>NC_040904.2:61805529-62109281 GCF_004126475.2 Phyllostomus discolor
TCTATCTTCCTTCTGGTCCACTGTATTGTTTTGAGACTCATATTCCTTCCTTTCACTATTGGCTCTCCTCCGCGTGTCTTCCTGCATCTGTTTTATGGTAATCTGCATTCTTTCATCTAGATTTTGTCCAAAATCCACCAGTTCCGTGAGCTTTCTGATCACCAGTGTTTTGAACTGCGCTTCTGATAGATTGGCTAATTCTTGGTCGCTCAAAAGGATGAGTCCTGGGGGACTGATCTGCTCTGTTGAAAACATGGCTTGTTTTTTTTTTCCCGTCTCTCCTTTTTTTTTTCCGGTTTGGATGCTCTTGTTACGGTGGGGGGCGGAGCCTTAGGTGCTCACCAGGGCTGGGCACCCCTGTCGCTAGATTGTGACGTTATATGTGGGGGCGGGGCGGGAGCAGGAGCGGGGCGGGAGAAAACAATGGCGGTAGTTCCGTTCCCCTGGACTCAGACCCTTGTCTGGGCTTCCGGGCTGCGAGTTCTGCCCTGGTCCACAATCGCTGCCCCTCTGGGTCTGCCAGCCGCAGCTTGCGTACTCAGGGATCACCACTGCCTTCTTACGCGCCCGATGGCTTTTGCGCCGATTTTGCGCCAAACCTTCTCCCGACCTCCGCGCGCCGCCGACCCGAGCCAGCCCCGCACCCGCCGGCTCGTCTTTTCCTACCAGTCCGGATGAACGCGTCTACTTCAACTTCTTGGCTGCCCGACTTCCATTCAGATAAATCCTCTGCCGGATCTGGGTGTTATTCTGATAGTAAATTATTGGTTTTCTAATCTTGGTTGTACAAGGAGGTACGGTGCGTCCACCTATTCCTCCATCTTGCCGGAAGTCTAACACAAAATATTTTTTAAAAAATCAAATATTTATTAGAACTGATGAAAATTCATTAAGGAAGCTAGATACAATGTTAGTATACAAATCAAAATTAGGTGAGAAAGGAAGTAAGATGAGAATAAACAACTGGATCCTTACCTCTCTGCTCAAACCAAGTCTTATATTAATAACAAGACAAGCAACTATTTAGTGCTAAAGAATATTCATTGTATGTAATGTTTACATTGATTTATATGAGGTCTGTCAGGAAAAAAATCCAATCACAAGGATGGTTTGCACAACTTCAATGTAACCTGGCAGCCAAGGAGAGTGGACTGAATGCATGTATGTGAACAATGATGACTTCACTGTATTAGTCAGTGCGGATGGTAGACTATGGTGAGTAAGCATGTGTACTGTGTGGCCACTGCATTCGAAGTGACTGAGGGAAAAGAGCAATGGATTGTATCAAATTCTGTGTTAAGCTTGAACACCCCTCTGTGGAAACTATTCAGATGATTGAGAAAGTTGCAAGTAAGGCAACTGGTGATTGGCAGCTTCATCACAACACACCTGCTCACGCATCACCTCTCGTGCGGTTTTTTGGTGAAACATCAAATCACCTAGGTGATTCAGCCCTGATTCAGCCCATATTGGGCACCTTGCAACTTCTGGCTTTTCCCAAACTAAAGTCACCTTTGAAAGGGAAGAGATTTCAGACTGTCAGAGAGATTCAGGAAAATACAATGGGGCAGCTGATGGTGACTGGGAGAACTGTGTGAGGTCTCAACGTGCCTACTTTGAGGGGGACTGAGGCATCATTGTCTTGTGTACAATGTTTCTTGTATCTTCTTCAATAAATGTCTTTTTCATATTACATGGCTGGACAGACCTTGTATAATGTTAACTGTCCCTTGAAATGCTGTATTGTACTTTTATGACTTTAGATGATACCTAAAGTTAGAAAATACTACATTATTTTATCTAAGAAACTTACCCTGAATCCAGTTTGTACTGTTTCTTAAATTTTGTTTAACACTTAATTTGATTAATCTGTGACATTCTTCCCACCTAACTCCCACAGTAATTGAGTGTTGATCCATAAAATTCCTTCTTCCTCTATAGTCTACTATTTTTTAAATCCTGCCTATCTTAAATAAATGCATGCTTATATCCACTAAACATTCAGATCCTAAAAAGTTGCTCATGTCTAATCGTACTAACTTGAGGCTTTAAATGATGATTCAGAGGCATTCAATGACTTGCCCATGGTCATCATAAGGTGATTTAGATCCTACCCACCTCCTACTGTCTTTTCATTACACTGCCTCAAAATTCCAAAAGTTGTCCAGTTGGAACTTTCACTGTTTCTCTGTAATGTTAAATCTTAAGATTCAGAGGGAACTAAAATAAGTAGTGCAATTGTGTCCCTGTTAGAAAGCATTCACTCATTATTTCATCATCAAATATTTACTGAAAACTACCACATGCAAGGAACTGTTATAAACCCTATGGTGAAACAAAACAGCCAAAATACCTGCCCTTATGAACCTTACGTTTTACTGAACTCAGAAGTATGCATTTAAAGTAAATAGTATCCAGCTCACTTCACTCTATAAATTAATTAGGTTCCTGGGAGGAAACCTTCTATTGCTGCCCTAAAGAATCCTCACCTGGGACCTGATTCTATGTATCAAATTTCTGAGATCTAAGGATCCCACGCTTAGAAAAATAACAAGCATAAAGGCTGAAGATACATGTTCAAGAGCAAATGGCAGGATTTAACTATACCTGATCTGCCTCCAACTCCACCTCACCTGTATCTGCCAAACCTCAGACAAGCAGCTCTCTGCAGTTATACCACCTCTCTTAACTGTTACAGCCAAACTTCAGCATGAAGCAAAGTACACATCCGAGGAAAAGACAGCCCTTTGAGTTATATTATATTGTGACAAGCTACCGTGGTAGGTAAACAAAATACCTACAAAAGTTTTGTGTTGTGCTGCTTTTAAAAAAATAATTATCACTACTCATAATATCCTCTGGAAGGAAAAAACGAATCTTGAAAATACTGGAAACTGTTCCAACCACCAAAATATAGTTATTTACATAAAACTAATGTTATACAAACACATACACACATACAACTTTTTGAGAGCAGAAAACAGGCTGAAATTTTGATTATGCACTATGCACTAGACAACTCTCATTCTACTAGCAATTCATAAAATTTTGAAGTGAACACAAAGAGTTTCACTTTTGTTTCTTCTAAAGTATGAAGTTCACTTCCTAGTTACTAGCTTGAAGTTCACTTCCTAGTTACCAGCTTGGTGAGTTTAAATCTATCAATTTACTAGAAGTAGGTGGTATAAAGTATTCATACCCATATAAATATTTTTAAAAATAGCTCTAATATAAATAACAAAATAATAGTATATTAATACAGAAAGTATTACAGAAAGTAAACAAATACATTAAGTGTTTCTTTTAAAAAGTACAAATACCATGATGAAAGTACAAAAATAATATTGCTCTAAAAAATTCTCCAATATCAAGAAATAATCTGGCATACACTAAAAATAGCATCATAATGGTAATACTTTAAATTAACCACTACTCTCTTTATGTAAGAAGGGGGTTAATTGAACTAGAAAACTGGACTTAATGGCCAAGATCACTTTCAGGAATTTAATTCTTTATTCTGTAAGTTTATGTATAAACATCTGAACCAGGCAGACCTGTATTATATGATTCTATGTTAAAGAAGTACTTTAGTAAAAATCAGTTAAAAAACTCACAAACTTTTTGCCATTGTTCAAATTTAAGAGGTATTAAAAATTTTTGATACATTTCCCATTTTGAAACAGGCTATAATGTTCAATGCTGAAAAGAACTATAAACAAAAAAAAAGATAACAAACTTATTAAATATAATTTAGTATACATGACCACAAAATCCTGTTCTAAGTATTAACACTTTGTCATGTACTAAGTAAAACATCAAAAACCAAAACTTAAGATACTCTAAAACAGAATAGATGGGATTAGGAGATAAACTGTTCTAAACTCCCATTATTAAATCTAGATTTCACTGTAAATAAACAGCAGTCTGCAATAACCTTCTAAATTTATCAGTCACAGTTAACTATAACACACAAGAGTTACAAGAGAACTTTCCCAAAGGGCCTAAAATAATGCACACTGCCCTTGCTGTCCAAAATTTCTCAGCATCTTCAATTACCTCAAGTACTACCATAAAACTCTAAAAATAATCTCAAATCAAAAACTTAACCAGCTGTGAACATACACCTAGACCATTTTAGGACAGCAGGCCTTATTCTATAACCAAGCACAGGTATGGCAAAACTACAACAGGGTGGGGCATGCATGTTCACCCAGATAAGCCACACACGGCTTTGCTCACAGTAACGCATCGATCTCCCCAATTCCAACACTACAGCAATGTTTTCATTGTACCCAAAATGCTGCTCACACTAATGCCCAAAATAATTAAGTCATAGCCAACTACTCTTCAGGACAGATATAGTTTAAGCCATGATAGTGCACTTGAGATTCTGAAAACAAAATCTAGAATGAAAAGAGCGTCTCCCACTACTGACTATAAAACATCTGAAGCTTCACAAACGGAATCTTTCAAGTGACCATTTGAATGTGTGACTGAGGCCAGAGTAAAGGTTTGAAAGATGGAACAAGGTCAAACTTAGGGGACAAAAGATTCCTGGAATAAATATGGCCAGGAAGGTTTCCTTTCTTAAGGGGCATTTCCTGTATTAAGAAACGGAAAGAGGAAAGGGAAACAACCAAATCCCTGTACATATAGAGTCCACCTGGTAAACGTACCTGCCCCGCCAGGCAAGCGATTCAGTTCCGGAGACCCTTTTGCAAATAGCAGGCCTGGAATGGTCCTACCTTCGAAATACAAACTGTGCTCAGAAGGGATGACAACTGGTTATTCTTTTTCCTCTTCTTTTTTTTTTTTTTTTTTTTTTGAGGACAAGTTTAAGGAGCCATATAGAGGAGTGTAGAAATGTGAGGGTCGCTCTCAATAAATACCAGCCACCGTTACAAAAATAAAATCGGCAAGAAGTGGATTGAAACCCGCTAACTACACCCTGCTTCCACAAACAGCTCAGCACTGGGAGCGATGCCCCCAAGGCGACGGGCAGGGGCAGTAGGTGGCGGAGGAGGGAGGCTGGGGCAACGCAGGCCCGAGCGGCTGCGGGGGGAGGCCGGGCAGCTCCCGGCCCAGGCGTGTGCGAGCCGCACGTCGGAAGGAGGAACAGCGCTGGACCACGCCGGCTGGCACACTCGCCTCACCTTCTGTGCCGCGCTCTGCTGCAGCACATTCTGCTCCACGGTCATGGCCCCCGCGGCGCCGGCGGCGACACAAGCGGCTGCGTCCGGCTCCTCGCGCCTCCGCGAGCCCTGGCTGCCACGCTCCGCCGAGCTCCCAGGAGCAGCGGGGACGGCGGGGGAGGACAGCGCCCCCGCCAGCCAGGCGCGAAGGTGATGGCGGCTGGCGTGCGCGGGCACCGCGGGCTGGCGGGGAGGCGCGGACAGCGAGGGCCACGGCTGCGACTTCACGACTCTGTACGGCGCGTCCTGAGCGGTGCTGGTCCGCTACTGCCAGGTGCCTGAGCGGGTGGCGGACTCCCGGACGCCGGAGGGCGCGAGCTAGCTGGGCCGCGTCACGCGGGCGCGCGCGCGCTCCTTTGCTGGCGCTCAAGGGCCACTGCGGGGAAGGGAGAGGGAATGGAGGGAACTGCCGGACAGAATGGCGCTGTCCTCCTCCGCTGGAGTCCTTCTCCCCTCCCTTCCCCCAACTACCGTCACCGCCCCTGCCAGGCGACTCCGCCCCCGCTGTGCCACTCCCGGCGGCCGCCCTAACCCTACATTGTGACCCGCGGGGTGGCGGGGCAAGGCGGGGCCAGGCGGGGCCACCTTGTAGTCCCGCCCCACAGTCCGGGCTCCTCCCGGCCAGGCGCGGGCACGGCGATACTCAGAGGAGCCAAGGCGCGCTCCACAGGCCGGACCTCTGAGTCGCTCTTCTGGCTGGTTACACGACGGCCGCGGTTGGCTCCGCGACATTCCAAACCCAGTCCCGAGGGCTGCCCAGTGTTTGTCGGATCTGGGGCTCTACGAACTCCTCCAAATCAAAACATTTCCTTCTAGGCCCCGTAAGGTCCCCAAACTGTTTTGGGTTCCGAACCCCGGCTCCTTTCTATGTTTCCCGTCCTCTGCCCGCGACTTCTAGGAACTTCCCAAGCAATAAACTTGCTCGAATGGAAAAGTCAAGAGTGACTTAAGCAAATGGGTCTCAGAAGTCCTTTTGCTACAATGTACTTTTTTCCTTTATTAATCTTTACATAAATCAATAATGACATTCTCCGTCTACGTCATTCATTCAAACATGTGCCAGTCATTGCTAGGTTCTGGAGAAATAAGCATTATTTCCTGAAGATTTGCTATAAATGAATTATGGTCTATACAACAGACAACATTACAAAAGTATCACTGCCTAAATGCTACAATACATTGTAATATCCCAGTCGTCAAGCTATCAATTAACCACCCTGTGTGGAATATATTCATATATATATATATATATATATATATATATATATGAAATTGTAAGGAAAACTTAACATGGACAAAACAATCTCTATACACACACACAAAAAAATCTTGAGCTTCACAAACTAACCCGGGGATAGAAGGTGAGGGTGCTTCGGAGGGGGTGGGGGGGAATATTCAGTGCATATTGTCACAAATTCAATACACACATATGCAAATCCTGGCATAAATTTTAATCTGTTGGCAAGAAAAGCAAACTTGGCAAATAACCACTGAAATGTAATTTGGCTTTATTGAAGAATCATAGATCAAGTAACCC
The DNA here is from genome assembly GCF_004126475.2 of Phyllostomus discolor. NCBI lineage: Eukaryota > Metazoa > Chordata > Mammalia > Chiroptera > Phyllostomidae > Phyllostomus > Phyllostomus discolor. The sequence goes on from NC_040904.2 coordinate 61,812,259, forward strand.
TTAGGGCTTTGTAACAAATCTATGCACATTATAATCATTTTTGTACCTTACATCATCTTCAAGCACTTTTTGAAATCTTTTCCTTGAGCCTTCGTGTCTTTGGTCATATTATTTTGACATATTATGAATTCTATGTTATTGATATCTTATGCATTGCCAGAAGAATTTCAGGAAAAGATGGTTGGAAACTCAGTATTTTAGGAACAATGCAACAGTTCTGATAGAAGGCACATTTTTTTTTTTAATGATAACGCTGAGACTCAAAGAGAGTGACTAGTTAAAGAAGGCATACTAGAGCCCACTTTTCCTTATTTACAGACCAGAGTTCTTTTCAACCTATCAACTTCATGCTTCTCTGTATTCTAGATTTAAAAAGAAAATCTATTAGGTTCATATTTTAATTTAAGAAAGTTAAATCTAACAAACATCTAGGACTGTGGTTTTTAAAAAAAACAATATTGCCAGATACTAAAAACTAGTTTCAAGAATTTGGCCATGTGTTCCTCTGAGTTAAAATTTTAGTTCCATCAAAAAATTATGTGACCTGCACTCTGGGTAATCATAAAATGAAGATCTTGATAGGGTGGTCATACATGTCCAGTTTGGTTGTTCATTCCCATCTTACTTCTGATGGTTTCCTACTTATTTTTTTAACCTTAATTGTTATTTTGTAATACTTTGAAAGGGAAATTTCCAGTTTCATTATAGGCATTCTTTTTTAGAAGGAGTATAATTGGAATGAATAGAAAATAGAAATTTGAGAATTTGAGATAAATTTACATATATAATCCATTCCCCGATATTCTACTTCATTTTAAAAATTTGTCACGCTGTCAGTTTTGCTGTTCATGAGTCAGCCTTAATATGTACAGTTGTTGGAATGATAACCTAGGGATATTATTTAATAATTTCTAAACTGTTGCTTTAATTTAGATTGTTGACACTCAGTTAAACACATAAAATGATAGATTTAGTATAAAATTTAAAATTTAGTTTTAATACCAAGTCTATTTTTCTATTTTGGATCAAAATCATTTCTTATAATGTTCAGTATTGTGTCTTGTGTGTGAACCAAGGAAATAGGTTATGTTCTATTTTGACTATTTGTTTGTCTTTGTTTAGAAAGAGTTTGAAAATGCATTTCTGGACACCCAAGATTTAATACAGCGCTAAAGCACATTTGTAAGACATGAATAAGAGAGAAACATGTAATTTGTAGTGTAGATTTGAACAATTTCCATGACAAAAGAGTGGTTCTTTACTTTAAGAAGGATAAGAATAACTTGTCTTTTCTTTAGATGATTGACATTCTGGAATAAATTATTTCCACCAATAAGAAAACCATAAGCAATTATTCAAAGAGGAGCTCACAGTGGTACCATTTAGTGAGAGGGTGTTCATAGATTAGAACCCGTAAGAGTACTGTCTGCCTGATACATGCACAATAAAATGATTGTTGAATTAAATGGGAAGCCATGAAGGAGAGAAAAGAAGTTTTATTTATGCTTTTGTGTGTATGTCTAATTTTAACTTCTCCTTCCAATTGTACAGCTCTGTGATTCTGGCAGTCATATTGTTTCATATAACAAAGCTTATCATTATTAGTATCTCCAGCAGTCAATGGTGCCTTACACATTGAGAGTCTCCAGATCTTGCTTCTTTGTATGCTAGGGCAGTCATAATAAAATATCACAGACTGGGTGGCTTAAACAACAGAAATTTGTTTTCTCACAGTTCTGGAGACTGGAAGTCAAAGACCAAAGGGCCAGCAGGATTAGTTTCTCCTGTAGCCTCTCTCCTCAGCTTGCAGGTGCCACACCTGTTTGCTGCCTCTTGGTATGTGTTTGACCCTCTGTGCATATATTCCCTGGTTCCTCTCTCTGTTTTTGTAAGGACACCAGCCATATTGGCTTAGAAACCTATTCTAACAGCTTCATTTTAACTTAATCACCTCGTTAAAGGCCTTATCTCCAAATACAGCTATATTCCAAGGTATTAGAGGCTGGGACTCCAACATATGAATTTTAGGGGAACACAGTTCAGCTCATAACAGTCATTTAATCTGCTTAATCCTACACTTTATACCTTTGTGCTACTGAATATCCTTTGACATGCTTTAAGGAATAGTACTTCTTCATTTTCTGTCAATTTTGACACCTCCAATTAGAATAGTTTTGGGGAAAGAAGTTCTGTGAATTAAAATAGGAATCTAGTCCAATGCAAAGTCTTCTTTAAAAGCAAGTTCTACTTGGATAAAAAGCCACATTTTGTCAACCAAGAATCAGCACAACAGTGTGGGTTTCTTGCATGAATCACTTGCTCCCCTTACCTCGAACATGCCCAAAGGCATACTCTGACAATGAAAATGGCTCAGAGTCCCTCTACCCTTTCTCATTTCTTTCTCTTCTATAGTGTTAGGCATATATTTTCCTAAAGTAATCCTATAGCATATACAGAGAAAACTATGTTAACTAAGTTCACTTCCCAAGACCTCTATCTCTCATACCAGTGCACATGATGGCCACACATACACACATCCCAAAGAACAACCCAGGGGCTGCTAGTTCTGTGATGCTAAGCAACTCACCTAAGCCTTTTGCACAATCCTTACCTATTTCCTATCAGGTACATTCCTTGCACTTCAACTTCTTTGCTCTGAATCTCAGAAAAGTCTATCCCTTCATATTCCATGCCCTCAGGTCAGTTGGCTTCAGAATGGATTTGGCCAATGAAAGGCAGAGGTGTGGTATCAGAGGGTGAGGGAAAGGGAGAAGCCAGGGTATTTCTTTCTTCTTCTCCCTCCCCACTTAGGTGGCATCTCCTAGGGCTACAGTCCTTTTGGGCTTTTATCTCTCACTAGACTGGTATACCCTGGTTTAAGTTTCTGCTGGAAATTTTGCTTTCTTTCATCACCCTTCCAAATTAAGAATTATAACCAGTTCTTGAGTACTTTTTTTGTGGTTAAACTCTGGTTTAACTTACTGTCCTTGTTTGGCTTCTCAGCTCTCCATTACTTAAACCAATTCTTTGGATTAAGTATCCTTTGATTTAAATATTTAGAGAGCATTTTGTTTTTCTGACATGACCTTTATTGAAATATGTTTTGGGATTAGTCTTGTCATCTATAAAATCAGCATAATAATATGGGGCTATTTGATGATTAGATTATTAAGTACATGTAAAGTATTTAGACTACTACATAATATTTATATACTTATATAATGTACTTACTGTCTGCCTTATATATAATGAGAAGTATATATTATATAATTGTATATACTAATATTATATTATAATTACATTATATAATTATCGATAATTAATGTATTATTGTATATATTATATTATAATATGGTTATATAATATAATTACTTAAGTTAAAATAATTACACTATTTCCACAGAGAAGGAAGCTATAGCTTATTGTTTAAGTGAATTGCCAAGAGCACAACCAGAGCACCAAACCAGTCTGAATCCAGACAGGAGGTCTACCTGACTGCAAAGCTTCTGCATTGAAATCCCCTACCAGCCATTTCTAAGTGTGGTGGATGGATTTCTGGAGGTTCTCAAAAACCCTCTCAAGTGGTCAGCAAGATGCTCCCTTTATAACTTTGTACATGTCTGTGTGGCACGAGATTGTCCTCATATACTTCAACCCACCCAAATACGGTAAGAGATAGAATGCAGAAGCAGATTAGAGAATTCTGTTGTTTTCTGTTAAATCAGACATTAGAGATCTGTAAAACATCAAACTACATCAGTCTTCTTGCTAATCCAAAGCTAGTTTTGTCCTACATTTAGATATTATTGTGTAGAAAAAAGAAACCCCAGAAATGTGTGGATGAAAGAATAAAACAGAGAATGTGGTTCCACCTTTTCAGTTGTTAAAAGAATCAACAATGATTTATTTGAATGTGCTCTGAAAATGGCAAAGTACAATTCAAATGGATGATATTTTTGTAAGCTATAATATTTTGGTAGTATAGAACTATGGAGGTTAGAAATTGGCTTTGAGTGATAACCATAGTATATTTAATAATACAATTTTATTGTACTATTATGTATGTGTATGATAACTTGGTCAAATAAATGGGAATATAGTATACATCTTGTTTATGACAAGTCCACTTAAGACAAACCAATGATTTCAGTACCATGGACAAAGTTCAAAGAAAAACAAGTGATTACTACTGCCCACCCCTCACCCCCACCAAAAAAGCTGGTGGGAAGTCAGCTACAGCAACAATGTCATGGTGTACAAAGTAATGAGGAAACAAGGAATAGGGAATACCTAACTCTGCCTAAAAAACACAGTCTTTGCTCTGACACAGTTTACTATCTGGTGGAGAACCAGAAATACTGACAATAGAATATAAAATGTTAATAAGCAAACTTATTTATAAATAACTGGAAGTCAGAGGAAGGAAAAATTGACAAATGTACTTGGTCTGAGAAAATAAATCAAGGTTTCACAGAGAAAGTGATGTTTGATATGGGCCTTGGTGAAGAAAGAATGAAGTAGAAGTAATTGACAGCCCGGGCCTCAAGTACCAGCCTACTGAATGAAGGTACTAAGAACTTGACCTTTCCTTTACCTTTGTTTCACAGAAACTTGAAGTAAGTGGTCATGAATCTATTGTGTTTATTTGACCCAATTACCTGCATGTGATGAGCAGGAAATTCTGTAGCCAAAGTCTCTATACAGTTAGGCTGGTGAGTAGAAACATGGCTGGGGTGGGAGAGGGGCAGGAGGAACACTCTTGACAATGGCAATCACACTTCTTCAACAATGCAGGACCCTTATTCCAGTTAAAGGGAATTACCTATAACTGTGAATATGAATGGCCACTTCTGGGAAGACGAGAAGCCTCCCAAACCATTTTGTGTTATCTCCTTTTTTATGTAACTACACTTGGCCATTAGCTAATCTTACTCTGATGTCCTAAATTCCTCTGCCCGTTTGTCAAGTCTTTCTTGAAATTCATTTATCTGCTCCACATTTTCTTTCAACAATATCATCAAACTGAGCCTAGTTCTAGAAAACATCAACTCTTTGGACCAGATATACCAGAGGCTGTGATTTGGGCAGAGGCAGCCCACCACCTGGACCTCACATTCGGAGCATTGGCCATTGTGTCTTGGTAAGAGGTGGAGCCCCACCTCCTGCCACAGAAACCAAAATGCCAGATACTTGCTCCCTCCAATCCACAGAAGGAACTCTGCCAATCAGATGCACGCTTGGACCCACTGAATCTTTAGCTAGTGAGGTAAGTAAAGAGATAATCTGGAATTCTTTCTAGTGATAGGAGTGGGCGTGGTGGAAAGGTGATGGTGGAGGGCTGCTTGAGTGGTGTCCAGGGTCGAGCCAAGGATACAGCAGCACTTTGCTCTGGCTGCTTGAAGGTTAGTTTGTTAGCCACAGTTCCAGCTCTCCCCACACACTTCTGCGGTTCCTCTGTTTTCCACATTGAAATTTCTATGCTTTCTTTTATTCTGTCAGCTGCCAGATTGGTTTCCAACACATTTCTTTCTTAAAGATGAAATTGCTTTCTGTCACTTTTAAAAAGGAACCCCAAGTGGCCCAGTTTTTCCTAAGTATCAGAATATATAATGCAATTGTATCTTGCTGTACTTGTAATTGGACAAGTTATATGGGAAATGCATTTTAAGAATGTCCTAACAATTGCTAAGTGACAGGTGATGACATCTCACAGGAAGGATGTCTTTATGATTGAATATGAAAAAAGATACATTAATGTGAACAGCTCATGTGGACTCCCAAACCCAAGAGAATACACTTACGTTAGACTTTGCAATGCTAATGCTTGCTAATTATAACCAAAACATGGCTGGTTAATGGACTTAACTTATTCTCCAGTTGGGAACACTCAGACAAAGGAATAAAGCTAGGAGGTGGGGAGAGTAGTTTGTTAGTAGAAGGACTGAACATAAAAAGAACCAGAGTATTGCAAAAAAGGAATTCATCCATTAATTTATTCATTCAAAGAACCCTCAAGAAATATTTATGTGCTGAGTGAAGGGAGATACATAGAAAACCAAAGAGTCTAGCTCTCAAGAAGTGTATGAAAATACAGACATGTAAAAATGTAATGTAATCATACAAAGAAAGCTACCAGAGTTGCCTAAAATATTTCATACACTTATGTATTAATTTTTTGTTGTTCATAATAAGTTACCATAAACATAGTGGCTTAAAATAACTTGCTGTTATTTTCTCAGTTTTCCATGCATAAAGAGTCCAGCCCACCTTCACAGGGCCCCCTGTGCTCGGGGCCTCACACAGCCGCAAGCAAGTAGTCATCAGGACTTGGATCTCCTATGGGCCCCAGTCCTCTTCTAAGCTTATGTGGCTCTTAGCAGAATGGATTTCATGCAGCTATAGGAATCACAGCCATTTTCTCCTCCAAGGAAAGACAGTCTGTTAACCTCTTTAACAGAGCTCATATGATTATGTCAGACTCACACAGGATAATCTCCCTTTTGATTAACTTTAAAGTTAACTGTTTAAAACCTTAATTGTATCTGCAATATCCCTTGACCTTTTTTTTTAAAGATTTTATTTATTTTTTTAGAGAGGGAAGGGAGGGAGGAGAGAGAGAGAGAGGGAGAGAGAGAGAGAAACATCAATGTACGGTTGCTGGGGGTTATGGCCTGCAACCCAGGAATGTACCCTGGCTGGGAATCGAACCTGGGACACTTTGGTTCCCAGCCCGTGCTCAATCCACTGAGCTATGCCAGCCAGGGCTGACCTTTTCTATAAGACATAATCTCAGGAGTAAGATTGCAAAACATTAGCCATACTGTACTGGTTAGAAGCAAGCTCCAGGTCCTGCCCACACTAAGGGGAGCAGGGTGGAGGGATAGCACAAAGGTGTGGGTCACTGGGGATCATCTCAGAATTCTGCCGACCACAGCCTGGCAGTATCTTTGGTCTCAAATGTAGGAAGAAGAAAAGTTGAGTAAGTGACAAACCAGAGAGAAAAGTCACTCAGACTATCAGCCTAACCCTTGCACTGGAGTAGAGGCCTCCTTTCGCCTTCAGGAGTCAGGTCTTAAACCAGTTGCCCAAGAATAGGGGAGAGGCACTTTTAACTTCATTCAACAAAGTTTTGTGCTATACATTCTAGTCCAGGGAATCCCAGGAGAGTATAAGGAGTTTCTGTCTTTAGTGAATTTATAGACAACACCTTCTATCCAACTTTCATTGGCAAGTATTCAGATTAGCAGTAATTCAACATTTTTCTTTTAAAACTGATGTATTTATCCCTGGCCAGTGTGGCTCAGTTGGTTGGAGTGTTGTCCCATAAGCTGAAAGGCCATGATTCAATTCTTGGTCAGGCCACATGCCTAAACAGCAAGTTCTGTCCCCAATCCGGGTGTGTACCAATGTTTTTCTCTCTCAAATCAATAAGCATGCTCTCATGTGAAGATAAAAGAAAAAAACTAATGCATTTACCCTCTCTTCTCAAGCCCCCACACTTCTCTATATCCATGTACATGTTCCCTTCCAAAGATAGGTTCTTCTCATAATTTAGGAAATTGAGCCTAGCCTCAATTTAACTAACACTAATGAGCTTTCATATAGATGAAATGAGGAATGGAGTCACCAGTTATCTCCCTTATGCACCACATAACATCTGGGCAATACCATAAAGATGTGAAAGGTTTTTGGTCCTTTTCATGAGAGCTAAAGGTACAAGACTTACCTTTTATTGCCTGAGTAATGTACCTTTTGCTATGATTTTTAAAACTGTACCTACAGAACAGTCTCTGAAAGCCCCAGTTCACTGCTTCCATTTGCTTTCACGTGAGAAGATGAGGGTGGCTACTGCACCCATGGTCTTCCTGAACAGACCATTCCACCCACTTGGGCAGGTGCATTTTGCTCTTGTGGGGAGGATGGGTCGTTCTTTGAAGCTTCTTTCTGGGCATTTGGGGTCTTCCTGCATTTGAACCACCTCCAAATGGATTGATCAATGGAACAAAAAGAGAATGTTTAGAGTGCCTTACCATATTGGATCCTGGGATATTTTGGAGAAGTATCCCTGCCCAAGTACTGATCAGGGGACTGAGGTTGCCTAAAGGTTGGAAAGGGTCTGACTTGTAGCACTGTGTCCAAAAGAAGGAAATGATGGGACACCAGATCTTCATGGATGTCATGCAGAACCTGCACTTGTGCATCGTGCCGAGGACCGACAAAGAACAGGAGGCAGGGAACTATGGCACTGCCCCATGTGTATCACCCAGAGATTAGGAACCTCTCTATAATGGGGCTTCTGTACCTAGTAACCACACATCCACAAAGCCTACATTCTTAGCTTTGGACTTCACTGTTCGCCCCTGCAGGTATCTAGGGATCAATTCATTCATTACTATGGCCTTCAAAAAATAGAAGTTAGTTGGAATATAATATTGTTGGTACTTACTAACATTTGGTCAGCAAAATAAAAAATGTTAATGACCGCACAATCCCATTATGTTTAATTTTATTTCCAAAAATGCTTCCTCGTTACAACATAAGGTAAAGCAAAATGACAATTATATTTCTGCGCAATCTTTGTCACCAGGAAGCATAAGATTCCCTCATCCCCAATCCCATGCTTTTCTCTAGTTGGTGGAAATAAAAGTTATACTTTCATGTGAACATTTTTTTGTCCTCACCTGAGAACATGCTTATTTTAGAGATAGGGGAAAGGTGGGTGAAAGAGAGGGAAAGAAATATCAATGTGAGAGAGAAACATTGATCCACTGCTTCTCACATGCAACCCCACCACAGATCAAACCTAACCATGGACAAACCCACAACGTAGGCATGTGCCCTGAGTAGGAATTGAACCTGCAACTTTTCAGTTTACAGGACAACACTCCAACCAACTGAGCCACAGTGGCCAGGGCCATGTGAACATTTCTTAAGAGAAAGCAGTAAGTGCCAAACAGTAGTTATAGCTTTCACAAATTCTGTTACCTTGGCCAGACCCCAGATACTGATTCAGTAGGGCTGGGTCTCCAGCATCTGTATAGATTTTTGAGATAGATAATACATACATATTGAGTCAAACTTTAAATTTCAAAAGAATATACAGAGGAAAATTTTTATTTCATCAAATCTTTTTTTCTTTAGAAGACAGTTGTTCTTGCAGTTTCTTTTCTATCCTTTGTTCATATATGACCAGATAGAAACCAGAGAAAAAAGATATTATCACACACACTCCATCCTTTACCTTGCCCTTTTTAATTTAACCATGTATATTGAAGACCATTTCTTGCCCTTAAAAACATGTACCCTCAATCCATTTTAGTAGATTCATACACTGGTAAAAATTTTTAATGTGCCTTAGGCAACATTCCACCAGGGCAGTTCTGTGCTACAACCACAATGATTTCAAAAGATTGCATCGAATCCATGTTCTCTCTATTGTTATCTACCAACCCAAGTTTACTTAGCAACATAAGTTTGCTGCTTTTTTGTCATTAAAAATACAGAGTTCATGTGGGACTGGCTGATACACTGGGACACTTGTCTCAACAGATCTAGGACATAACTGTACCTCACAAAATTCTAGCCTTATTACTTTCACTTGTGTCATTTATCATGAAGTTAGTTAAAAAGAATATAAAATATTTTGTTTGCAAGTATTTAGACTTTAAACTGTATGCTTAAGGGCAAAGTATCAATCAATTATTCAGGATAAAAAAATGAAAACAGACAATACCAATGGATAAGAATTTTGATTTTAAAAAGATTTTACTTTACTCTTGAAATTTTTATTTTGTTCAAAAGCATATAGCTAGACAAAAGTTTAAGAAGAGTCATTTTAATCCACAACTAATTTTATTGCTTCTTTGACTTGAACCAAAATTAATTTGGAAATTACATTGAATAGACTAAAATGATAACACACATGCACACATCAAGAAGCCTCATATCTGAGAGTCCCCAGTTTACAGTTAGTAACATAGGAATGGTAAAATAGTTTCCATCTTACTTTAGTTAGAATTTACCCAGCACAAGTACTTTGCTGTTTAAATATTTAGTAATGTGTTTAAATATTAAATCGAAAACCTCTCTTATCCTAGACATGCACTAAAACAAATTGGAATTGGTTTCTGAGTTTCAATGTTAGTATTCTTTTTAGAAACAACTGAGAAAAAGAAAATGACAAAAACAAAAAATGGCACACAGAAACATCCTCAAAGCCAATAGTAAGATCTATGCACTGTATATTGATAATCAAAAATCTACGTATTCTTATTTCTCAACCCAACTAAGTAAAAACTTACTATACTTCCTCACTTTTGGACTAAGTGGTTGTGGAATGCAAGTAAAATATACATAGTTGGGAATTATTGTTTTCCTTTTTTAGAAGTAGAAATGTTTTTTAATTTTTTGTTTTTGTTTTCTTAGTATTTTGGTCCTTCCTCACATAAAACCAGCATTTGAAAAGAGGATATTTTGCCTATGTTTTGTGACACAAACAGCATTTATTGGATTTATAAAGGTAAGTAGTTGTCTTTCATATTTTGCATAAAATGGCATACTAATAGTTGCTCATTTTTTCACATCTTAACTTGTTTTTTTACTAATTCCATTTTTATGATGATAAACAGATTTTTATTCTGTTTCCTTTATATCTAGATGACTAGCCAGTGCCCCAAATTTAATTATAAATGTGAGTCATAGAGTGAATATGAATATATCACAGGATTAGAAATAGATTTTTCCAACTTCAGTAGAATCCAAAAAGAACTCTAACAATCTTAAGGTTTTAATTCAAGTCCATACCAGTTACACAGTAAAAGTGGTCTGGTCTGCATTAATTTATTGTCCTAACTCAGACTGTTCTCATTTTTAAAAGACAGTTATCATTTTTCTCAATATTCTTATACTGTTTATTGGCATGTGGTCAAGTACAAATGTATGTCCTATTTTTTAGAATGGGAATTAATTTACAAACCTTTCTTATTATTTATCATTTTTCCAGGCATTTTAATCATATTTTAAAAGTTTAAATTGATTTTTGTAACATTGGGAAGATAATTGTACCTTTGCTTGAAACCACATTAGAAACAATGAAAGTGGGTAGATAAGTTTTATTTTTTCAATAAACAGACACTATAGCTTAAGATATATGGAATTATTCTTAATTAAGGACAATTCTATTTGTCAATAGAATAGAGACTTGTAGGAAACATTTTTAAAAATTGAGATTCATTTTGATTCATTCACAACCTTTTTTGGTAGGGGGGATACTTTAGAGAGCCATCTCGGACTTTACGAAGTACTGCTTGGAAATCACATCTTTATCCTGTAGTACACTATTGATACTAGTTCTGACTAGACTAATAATGTTGTATGCTTACCCAACACACTTTAGAAATAGAATCCAAGAGTGGGAAAAAAGAGACCTATGATATATTAACTCTTCTCAACCAAAATTGTGTCTTAATGTGAACTATACACCTACACTATTTTTCTTTCATCAAAGTCTGTTGTCATTTTGGAAATGACCATTCGAATGAATATCCATTCAAAGATTCAAAGGACATTTACATTGGTCAGGCAGTGGCTTAGTTTCGAGAGTAAATAAGAAAAACAATTCTTTCCTCCAGAAAGCTTATTGTCTACTAGAGATAATGTTACAGAACACACACAAGGGGGGTCTGGGACAATATATTATTGAAAGAAGGCCCCGGGTCTGTTATGTCCGCTGCCAGAGGAAAGACGTCTCTCAATGCCAGAGATTTGTGAAAAGGAAAGGAAACATTTATTTAATGTTATACTAACTTCAAGTAGTGACCTAATGTCTTTACCAAAATCCCAAAGTCCCTTAAAACACCCACAAACAGACACAGTCCTTCCTTCCTTCCCCCTTTGCCCAGTCCAGAGTACCGTATCTCAGGAAAGGAAATAGAAGTCCATGGCTTAGGCAGTCTTCTGGTTCTTCCCAGTTAGTACTCCATCTCGACTGGGGTTCCCGGCACCCTCCGCTGAGTCGCCGGGATCTCTGCTAAAACCAGGTGGTGGTTCCCCCTTCTAAAGCTGTGGGGGTCCCCACTCTGCCAGGCTGCGTGGTTCTCTCAGGGCTGCCGCGTGGTTCCCTCTCTATCAGGGCTGCAGGAGTCTCCACTCCCTCAAGTCCTCGTGCTTCTCCTTCCTAAAGCAGCATGGTTCTCCTCCTCAGGGCTGCCGCGTGGTTCTCTTTCTCAGGGCTGCACAGGGCTCTCCTCCTCCTCTCAATGGCCGCCAAGTCCGGGTTTTAAATCCCCGCGGCCAATCTTCCTCTGCAGCCTCATTTCCGATTCCTCCCACACTCTGCTTCACATGCTGGAACTCGTATCCTTCCAGCTTTACTGGGCTGCCATCATGAGTCTGGGCAGGTGTGGCCCCATGTCCTGGAGCCAATCTTCTCCCTGCTCCCACGCAGGCGCTGTAACTCAGGGGACCTGCCTCCCAGGTCCCATCTTGGGGGGAAGGTCCCTTTCCATCCCCCTGGCCTTGAGCAAGGCCATAGCTATTTAGCATATCTAAGTGACCAGCCAAAGGCTATAGATATGCCAAAGGACCACGCCAGAGGTTAGCTGCAAGGCTGTTGCTATGCAAAACAGCTCTCAATGGCCCTGCTTCATTTGTCCCTTCCCCCAACCCACACCCCGGGCAGGGGGGGATGGAGACATCCCAAAATCTCCTAGACACTTTAAGTTCTGGACCCTATTTCAAATGCCTATTTGGGGCCCCCCTCTTGGCTGCACCCTGTAACAATAAGACACAGGTAAACACAGTGATATAAGCGCAATGATATGAGAATGTTCAGAATAACAAAGACAGATGTGACCACCTCTAATGGGGAAGGCCAATGGAATGGACTGAATGTTTGTGTCCCCCAACAAAATTCATATTTTGAAATCCTAATCCTGCATGTAATGCTATTAAGAAGTGGGGGCCTCTGGGAAGTGATTAGGTCAGGAGGGCAAAGTCCTTGAGAATGAGCTAATCCTTATAAGTAGATTAGTACCTCTGTGGAAGAGGCCCCAGAGTGCTCTCTAGCCCTCTTTCCAAGGCAAGCTATGATGAGAAGTCAGCAGTCTGCAACCCAGAAGAGGGCTCTCATCAGAACTTGACGTCACCTTCATTTCCAACTTCTAGCCTCCAGAGTTGTGAGCAAATACATTTCTGTTCTTAATGCCACTCAATCTATGGTGCTTTCTCACAGCAATGTGAACTCTAAGATAGTGAAGTCTTTATAGCAGCAATGATACAAATTGTATCTCAGGGTGAATGGACAAAATGGCACAAGCAAAGGCACAGAAGCTGAAGTATCATGTGCTTTCCAGGAACAAGAGTGCTGGTGGGCAGCATGTGGAGATGGTGGGAGCAAGAAGAGTCCAATAGGAATTAAGGTCCAGAAGGCTGGCAAAAGTCAGGTAATACAGAGCCTTATACCAGGCAAAGATGCTTGAGCTTGTCAGACTTTATGTTGTCTGTCACTTACTTTTGATATTTTTAAAACTATGTCTAGAATTGGAGTGCCTTTTCCTAAGAAATATCATGTGAAAACTCAATGTATAAATTATACATATATGCTGCCCTCTCTGACTGAAGTCAGTGTGAAATGCCCAAAGCCATTGTAGTACTATGAAGATGTGTTTCAAATGCTTGTTGCAAAAACACATATATACAAAGAGCAGGCACCATATTGTTTAAATATCAAGAGTGGCATGTCCACTCAGCCTTTGCCAACAAAATAAAAGTTTTAATTTAGTTGTAAAATATGAAGAAGTACCACAATAAAGGAGATTAAAGCAGTAAGAAAAAACAGTCCATTGTCATTTTCTTAACAATAGACATCGCTCCCCTGTTGGGAACCGCCCTGACTGGTATCAGAAGCTGTAACCCCCGCCTAGGCTAAGGCTAAGGGAACGCCCTTGGAACCGTAAGCCAGCAAGGAGACAAAAGCTTATCTTCCTGGCAGGAGCCCTGCTTCTGCTGCTCCATTCATAACTGAACCCCAAAGCTTGATCGGTTAGCCAAAGACGGGTAAGATTCCCCAAGGGGGGAACGACCTAAGACACGCACGATCACTTGGGAGGCCCCCCAAAAGAAGGACTTTGGGGACTGCAGCAAAAGCGGGTGATGGACTCTCGCTCCTCGGCTTTGACATAGCCTGAGTTCTCATTGTCTGGGAGAAAATCTCCTTATCTCTTGGTTGCCTTAGTTCCCTTGCTCCACCTAAGCCTGAAACAATGACAGGGTGGTGCAGCTCTGTGCTGGAAAGGGTGGATTCCCCAGGTGATCAGGCCTAAGAAAGAAGATGTAAATTACTGTGAAGCCTGCTTTGTTTAGAATGCTCTCAGTTGAATGAGAGGGGTCCAAGGAGGAAGTTAGTTTGTTCCTCAAAGTCTTACAGCTGTTTGACCCTGACTCAAAATAGACTGGCAGAGTTCCCTGTTATCTATTGTTCCTTACTCCCCCCTAATGAGTACTGTACTTTACCTGAATTATTATGCAAAATGAGCCCAATAAAAGCAGGTTTGGATGGCGTGCTCCCCATTAGAGGGGGTGGCCATTCCGTCCCTACTTCTCCACAGAAACTAGTCTGTCTCTGTGCATGTTTTTTCTCGCGTGTTTTCGGCGAGCCATCCGCAGTGTTCTGTGATCACTGCTGGCCGGTGACCCACACATCACTCCCCTCACCTATGAAGAGACTTGCTTTTGTTAGACAGGGTCTTGAGAATCAGGTTGGGTGCCATGCTTAGTGAAACAAACAAAGAAAAGCTTTAATTACTTTTTTTAACTCTCCAGTTTATGATTTGCTTTAATCATTTAAACTTATTTAAACAGTATAGTTGATACTGGTAACAATATTGTGGTTTGCTAGAAACTGAGTGAAAGAACAGAGGAGGAAAGAAAGAAAAGGGGGAATAAGCTGTTTAGATTGGGATGAAAAACAGGAAGAATCCTTATGTCTAATAAGGATTTTGCTTAGGTTTCTGCCACATGGTATGTGATGTGACACATACTCCCTCTGTCTGTAAAACCTTAGGTAAGCCATCCATTTCTCATTATTGCTTGGCCAAGTTTTGAGTGCTTTGTGAGAGACCCAAAGAGTGTTGGAGACAACCACCAGGTGGGTGAGGATCCAAGGCTGAAGCTAGACCAAAAAGCCTCAGTGCAGGAATTTCATGAAGATGAAGAATGATCTATGGTATATCCTGAAGCCACTCCTCCTCCCATATTAACTTAGAAGATACATGTCACTTTAACTCACTGTTAAAATTGTAATGTGACTGTGATGTCAATCAAAGTTGCAATGGAAACTGATACCCTACTTTTCCAAACACTTGAACCCCAAGTCATAGCTACTTTCACCCCTTCATCCTGCATGTCTAACAACTGGTGCCAAGGTAATATCAAGTGTTTGGACAACCATGAAGTGACCAGAGGTCATTTCGAACATCAGTCCCTAGTTCTTCCTCTGGAGTGATAAAATGCACCTACACTAAGAACTGGTTAGAATAATAACCCTCAGGGATACAGGTTCATATTTCCCCTGACCGGAAAAGTTCTAGTTCCTTAATTTACTGTCTTAATTGTGTTGAGAGTGTTAGATGCCAGATTCAAGTCAAATGATGAAGTGGCCATAAAAGGAGGCAGTGTTCAGAGAGGCTTAGCTCACTGGGGGGAGCTCACCTTCCGAGCACACAAAGAGCACACAGGGGGTTCCTCTCACTGTCATCCCTTTGTTGAAAAGTGAAGGGGAAAGGTTTGGGGGATTGTTATTTTGTTTCTTATAAACCCATAAAAAGAAGAGGCAACCTATACGTTTGAAGAAGAGAGGGAAACTTAACTAATGATCCATGGAGATAATGTAATGATTAAGAACCCAGACCCAAAAACAATGCTTTCCAAACATGAACAAATGCACACATTACCTGGGAATCTTGTAAAAAGTCAAATTCTGATTAAAAACACATAGGTTGGGGAAGAGGGTCTGCATTTTTAGTATTTCCATGTAACTCATTTTGAGTAACAAATTGTAGAGTGAAATTATTTGCATTCAAGTCCTGGTTTTTGACTCCACCAAGCTGAGTGAACTTGGGTAATTTAACACCAATATGCCCCATATATAAATTAGGATTAATAATAATACCTACATCTATGGGTTGTAGCGAAAGTTAAAGTTAACATATAATGCTACTGAGAAGAACGTGTAGCATATGGTAGGTGGTGCTCAATAAGTATGTGTCAATGAACTGCTTTAGCAGCAGGATAGGAGAGGGGAAACAGGTCTGTGCTCTTCCATCCAACTCTTTTATGTCTCCCCAAAAAGAATCATCTGCCCTTTCAGCTTCTAACTTGATACTACCAGTTGTTTTTGAGTCATCTTGGTAGAACCCTAAAAAAAGGGCTCAAAAGAACAAAAATGGAAAGATTCTGCAGAAGGTGAAGTGGAGTCCTTCTTTCAACCTAAGTGTGGAAATGATATTTTATATTTAAGAAAATCACACTGAGAGCAAGAAAAGACAGATAGTAGGTGTTGGACAGCACCAGGGCTGGGGAGGTAAGTTCCTAGACAGTTATAACAGGCCAGGGAAATGACCAAAGAACCTGGGATTAGGGCAGCACAGAGAGTTGGGGAAGGTGCCACCATTTGCACGCCAAATGGTGCACCAATGGCGTGCCAAAACGCGCACCATTAAGAACCTGGCAAGACTCGGCATAAGGCTTGGGTAAGAAGACACAACTTTAGGACAATTTTCAAAATTAGAAAGTAAATGGAGTGGGAATAAGTAATAAAGAGTATGAACAAAGCAGCAGGGAAATAGATGGTAATAAGACTAACTCGGACAAGTTGAAAGTGGCTATGGGAGCTAGATAACACAACACAGACAACACAAAATCCAGGTCTGGACTACAGGAGACATACACTTATTTGACCTTACAGTGAAGTCATCGCTGTTTGTGTATGAAGGCCCTGGGAATGAGGAGCCTATCCAGGAAAGCATGAGCTGGAGGAGGTGGACACAAAATGAGGCCATGAGGGAGAGTAAGAAGGAACCATGGGAGAAGTAAACACAAAGTCAGAAGAGGAGTTTGGCAGAAGACCAGCGAGGAGAGCGCTGCAGCAGGGAGGGGATGGTCAACAGGGCCAATGTGACAAAACAACATCTAGCCTTGCGGAAGCCACTCCTTCCTCCATGAGTCATTGAATCTGTCAGCACCACATCAAGATTCTAATCTCTGAGAGTCAAAGCCTAATATCTTTGTTTGACTCATCCTGCTTCCTCATTCTCTATACTTAATGCATCAAGATCCCCTCTCCATTTCTTAATATTTACCCCTTTCTTTCTAAGCCCATTTCATATGCAAGTCCAAATACACCTAGCTGACACAGAAACTTCCCATATGTTACAGCTGGGTCCAACATCTGAAACACTTTTTTTCATTGTGCCACATTTATTTTCTTCCATACTTTATGTTTTTTAACTCAAAAAAATTGGGTTTTATTTAGGAACATGAGCATCTATGTATCTAAGTATTAAGAAATGCATGGGAATAATAAACAAATTTAGGATGATAATTATGATATTTTTAAAACTATGTCTGGAACTGGAATGCCTTTTCCTCTCTGCAGTGTGGGACAGTTATGATTAGGGAAGGGAATGCAGAGGTTTCAACTGCCTAAATGTTGTTTAATTTTGAAGTTAAGCAACAGGAATATGAATTTCAGTGTCTGGATATTTAAATGAAATAAACAAATTATTTAAGAAATACTTTATAATGACAGCACCCTGAATTTCAGTTTTTGAGGTCTTCTCAATTGGGGACCCCACTCCCTGTCTTATTTTCTACAGTCCCTTACAGTATTTTCTTTGGGGCCCATCTCCTTTCCATATCATGCAGAAAGGTCATTGTCATGTGCATTTCTTTACCATCTTCCATCAGAGTGCCCCCTTTCCAGAAATACATCTCCACTGAGTCAGGTATTCTGTTCTAAAATATTTGTTGCTGATTTCTCCATTGTATATGATCTCTTTCTTCTCTGAAATCTCAGGAGTGTGTATGTGTATGTGTGCATGTGTGTGTGTGCGTGTGTGTGATTCTTATCCATCACTTCCTAATCTATTTGTATGAATATTTTCTTACTATTTAGTCCAGTAATTGTAATCTAGATTGTGATTGCACATTAGAATTACCTGGGCTGCTCTTAAAAATCATTGGTGCCTGGGCCCCAACTCAAACAGATTCCACTTCAAATAGGCCTGAATAACAGAATTTATGAAAGGCTTTTAAGGTGATGTAATACCACAGTTACGCCCTGATCACACTGTAAGGACAGGGGCCACCTCTTCTCAGCCATCTCTCCACCAGCACAAACTTTCACACATGTGAGATGTGAAATATGTAAACTTGAGCTCAAATACCAATTTCAGTTCATGAAAGTAGGAAAAGCTACTAATCTTAAGAAACTGTTGCACTATTTTTCTTTTGACATCACAATGTATTAAAATGTCCACTTAACAGTAATTGACCTTTGTAGTTCAGTGTCATGGGTATTTGGAAGCAAGTTACCTAAATGTGCAAACATGAACAGCTAGACTGAAATCAAACCTTGCCTAAAGTGACGTTAAATATTGGTGACCAAGGAGTCAAGGCTATAAATAAGAGCTTTTAGTTCCAATGTTTGACAACACATCTTTAACCCCAGAAGGGATCAGAGTGGCAGTAGGCAAGTGTAAGGATATAGCATGAAGAATATAGGACATTAATTAAAAAATAAAAAGACAGTGAAAGATATTTAAAAATCAGTCAGGATGCTGTGAGACAGTGTGAAATACGTAAAATCCTGTTCTGACTCTCCTAATTGAATACTAACTGTACATGTGCTGAGCCCCTAGAAAGCCCCAGGCATTCTGCTGGGCCCCTAGCAGGAAGGCACTGGGGGAGACAAGGCTCTGGTCCCAGACACCTACGAGTTATGAGGACCAATTACTTCACAGATTTCCAGCCCAGACATACAGTGGTAGGGGCAAGAGGTTGGGGTGCAGCAGAAGAAAGAATCAAGATATAGAGGGAAGAACATGAGCTTTGGAGCCAGACAAGCCTGGGTTTGACTCCATGATCCACCTTTTACTGCATGTGTCATCCTGGGCAAGTTACTCAACCTCTCTTCTTGTTCATGTGTAAAGGAGCGCTAATTGCAGCTCCTTCTTGCTGAGTTATGGTGAAGATTAAATGCCACACATACCATTTATATAAAGCACAAAAACAGGCAAAACGAACCCGTGCTAGCAGAAGTCAGGATCATGGTTACTCTTGCAGGGGCCAGGGATTAATGACTGGAAGGAGGTGCAGGGGGCTTCTGGGTGCTTGTAATGTTTTACTTCTTGCTTTGGTGCTGGTTACTCGAGTGTGTTCACTTTGTGAAAATTCAGCGAGTTCTACATATGAAAATATGTAACACATGTACAGAAGAATTGTGCTTTGCTGTGTATGTTATACTACAGGGAAAAGGTTTTAAAATAACAGGTAAAGCACCAATTTCAGTGTAGTGCTTGGTAGGCATGCAACAAATGCTAGTGCCCTCCCTCCCCAATCCCCCACTAAAGGAGAAGACAAGTGGGAAAAACCTTCCAGGTGACAAATGCCAGAACAATGGGGGCTCAGAATTCTAAGCAATGAGGAAATAGCTAGGCTGAGAGGAGAAAAAATATTAAATGTATGTAACTTATGTTGCATTGCTCTTTAGAGGCCAAATGGTATTTAAATGCCTGAAGTTATTTTTTCTATGCTAGTTGTGTTAAAATTATTTGTTTCTATTTACAATAGTCTTGAAAGCAAGAGTTAAATGATTATTTACATTATTGGCATCTAATAAAAATGAGAATGAATTTTAATCCAACTTTTTTGAAGGAAAATGAGTAGACATACTAGATTGCTTTTAATATGTCTTCCAACCCTTCGATTTTTTAAACTACATTTCTATTGATTTATCTTCAAGCTCACTGATTCTTTCCTTGGCCATCTCATGTCTGCTGATGAGTCTATAGAAGGCATTCTTCATTTCTGTCACAGTGTTTTTGATTTCTTGCATACCCTTTTGATTCTTCCTTAGATTTTCCATCTCTACTTACACTGCTCCTCTGTTCTTGCATGTTTCCATTTTTCCATGAGGGCTCTTAACATATTAATTAGTTATTTTATTTTATTAAAAATTCTCTAGATAATTCCATTTCTTTTGTGTCAACCTTATTTCCATGTTTTGTTTAATAGCTTATGACCCTCAGTGGTTGTTCCTACCCACTGAATGGCTTGAACAGTGGAAGCTGTGGACTGGGCTTCAGTGGCTGGGCTGGGCACTCCAGTCTTTAGTAGGAAACTGCTGAATTGGCACAGAGGGCACTTGCCGGTCTTGAGACGAGTCTGTGACTTTGTGTTGAAGAGCAGTAAACTCAGAAGCTGGAGCAGTCCATTTGCCCTGAAATTCCTTCTTGGTCATGGCCTTTTCAGCAGCAGCCTGCCTTTCATTTCCAACCTCTTCAGGGTTTCTGTAGAAGTAGAGATAAGCATGACTTGCCATGGCTGCTCACAGGTGATGGTCTGGTGCATGCACAGGATTTCCCAGGCCAGTATCCATCACATTAGACTTGTTGAGTGAACTCCCTTGTTGTTGCATGGGATGTCAGTGTCCACATAGTATGGAGAAGAGACTGTTACAAAGAGCAATGGTAGGTGGGATAGCTTGAGTCTCTGTGAGAGGCTTGTGGTGAGCCTGGGATCAGTAGCCACTAGAAGTCCTGGCTCCCATAAGGCTACCTGGATCTGGTTCCAGGTTCCAGGAGTGAAGCAGCCAGCAATAGCAGTGACTACAGTGGCAGCAACAAACTTCAGCACAGCCCACTGACCAATATTCCTGGGCAATATGACACTGACATTAGCCAGGTTTTCAATGACAACAATGGCATGAGCTGCCAGCAGAAGCTTCTTTTCAGATTTATAATGGACATGCCATCATTTTTCCTATTGTAGATGTACTGTTCCATTTTGAAGTCAAGGTATGTGCCACCTACATGAGTTCCTGCTGCAAGAAGTGTGAGGATACCCTCCTCCTTCATTTGAAGGACATCAAAGTATCAGGACATTGTGATAATTTCTCTTTAAATTACAATGGGAACCCTGTATGACACTGTATGGATCCCTGTCTAAGTAGTGTGGAAAAGCTCATCACAGTTATTCTAAACTCCCCATCTGATAATCCTAAACCTGTGCCATGTCTCAGTCTTATACTAATGCTTCCTTTGGGCCTGCAGACTGTATTTTTTCTTGCCTTCAGCAGGCCTTGTAACTTCTGTTGTTGAAAGGTGAATATGATATATATGAATGATTAGGACTGAGGTAAACAGGACTCTAGCATGAGGATTTATGTTAATTTTTAATGTAGCTACAGGTGCTAGAAGCTTCAAGTTCCTTTCGTGTCCTTGTTTTATTTTCCCGCTTGACATTGGACTTCCCTAAGGACATCTCCTTAAAGAGAGTCTTATCCATGCAGGGCTTACAGGTGGAGCTGTTGTTAGACCGGAGCCCTGCGGGAATGTGGTATGATGTGGCTGAGGTGGAGCATGTGACAATCTTTCAGTGAAGTGTCAGTGTTTCTGTAGGCCTTCGTCCTTGGACTGTGACCTTCACAAGTGTTTCTCTGGTGCAGCAATTTTCAACCTTTTTAATCTCATGGCACACATGAACTAATACAAAATCTGTGGCACACCAAAAAGCATGTATTTTTGCCTGCTTGACACAAAATATGGGTATAATTTTGATTAATTTACAACTGATGGCTATTGTTGTATTGACTGTTGTCAATTTTTTTTTGTTTGATAGTCTAAGGGAAAAGAGGTCAGTGCCCCTGACCAAATAGTCAGGTGCTGCATATTTTACCATTTCATGAAATTTTCTGCATAGGTTACATTATTTATACTCCCATTAATTAAGAAAATGTTTGTTCTCATTTTATGCTGTCAGTGTATTTTCGATATTAATGTATTTCTTTAAATAACTCATGATATCTGAAAACTTTGATCAAGTTTTTCTTACTTTACATTTTTGAAACTATTTGTTCTGGTTTCTTAACCTAAAATATTTTGAAAATCACATGTAATGTCACAACCTCAGGGTTATTTTGATTATTGAAGCTTCTCTGGAATAAAGGGAAAGTGGTGTTACTGATAATGTTTAGAACACGCTGCCCCCAAATATGGCACCTTGGCATGTTGTTTTAAGCTAAAGGACTTTGAGAAATGGCAGGTGCTAAAAGGCCTCTTCACTCTTCTCCCCTGAAGCAAGTCGTGAGACTCTCATGTGAGAGGCTTCTCCCCATACCCAGAGGGAGGGAGTATCCTTATTTCTGAAAGTGAGTGAACAGATTTTGCTAAGTTTCCCCAGTCTACTACACATAGATTACACCATTTTAATCCTATAACATTTTTCCACAAGTTATCACTCTTCATCAATCTTAGCATAAAAACACTTCAATTTAACTGCTTTTTTGGCTTTCACTTTCTTATCACAGCTCTCAGGTCACATAAAACTTATATTAAATACATTTGTATGCTTTTCTATCTGTCTGTAGTTACAAGGATCCAGCCAAGAACCAAGAAGGGTAACAGAAAAAATATTTTTCCTTTTCTACATACAGATAATAAAAATTTTATTTTTGTCTTTTATTTTGGGTTTGTATGAGGTGGTCACTTAGAAATGTTGTAACAAGCCACCAATATTATCCAAATTTAAATAATCATTATTTTGGCATATTAGATTGAATGATTTCCTCATTTGAGAGGCTCTATGATAATTTGATATCTTATTTCATATTCCAGGCCAACTGTGGGTCAGAGATGGGACACTTTGTCTAAGGCAGTAATTTCAATCAGCCAATCCTGGGAAGCAGGGTGCCTCGGTATGACTCAATCACCTTGGTTGTTTCTGGAATTGCTTTATCAGTATAGGCTTAAACACATAGAAATAAATTTAAATGTGTCTGTATTTTTCGTGGAAGTAAGCTAAAACCCTGAAATTCTGTAGGGCAATGAAGAAGGTAAACTGTGGAGCTTAGTACTGCTGAATGCTCTTCATGAAAAGTAGAAACTGTAATTCCTAGTTTGTTGCAATGGAATGAAATGCTACAAAAAGGCCCCAAGATATTTCATCAATCTGAGAATCTCCTGGGTCGGCATCTGACTAGCCTAAGAAGGGAGACCTTGAGATTTCTCTGAGTCAGTTCAATCTTCTATTCTACTCTTTCATAATTATTTGATACTCGCTTCTCTATGAAAACCTCCAAGACCTCCACATTCCTCCTCATTATTAACTGATGGCCTTGGCCTTGTTTCTAATTTCATGGAAAATATTACCAATCTGCTGACCTATGTCTGTAATCATGTACCCTGTATTTTCCTCTGTAGTTCACTCGATGGATCACCCTTGGTGCTAAAGCAACTATGGCCTCTTATTACCTCTCACCTGTTTGAAGACTTGGCTAATGCAATTGTCCCCCTTCTATACAAAAAAACAAGAACAAACAAAAAAGGACAAAAACTCACCCTGGCCAATGTGGCTCAGTTGGTTGGAGCAGTGTCCCACAGACCAAAAGGTTGTGGATGTGATTCCCAGTCAGGGCACATACCCAGGTTTTGGGTTTGATCCCTGGTTGGAGCATGAATGAGAAGGCACCCATTTGATGTTTCTCTCTTACGCTGATGTCA
This sequence comes from Phyllostomus discolor, assembly GCF_004126475.2. Taxonomy (NCBI): domain Eukaryota; kingdom Metazoa; phylum Chordata; class Mammalia; order Chiroptera; family Phyllostomidae; genus Phyllostomus; species Phyllostomus discolor. The sequence continues at coordinate 61,836,036 of NC_040904.2, forward strand.
TTCTCTCTCTCTTGCTGTCTCCCCCTCCTTTTCCAAAAGCAATGAAAAAAATATGTCCTTGGGTGATGATTAAAGAGAAAATGAAGAGAAAAAGAAAAAAAGGATGAAAAAGAACAAATACCTTGATTCTGTGTCTTTTTCATCTTTATTTTCCATTTCTCTTTTCCCCTTTACAGTCAAACCTCTCAAAAAGAATTGTGTCTACTCATTGTTATAATCCCTATTTTCCCACACTCTCTTGAACCCACTCCAATCTGCTTGTCTCTTTCTCTCCATAAGAATTGTTTGTTCAAGGTTACCAGTGATCTTCATGTGGCCAGATCTGGTGGTCAATTCTCAGTCTTGGTATTGCCTCACCTATAAGCAGCTTTTGGCATCAGAATAACTTCTGACACAAATGATCATTCCTGTATTCTGGAGATGCTTTCTTCCTACACACCATGACCCTCCTTGCTCTTGATGACTTCTGTCTCACTGGCCAACCCTTCCCAGTTGTCTTTGTAGGATCTAGTTCTGCCTTACCTTGAGTTGGTCTGGCCCAGATCTATTTCATTTTCTATGTATATCCACTTTGCAGGTAATGTCATTTAGTTCCATGGGTTTCATGACACCTCTACAAAAGTTCTAAAATTAATATCTACCTATTCCACATGGAAATCTACAAATACCTAAAACATACATTATCTAAACCTGAACTTCTAATTAAACCTCTTTCTCCCCAAGCCTCTGCATTGTGTACATTCAAGTAATATCATTTCCTAGGTACTAAATACCAAAAAAAGAATGGTTTTCAAATCATTTTTAATAGTTAAATTTCATTTTTTAAACTATAGTATGATAGAGTTTCCCCAGGGCATACTCTGCCTCTTTAAGTGAAACTTTCTCTTATTTTAAGGTAATGAGAACTAACATACTAATGTAGGACCTTTTTCTTCCTCTTTTTTATTTTTTTAAAGCAAGAGATACTGATTCTATTATTTGGGCTGTGCATGGCATTGGCTCAGTTGGGGCCTGGGACCCAGAATTCAGCTTAGTGCAGGCATGTTTATCTGAAACACTAAAAAAATGATGACTTTTACAAAATGATTGTAATTTGGCAATGCATTTTGGGGCACACATCAATTAAGCAAATGCCACTTATCTTTAGTGTGATGGCTACATTTCCATAGAATTTAAATAAAAATGTAAATGCTAATATACCATTTGACTATTGTGTCTCTACCTAAACGGATGTATCTACAAAACCATGTTTCTTTAGCATATGTGAAATAACTATCACCATCAGACTATTGCTGTATTGCCCGAGCCCAGAGTCCCTTCATTCATAGTGAATTCCTAGTGCCAGGTGCTTTGCATTTCCCATGGCCCCAACCATTTAATCTATTCAATCTGTAGATAGAGATTGGTTTTGGCTAGTTTGCATGAGCACTTTATTTTTCTTAAGAAAATGAATCCTTACTTCAAAACCATTATTTTGTGTGGGCAGAGGGCTGTGATAGAGCCTTGTAAGTAGTAAAATATTTCTCAATAGCAGAAGGAAAATACCCATGACTTTTTAAAAGGGTATTTACTCTTTTAGAAAACCAGCCTCAATGATTGGACAGGAAGTAGAAATGGCAGTTTACTTGATGTTGATAATTTAATTTTTTTTCAGAAAAAATTGCCCCTAGCTAAAAATATCATAAAACAGCAGATGTATTTAAATATTGTTAGCATGTTACTTTTGATTATTCTTTTGTTACTCGTTAAGTATTTCAAAGTGAAGTTTATAACCACAGTTGCTTTCTACCCTCTTGTCTGTGCTACAGTGCACTGTTCCCACGCTTGAACTGCATTTCCAAATCAAGTTGGCATATCTTCCTTCCTAGAACAGCAGTGGTGGGAATGTCTGGGAGAAAATGTGTATGGGAACAAGCATAAACTATCATATTTCTCATGCTCTATTCTTTATTACTGTTATCTGTAATCTCTGTAGACTTCACTTATTTTTCTAATCACAATGTCAATCCTCTGAAACAATACTTGTATACTTGAAGCAATCTTTTTAGACTGAATCCTAATCTTTACAATGAATTGTAAGACACACATCAAATATTTTTTTCAACAAAAAAACCCTTTCATTGAATAACCTTTAAAATAAAAAAATATGGATATACACTAGAATATTGGAGAATTGGAGGAAGAGGACATCAAAAGAGAGATGCAAGCTTGGCCGGTCAGGTGGGAGATCAGAATCTTACCGTCTGTGAAGAGAGGGGAAGAGTGTTCTCAGAGGGAAATTAGCAACCTTGTCAGACAAGTCTGAGAATTTAGAAAATTAATGACTGTGTTGCCACCCTTCAAGGCCAGGCAAGTCCATGGTATTCGTGCAGACAGAAAAATATTCACGGAGCCTTTGGAATGTCTAGCGTGCCTGTATTCATGGGTGGGCGAGCCATGCACACTGCAAGCTGCGTGTCTATCTGCATGTCTCATGTCGTGGCCCCTGCTCCCCAGTGTGGCACCCATCATGGCAGCTGTCCGCTTGCATGTCTCTCATCATCATCTCCCCCAGCAGGGAGTCCCTACCTGTTTAAGTACTAGAAGAGAACAAAGCTGGCAAGATGCCAGAACATAACAACATAACATAATTCTGTGCATGCAAACCCACTTCACATTATGGGAACAGTTTATTGGACCCAGTCTCAAGACTATGAGAACACTGGTTATCAGGCCCCTTCAAGGCTATAGGAACAACTGCTTCCCTTAGCTACCCAGACACCTGGGTGAGGAAGCCAGACTGCCTCCACTTACCCTGCAAGGACTGAAAAACAGTATTTGATTTCAACAAAAAAGTTGGTGTCTTCAGAGAAAGCAGTTTTACGCAGGTCTGCAGGGAGTATTCGGAACTCAGCCAAGAATTAGAGGTAAAGGGGATGTTAGAAAGTAGACAAGACTAGTGTATAGTGGTTTGTAGAGAATTGTCAGGAAGTTGGGCTGGGAAGGAAAGAGAGAGGAAGAAGGAGCAGAATGGAGAGGTAGGGATGGAGGTGATATTACAAAACTATTAAACATAAGAGATATTAGAGAGTGTGTTTAAGTATAGAAAAGAAGGATCTGAAGTTAGGAAAAGAGTGAAGACTTGAGTGGGAGAAAGGAAACTGATGCAGCAGAGAGACCCTTAGGTGGCAGAGTGGATGGGATCAGATGGGATTCATTTTCAAAGGAGTAGGAACCCTATATCACTGTGACCAAACCGAGAAAGGATTAATGGGTGACAAAGATAAAATTGGTGTACACCTCCAATATCTCTGTTAGGACTGCACGTTTTTACACATTGCTATTTGCTCTTTCTGAAATGTACTACTCCTCCCTCCATGTACACATATACTCCTAGCCATATTTCCATGCAATCTTCAAACATTATTCCTAGAAAGCCTTCCTTGGCATGTATGTGCAATCTGCTTTGGAATTTTCTCCCTGTGCTCTCAAATGCAGCTTGCATATATGTACTAGGTCCTATTACAGGCATTTGCTTGTCAATTTTCTCCTTCAGATTAAAAAAAAGCACATGTTATTTGTGTTTGTATCTCACAGCCAAATGGATGTGAGGAAACTTTCCTGTATTGGTTACATTAATGATCACTTCCATCTAACTGAAATGAACTTCCATATAGGCCCACTTCTTCTGAACATTGTGAGTGGCAGGTATGGGAATGATAGGTAACCTCCCATCATCCTTTGCTGTGAATTTCTGTTCCTGGCTTCACTCACTTTTAATCATCTTCTTCCTGCAGCTGTTCTCTACGAGATTGGCTTTACTCCAGGCTTCATGAAAATAGCTTCACCAATCCTCTTTCTTTATCACAAAAAGCTGCCTTAAGTAACAGACTTTTCATGAAATGTTAGGGCTTAATGGAGAAATGCAGAAATGCGCAGAACAGGAATCAATGCAAAGTGGGATATCAAAAACCACAATAAAAATCAGCTTCAAAGTCTCATTGACAATCAATCCTCACTCTAGGGAAACTCTCACTTGGGTCTCTTTCTCAGGAGAACACAGCCTGTTTCCCTGTGCAGGGACTGCCCAACCCTTATCTCTCCCTAGAATCCATTTTCTACTCTTCTCCCATGCCATGGCATCACTCCTCCCTGCAAGGGCTGTGGTAAGCAGAGTAATGGTCCCTCCAGGATGTCCATGTTTTAATTCTCAGAACCTGTGAATATGCTATGTTACATGACAAAGGGGAATTTAGGTTGCAAATTTCTAACATCAGTGTGTGTGTGTGTGTGTGTGTGTCTCTCTCTCTTTCTCTTTCACCCTCTCCCCCTCCCTCTCTCTCCAGTGAATAAAAACATCCTAAGGTGAAACTAAAAAAATTTTAAAAAGAGGAGATCTGGAATTAATCAGGTGGATCCAACATAATCACAGGGTCCTTAAAAGTGAAGAGGGAGACAGCAACCATTGCTGGCTTTGAAGATGGAAGGGGCCACAACCAAGAAATACTGGTGCCTCTAAAAGCTGGAAAAGGCAAGAAAATGCATTCTCCCCTCAAATCTCCAGATAGAGACTCAGTCCTTCTGACATCTTGACTTTAGTTTTCTAAGACCTGTGTTGGCTTTCTACTTTACAGAACTATAAGATGATACATTTGTGTTGTTTTAAGCCATTAACTTTTCATTTAAAAAAATAATAATTTGCTATACCCCGGCTGGTGTAGCTCAGTGGATTGAGCGGGGGCTGCGAACCAAAGCATCGCAGGTTCAATTCCCAGACAGGGTACATTCCTGGGTTGCAGGCCATGACCCCCAGCAACCACACATTGATGTTTCTCTCTCTCTCTCTCTCTCTCTCTCTCTCTCTCTATCTCCCTCCCTTCTCTCTCTAAAAATAAATAAATAAAAATCTTAAAAAAATAATTTGCTATAATAGCAAATAGAACACATATACAAGTACCAAGATAACAAATCCCCATTCATTTTGATATGACATATCTTAATTTTTTTTTTACTCAAAATCTGCCCCAGCCCAAGTTCTGGGACTTTCCTTTGCCAAATTAAAAATAATATTAACAAATTTTCCTTTATAAAATAGCCATCTGTCCCTAAGATGAATGGAAATGAGCCCTCTCATGTTCAAGACCTTTTCTATTTATGACTTTTTTTATTTCTATCATAAATACACTGTTCAATGTATGGCTCCAGAAGTAATATTACCCCCTCTTCCAGGGAGACATTAAATACGTTCACATAAACTACACAGTGCATTTTAAATGAGTATGTGTAAATAATGTGTCTACTGAAGGTAAGGGAGAAGAAAAGTTTGAGAAATAGGAAACTTTTAAAATGTCAATTTACAAAGCTTTTCCAGCTTGACTCTTATAACACAGTAATAAATAGGTACACATTGAAAGGGCAGAATATTCCATTTAGTGATACTGAACAAAAACATCATACTACTTAACCATTTCAATTATTCATATGGAGCTTTCTATACAAAATGTGAATAAAGTTCTAAGGCAATACTTCTAAAAATTTTATCATATGGAGATCCTATTAAAATACAGACTCTGATTCAGTAGGTCTCAGTGGGGGCCGAGATTCTGAGGTTCTGACTTTTTAATATGTTCTTAGATGATACTGATACTGTTGGCTTCTGGATCACATTTTAGACAGCAAAGTCATAGGAGACCCTGAGGATCATAGTAGAATCTCATGCTTAAATTCTGTGGTTCTATAAATTAAACATATTAAAAGTACATTCTCATTAATCTCAGTTTATGTAGCAAAGAGAAAAATTTTTTAAATTATTTGGAAGTAAAAATAATTTCATAGCAGGACTGTAAAACTATGAATTTCACTTGTGATTGCTGGTGGTGTCATGACTCCATGATTATGACAAACTCTGGGTGCCACCCCTAAGTGTGTGCATTGAGTATACATTCCCAGGTGAGTTTCTGCTAGCTGATGGTAAGAGCTTTTTTATCTGTGTACCAGGAAGAGGCTGTGTTAAGAGGTCAGACGCCATTAGCTAGCTCCCTTTCCCACCTGAAGAGTTGCCAAATCTCCGGTAGAAGACTTTCACTGGCCAAGCTTTTGCATACAACAGGTTTCTGGAACAACTGTGCAACAGATATGATCCTGTTATCTAGACTTAAAACATAACATGCCCCTTAATAGCATTGACACAACCTGCTCACAGTCCTCCAGCCAAGCCTTCCAGTCTCATCTAGGCCCAGTCTTTCTCCTTCATTGCTTAAGCTCCTCCAGCCATACTGACTTTCTTTCAATTCCTTCAATATTCCATTCTCCCTTCCACCCCAGGCCCATGTTCATGCTCTTTTCTCCCCAGAAATACAAATCTCCCAAATTCCTAACTTTACTGAATTCCTAATCATTTTTTTTTCTAATCTCAACTCAAAAGTCACCTTCATGTCAAAGACTTCTTTGACTCCTCAGACTAAATCATGTGTCCTTGTCACACACTCTCAGAGCTTCTTCAAATGCACTTATCACGGTTCCTAACTGTATGCGTGGGTGATTGTTCGAACACACTTTTTCTCCTTAGATGATCATATGTTTCACAGGGTTAGTTCCCCACTGCTACTGTACCCAAAATGCCTAACTCAGGAAAAAGCATTTGATAAATGTTGTTGAAGAAATGAATTCAAAATTTGCTTTTTTTAATGGGCTGTTCAGACTGCCAACATTAGAACCAAGGAAAAATTTTGTAATAGAAAAATGGCTGGCTTGGAAATGAAATTTTACAACAAACTTTTTAACTCATGGATGACTGATTTGATAGGCTGATCAGTTCTCCCATAAATGATCTGTTCATTTGTTCATTCATCACCAGGAACTATGCCAGGTGTCGGCATGTAGATATGGACCTAGCAGGCTCCTCTTCGTGGGCAGCTGAGCCTAGTCCACGCACCATGTTGACTGCAATGCTTGAGCAACCTGAGAGACGTTTGTGCATAGTTTTCATTTGTGTCTAAACCTATGATTACAATGGAAAATATGCAGTTAGGGAACAATTAGAATATAATTCATGTCATTTTTAAGATGAAGACCTGTGTGAACTGCCTGTCTTATGTTTAAACCAACAAGATGACTAAATATTATTCCACTGTAATGAAGCAAGACAGCCTTTTGCCACCTCCTTTTCTCAACTAAGTGTTGTTTACAAATTTAGTAATGATCAGAATCTGTGTTATGTAAATGTTTAAAGAAAAATAATATCTATATACTTCATAGCATCAGAGCAGTAACATTTCCACTGTAATTGGATTTGAGCACAAGGCAGACATTTTGGTGTTTTCCCTAAACTCACAAAACAGAACTTTACCTTTATATAGTTTAACTAATTAATTAATTGATTAATTAATTTTCTCTTTTTTATTGTTATTTAAGTACAGTTGTCACCATTTCTCCCCCCCTACTACCCCCCACCCCACTCATTCCTACCTCCCCCTCTCCTTCCTACACCCGTTTGGCTTTGTCCATGGGTCCTTTCTACATGTTCCTTGATGACCCTTCTGCCTTCTCCCTCCATTATCCCCTCCCACCTCCCTTCTGGTTAGTCAGTTTGTTCTTAATTTCAATGTCTCTGGTTATATTTTCCTTGCTTGTTTGTTTTGTTGATGAGGTTCCATTTATAGGTGAGACCATATGATATTTGTCTTTCACTGCCTGGCTTATTGCACTAACCAGCCTGAGTGCGTAGAGAATGCATTTTGCTCTGCTCCTGCATGCTGCATGTCCTTCATGAGCAAGCAATCACATGAAGAGATCTGTGTGAATCCAACACTGTTTGTGACTGAATAAATAAGTGAATGTAACTTCAGTATCTAGCACTAGGAACATCTTCTACCTTCAGATATGTCAGATTCTCCAAAATGAACTTTATCGTCAGTGAAAGTGGCATTTTACTCACCATTTAACTTCTGCTTAGATTTCTCAGTTAGTTCAGAATTCATGTGGGAAACAAATGTGTTATGTTGATAGCTCTCTGTTACGGGTTGAATCACGTCCTTGAAAAGATATTTTGAAGTTCTAACCCCTTGTACCTTAGAATGTGATTTTATTTGAAAATAGGGTCATTGCAGAGCTCATTAGTTAAGTTAAAATAAGATCATATGAAAGTAGGGTGGGCCCTTAATCCAACTGGACTGGTGTCCTGATAAGAAGAGAAGAGAGAGATAGGGGTGATGGTGACGTGAAATAGAAGCAGGGTTTGGAGCTATGTTGTCTGTCACACACCAGAGAATACCCAGGGCTACCAGAATCTGAAGGAGGCAAGTACGGGTGTGCTTCTAGAGGCTCCAGAGGGAGTGAGGCCCTGCCAATACCTTGATTTCAGGCTTCTAGCCTCAACAATGTGAGAGAACACATTTCTACTGTTTTAAACTACCCAATTTGTGGTACTGGTAGCCCTATTTGATTAAGACAACCTCCTTATAATATCAATAAATGTAAAACATGGATAAACTAGTCTTGGATTTTACTTTCTCTTCTTCATATCATGATATAAAAAATTGTTGAAAGTCTTCATTCACTTTGGTGTTAGTAAAACCACTCTATCCTGAAAAGACTTACCTTCTTATTTTAGTATGGAAATAGTTCAAAAGAGACCTGTGATGATCTCATTTAATTAAAAGTAGGGATTAACTTTAATTATCTTGAAGGAATATGTTTGAGCTCAGTAGTGAATATTTTAGTGATCCAGTGCTTTTTCCTGTATATGATGCATAGTAATTGTACAACACATACTGTGAATCTCTGAACACAAATTACATTTCTCAGAAACTTTTCTTTTTACTACAGTGTGATATTTGTGTGCATTAAGATATTTATTGAATAATTTGTATCCTAATGCATGATTTGGCATAGTTAGATGCATTTTGGTTCAAATAATTTTAATCTCTTTTTTATTATATTTTATTATTTATGCTATTCTAGTTGTCCCAAATTTTCCCTTCATCCCCTCCACCTAGCCCCATCCCACTCCTTCAGGCAATAGCCACACCATTGTCCATGTCCATGGGTCATGCCTTTAAGTCCTATGGCTACTCTATTCCCTATGCTGTACTTTACATCCCCATGACTATTCTGTAACTGTAATACCAATTTGTACTTTTTAACTCCTTCACCTTTTTTTATAACATAAAGAAATCCATTTATTATTAATGTTTTTAACTTCTCCTTGATAGGACCATAGCAGGCAAACTAATATGTAGCTATCAGAAAGCTGTTTTAAAAACAACCTCTTTCCTTGCCTCTTCCAGCTTCTGGTGTTAGGTAAATGCATCACTTCAGAGAAGATTTTCATTATTGATTGTTCATTAGATTTTTCTGTGTGCTTAGTTTAGTCTGCTAAGTGTTCAAATGTTCTTATCTTTTGTGTGCCAAGGATGTGTTGGTGGGCAGAAGAATGAATGACCTACCCCTAAAGATGCCCACATCCTAAAACCCTTCACTTTTTTCACCTTCCCCCCAACCTTCCTCCCATCTGGCAACCATCAAAACATTGTTTGTATCTATGAGTCTGTTTCTGTTCTGCTTGTTTATTTTTTTATTTTTAAGTATATTTTATTGATTATGCTATTACAGTTTTCCCACTTTTGCCCCCTTAATCACCCCTCCACACTGTACCTCCCAACCCTCCAGCATTTCCCCCACCCCCCAATTTATGTCCATGGGTTGTACATATAAGTTCTTTGAATTCTGTTTTCTAGAGCATTTTTGGCCTCTCCCCATCTATTTTATGCCTACCAATTATGCTTCTTATTCCCTATACTTTCCCCCCATTCCTCCCCTCCCCCTGCCCACTGAAAACCCTCCATATTATGTCCATTTCTCTGATTCTGTTCCTGTTCTAGCTGTTTGCTTAGTTTTTGTTTTCATTGTTATTCTTTTTTTTAAGATTAATTTGTTCATAGTTGTAAGTTGGTTGTCCTTTTACTGTTCATAGTTTTTGATCTTCAATTCCTTAGATAAGTACCTTTAACATTTCATATAATAAGGGCTTGGTGATGATGAACTCCCTTAACTTCACCTTATCTGGGAAGCACTGTATCTGCTCTTTCATTCTAAATGATAGCTTTGCTGGATAGAGTAATTTCAAATGTGGGTCTCTGCCTTTCATGACTTCAAATACTTTTTTCCAGCCCTTTTTTGCCTGTAAAATTTCTTTTGAGAAATCAGCTGATAGTCTTATGGGAACTCCCTTGTAGGTAACTCGCTCCTTTCCTCTTGCTGCTTTTAAGATTCTCTCTTTATCTTTAATCTTGGGCAACTTGATGATGTGCCTTGGTGTGTTCCTCTTTGGGTCCAACTTCTTGGGGACTTTCTGGGCTTCCTGGAAGTCCATTTCCTTTGCCAGACTGGGGAAATTTTCCTTCATTATTTGTTCAAATAAATTTTCAATTTCTTGTTGTTATTCTTCTTCTGGCACCCCTATAATTTGGATATTGGAATGTTTAAAGTTGTCCCAGAGGTTCCTAACCCTCTTCTCATTTTTTGAAAAATTCTTGTTTCTTCATTCTGTTCCAGTTGGATGTTTTTTTCTTACTTTTATTTCAAATCATTGATTTGAGTCCTGGTTCCCTTCCTGTCATTGTTGGTTCCCTGAATATTTTACTTTATTTTAGTTTGGGTAGCCTTCATTTGTTCTTTCATTTTGTGACCAAGCTCAATCTGTTCTGTGAACATTTTGATTACCAGGGCTTTAAAATCTCCATCAGATAGGTTGGCTATCTCCTCATTGCTTAGCTCTCTTTTTGGAGTTTTGCTCTGATCTTTCATTTGGGCCATATTTCTTTGTCTCAGCACACCTCGCAGCACTGTCTGGTCTGTCACCTCACCATGAGTACTTTCAGCCAGCTCTGCCTGCATGGTTCACTGCCTTGCCTTGGGCTCTCTCTGTCAGCTGTCTTACAGGTCTTGTTGGTCTGGTTGACTGTCTCTTTAATTCCTTGGTTGTCAGAATTCCATGATTTTCTGGCACTCTGGTTGTTTATTGATTTTAGATTGGTTATCCTCCTTTTTGTTGTTCGAGGAAATGAAGGGTTTTTACCTACGCCTCCATCTTGGTGGGAACTCCCTGTTTAATCTTTAGATTCAGTTGTTGATAGATATGTATTTATTGTGATTAGTTGTTCATATTTTTGATCTTCATCTTCTTCTTAAAGAGGACCCTTTGACATTTCATATAATACTAGTTTGGTGATAATGAACTTCTTTAGCTTTTTCTTGTCTAAGAAGATCTTTGTCCTACAATTCTAAATGATAGGTTTGCTGCTTAGAGTAATCTTGGTTGTAGGTCCTTACTTTTCATCACTTTGAATACTTCTTGCTGATTTCTTCTAATTACTTGAAAGTTTCTGGTACTGGAACTCAGAAGGACTGAGTTTGAAAAAGTCTGTGTGTGGGCCTCTTAAGGGGAACTTCTCAGGATTCCAGAAGTTTCTGTCTTCCACAGTTTCCATCTCCACAGTTTTTATAGCCAGAAGTTAAGGAGACTTATCTTTCTGGCACTGGGACTGTGATCTGGGGGATGGTGGGGGACTTGGAGCCCTCGCTCCTGAGATATCTCTCCTGATTTTTATCCACCACATGTGGGTTTGGGACCAGCCTGTTTCACACCTCTGCCCCTCTTACCAGTCTTGATGTGGTTTCTTCTTTAATTCCATAGTTGTAGGACTTCCATTCAGCTCAATTTCTGATGGTTTTGAATGGTGGCTTTTTATAGTTTAGTTGCGATTTTGATGTGGTCGTGTGAGGAGGCAAGCCATGTTTAACTACACTGCCATCTTCTCTCTCGTCTTAATCAGAGTAAAGAAAAATTGGGCACTAAAGGACTACTTGCTTTCTGAAATTATTCCTTTCAAAATATTCAAGACAGTATGATATCAGTGGTTAAGTCTAACTACAGATGTAGACAGAAGGAAAAATGCTTCCTGTAGTTGATAAACCATATGAATATTTGTGCCAGACATAAGATCTTTAGTTGATTGAATTATCATATTTGAAAAGAAAATAAAAAGGATCTTGAGTGAAATATGACAACTTAATTTATTAAAATCAGAAATGGACCCAATGTTTACTTCTACTGGTACCTCTGGGAGAATCTGTAACATGGATGATACAGGATCACTCCTCTCTGGCTGTGTTAATGCTTTTGAGCTAGGGGAAAGGGTTAGATGTCAGGGGAAGGCATTGATGGACACTCCAAAGGGAAAAAAAATTTTGTCCAGATATAAAAAGACTTCATTATATTTTCTAAAATATTTTGGTGTGCCTTTGACTTAATCTAATCTAGAAGAAACAAAGGAGCATTAGTGAGAGTTCATCAGCTAAAAATCTCCACAATAAATAAGCAGGGTCTGAATTTAATTTAATTTGTCATTTAGAGTGTTTAACATTGCTAAGTACTATCATGCCATAATAAATGGACCTCTTTTATAACTGTATATTGATATAAGTAGTTAGCATATCAATTATCTCTATTTCAAAAGCAGACTTCTAAATTGATTATTTGGAACAAAGAATATATTGTTTCATTGTGCACATTCTAGTTGTCAGACTAGTCTAGAAAAACCTATTTAATACAGACAAGAGCCAAGATAGTATATTTATAGTAAAAGTACAAAAGCAAACATGTTTATATCTGTTTTGTGACTTTTGTGATATAAAGGAAGAAAGAAAAATATCTTTATTTTTTTTGAAATTCTAGTATTTGAGAACTACATGAATAGAAAATGGATGAATCCTTTTTCTAAATTCTGAAGGAACCCTATTTTCAAGGTTTTTGAAATTAATGGAGCCAGTTTTTTCCCCCTCCTTTCCTCCCACTTTTCCTCCATCCCTTCCTCCTTTCCTACAAAATCCTGGGTCTCTTTATTTATAATAAATCATACCTTTTATCATCATTGTGCACATCAACTGTGATCAGAATTAATTTTGTTTCACAAAAGGAAGGAGGAAAAGATAATTTTTTTTTAGGAAAATTGGATAAAGGTGGAACTAGAGAGGATTGGTTGTGAGTGTGCATGCAAAGTATTTTTATATGAAAAAATAGAAAATCATAAGGAATAAACTGAGCAGGAAAAAAGAGAAGAAAGTATGACCTAATTTCAAAGGCAGGACACAGGAGGTAGTAGGAAAGACCAAAGAAGAAAATAAGGAATTCTTCTCACATATGGACTCTTCACAGGTTGGATGCCAAAGCCCAGTGATTATGTTAAAGTTTTGTCTGCCCCATTTGCATCAGTTTGGGAAAGTCAGAATTATTTTATTCCTGTAATGGTGGGGCATGTGAGGAGAGGAACATGCAGCACAGAGAAGTGAGCATCTTAGTGATAACCATATCACTAAAATTTGACTAAAGGAGATACTGGATGAGAAACATCATTTGTCACCATATGAAATATTTTTTCAAATGATAATTTGCATTTTACTAATGTAGAAATCTATTTTCATGTAATAAGCTGTTAATTTCTTTTGTGTCAACCCACATAGAGTTTGGATTAATAACAGTCAACTGTAATCATGAAAGTAAACATTGGGATCCATAAGTTTAACAAAATTTGTAAACCATATGCCACACTAACAAGTTCAAAATCCTTGTATGTCAGAGCAACATTAAAAGTCTTTTAGCTGATGCTGTTCACTTCTTACAATGCACTAGCTCCATAGTTTTAGTTACAAATTATAGCTCAGAGACCCCAGACATGGAGTGCCCTTACAACATGGTACCATATAAAGCATCTGAACCTACAAAACAGAAAAATATATATTATACACAAACATAAATTTATAATTAGATTAAATATAAATTCAAAATCCAGTAACTCTTGGGAATAAATATTAATTTTATACTATTCTTCTGATGAGAAAATTATTATGATTTTCCCCACTTCTACCCCTAGAATTTTTTCTTTAAAGAAAAGGTATTCTGAACTTATAAATTATTTTGAAATTCCCTTTTGGCATAATTATCCAGTTCTATCATTAATAGATTTTACTTGTTCTTAAATTAAGTTCATCAATCCCTTTCAAATAAGAGCTGTTTTTTTTTTATTAAATATCATTTTTATACATGGACTTCAGATGCATTGTGTCCCTTTATTCTGTTGAAAATGTGTTAATAATTTTTTCTTGACAGTTTTACTGCAAACTCATACATTTCTTAAAAATTTTTAACTTCAACTGTATTCTACTTAAAGTCTTCAGGATTTTCTAGAACATTTATCTAAACAGAAGTCTTCCGCCATTTTTTTTCATAATTGAATTTTTGTTGACAAAAAAAATAAGTGCAAGGAAATGCTATTTATTTATACCAAAAGCTATAGCCAGTGCAAAAATGTTGTTCTGACAGAGTATTTATTAACCAAATAGTACTCTGTTTTTTGCATTGACTCACTTATTTCAATATAAGCATAATTAACACTCTCAACATATTCAGATTTAATGTTTAATATTCAATGATTAAACCCTTAAAATCATCTACTAAGTTAATCATCATTATACTAAGTGAAATAAGCCAGGAGGTGAAAGAAATACCATATGATCTCACCTATAAGTGGATCCTAAGTAACAAAACATACAAGAAGCAAAAGATAACCAGAGACACTGAAATAAAAAACAAACTGACAGTAACAAGAGGGGATGGGGGAGGGGGATAACAGGGGAAAGAAGAGGAAGGGTCATCAAGGAACATATATAAGGGACCATGTACAAAACCAAAGCAGGGTAAGATTGAGGGCAGGAGGTAGGGATGGCTGGGGTCGGGGGGAGTGCTGGGGAGAAAATGGAAACAACTGTACTTGAATAACAATAAAAGAGAGAGAGAGAGAGAGAGAGAGAGAGCGAGCAAGCACATGGTAATATATTCTGTCATAGCACCAAATGAAGTGAATGCCATTGCTGACTTGTATGTTTACATGTTGCTTTTGATTTTTGTTTTCTACATATCCCTTATAAAAAAACTCTCACAATAACATTGAAATATCAAAGACATGGTTGAGAAGACATCAATTTTTGTGTTTTATTTCCTCCTAGTATTTTTGCACCTCTGTAACATTTGTTGAATGCTTTCCCAGCACCCATTCCCAATGGTATCAGAATTTTGTTTGGTGGTGTTGGATAGGGAAAGTTATCCCTATAGTTCCCTTTGGTTCTGGGGAAGCTAAAGAAAAGTTCTAGTATGTGATCTAGATTACTCCAGTCAGTTGACTGCACCTCCCTAGATGCAAGGTGTGGTACAAGTGGTGGACATGGGTCATCAGCGGTGCAAAGACAGTTAATCATGAAACGTCTGAGTAAACACAATTTCAGCACTGTGCAAATGAAGAAGCATGTGTCCTAGGGACCTGCATGTAGTCATCACGGTAGTATAAGGAGAGTCATTGTTAGCATGAAACCAGCTTGGCGGAAGGTAGGTTGGAAAGACAAAGAAACTGGATCACCAGTGATGCACTTGTACCTGTAGTTCAAGTCTCACTTGAACAAGACATAGCTTTATGTTTTTTTTAATACATGAGCCAACACACTCTCTTTACTTTTCAAGCCTGGTTGAGTAAGATTGTCTATTATTTGTGAGCGAAGCATTCTAATTGATATTTACACTCAGGATAGAAAAACTGCTTGTGTGTTATATTCCTCTGCATAGAAGAGTCCTGTGGCAACCAGGTCTTCGTTTCCAATCACTCTCTGCTTCCTTGAGAGTACTATCTCTAGTTTAGACAGAAAAGCATTTTGCCCTAATTTTTAGTATATTTTTTCTTTTTTCTATGTTATTTAAATGTCTTCTTAGTTTTCAAAAATAATTTAGCATTATTTATACTTTTACTTTTTAAAATGTAAATCATGTAAACATGCTTTAGAAGACATAAAACTCTCAATTTTATGCCCTTTCTTAACTCAAACAGTTGGAGGTGTTCACTCTAGATAGTAATGTGTGAAATTCTGAGGTTAATTTGAAAAAGATTTAGTGAACATTGAAAAAGTACACATAATTCTTATATATAGTTATTTATCTACTTGCTACTTGACATTATTAATTTGGTAAATTAATAGGTATATTTTTACCATGATCACCCTGTATAACAGTAAATTGGTTTGAGTAATCACATAAAAACTACACCTAACTGCACTGGAGAAAGTTTATATTTTACATGTGTAAAATAAGACATATGAAATAGTTGAAGAAATGGACATTTTAATACTGATATTCTTTAAAAGTTCCAGCTTTACTTTAACCTTTAAGTTATTGAAAAACTTTGGTGCAGACTTCTAATGTGAAATTTTATTTGCTATATTTATGTTGGTATTAGCCATAACTGACTGAATATTTGATAAAAATTCCATTATTTCACCATTAGTACTCTTGATTAATATGGTAGCCAAACTCTTAGAATTTTTGTGAAATGCAACAGGATTTGTTTTGACATCATTTTCATATGAATCAAAGCTTCTGGGAAACAAACCATAGCTATCCAAGGTTAGAATGGTAAATGATTGATGTAGAGTAAAATATGTACGCAGCAAACAATGCAAAGGTGTGTGCCACGTGAACGAGCTGGCTCCTGCTAGTTGCTAGGTAGAAGATCAGGCTGCCAGAAACCATGAATGGAATGTCATCAACAGTTGGATTATATCAAGGTGGGGCTATAATTCAAATGGTACACATATTGTTTTGCCTGTACAGGTCATTAGAGTAATGAAATACACATTAAGGCCTAGGTTAGCCCGGCCCTTCCTCACACGCCCCCAGACCTCCTCAGGCTCTTTCCCAACACTCTGGCCTGTGTCCACTTTAACTGGTCATTACCCACGCTGTGCCAGCTGTAAAATATTTTAACACTATTTTTAGACTGGTATACGTTATACTTATTTTTTCAATAACATTTTCACATTGTAAATACAACTGCAACTTCAGGCTCACCTTTGATTTAGACGAGTTCTTGTACTTTTAACAATTCTTCCGCATCACCAGCATAAAAATTGTTTTGTTTGGAGGTGGGTGTCAAGCATCTCTTCCCCCAAACCAAATGCTTACAATGTTAGCCTGTTCCCTGTAATGGGGAATATTGGGAGGTGTCCCCAAACATTCTGATGCCCATCTCACAACAGGTAAGTAACTCTGTTGAGACTGCACTTGGGCAATTCTGCCTTTTATATAAAGTTACAGAGTCCTCCTTTGGATAGAGCTCAATTATGGCTGCTTTTGGAATGAAATCACCAGCTCACAACAGGAGGTCTGGCTACTCCCTCCGTCTGAGTGCCAGTGACAGCAGAAAACTTTAGCCCTTCTGTCTCTCCTCGAAACCCTCAAAATTCTGTCTACTCCACTCTCTTCTTTTGTCTCTTCCCCCACCTCACCCCAGGGTGACTTTCCTTCCCTAGCGTATCTGTATCACCCAGCCACTGACAGTTTTTAAGCTGGTGGCAGTTAAGTGAATGAGAAAAAAACATGAAGGAAAAGTAAGGAAGAAGTGCTTAGTGAGATTTATGGAAGCGTTATCTTTGGCTTCATGCTTTAGTGAAATTGAATTCTTTAGCATACATCTACCCACTCTTCCCATCTGTTTCAAATTCATATGCACACCTCTGTGTCCAATTCCTTTAATATTAATATTTCTTAGTTATTCACACATAGAGAAGCCACATTTTTTTCAATTTGGAAATTTCATGATTGTAAGCAAATATAAAATTCCCCCAAATAATAAATAAATGAATCCCTGTATTCTCTGGGCTGGGAATGACATGACTTTATAAATTATTACAGTAATATTTTGTTTGGGCAAATATGTGCTTGCAGTCTCTAAATACACAAAGAGTACTTGAAAACAAAGGTGCTTAATAACTTGAGTGGGTGGGTGGGGGAGAGTGACAGGAAAAAATGAGCCTTAGTAGTTAGGCAAAATGAATGGGCCACGTGGATATCAGTGTAGTGTTAACTATAGGATGATCACCACTGGAGCACCTTCTGCACCCATCTAGGTTTTCAGTGCTGTCAGTAATGGTAATAGAGACTACAAATCATCTCTTAAGAATGTCTTGGCTAATGTCCATTTTTGGCTAGAGAGTCAGAGAGGAGACTGCTGAGTTTGGGAGACTATAAGAATTATTCCTGAGAGAGTAGAATATATTTGGGGGAGAAAAAGTGAGACATTAGGAAACAGATATGGAGGCATCACTAGAGATGGCATAATCTACTGGGGTGAGTGGCCCTGAGAATTATAAAATCTTCTGGGTTAGAATATCTGCGTTGTGAGGTCTAGTGGTCTAGCATTCCATGGGCCTGAGATTCCAAAAGAGTAGCAGCTAATCCCCATTCAATCCCCTTGAAATTTCATCCCTGCTTAATTCACCAGCTATTCTCAATGCTTTCCATCAACATTTGACGTAGACACTATAAATTATGCACTGATATTCAGATTTGTATTTATGTACAGTGTTTTCTGAGCTCAAAATGACTTAACTCCTTAAACCGGAATTTAATTCAGCACCAGGGTGTGAATAGCACCGTGCAGAGCAAGAGTGCAATGGTCCAGAGACAAGGTCTGAGAGGGCGTTTGAGGAGAATAGCATAACTTTGAGTATGCTCATGAGGGAAATAAGTGATGGGCTAATTATACCTTATTGGTGTAATAATTTACAGTTGACATATATATTTTTAATTTCAATGTCTCTGGTTATATTTTGTTTGCTTTTTTCTTTTGTTGATTATGTTCCAGTTAAAGGTGAGATCATATGGTACCTGTGCCTCACCGCCTGGCTTATTTCACTTAGCATAATGCTCTCCAGTTCCATCCATGCCGACATGTATATTTCAAATCACATTATCTGAACCAAAGTTTTAGCTATATATGTGCATGTGTGTGTAGTTTTTCAAGGTCCCAGAAGGAAAAAAAGTGTGTCATCTTAGTTCTAGTTTATTGGCATATAGCATAAGTTTTTCTATTTCTAGGTATTTAAGATAAACTGTATTTCAAATGTGTAGAATTTTACATTTTTTACAATAAACTCCAGCATTTAAGGTTTTTATTTGAAAAATAATATTTGAAGCTAAATGGGGAAAACATACATGACCTAACTAGATGAACAATGGCCTTCTAGTCATATATGGTAACAACCGACCATCTAGAAGCATATTAATCCAATGAAATTATATCTAGAGTCCTCCTGTAAAGTTACATAATTATCATCTCATTTTTAGAAATTAAAGTACAAGTGAAGATATTGTCAGTGATTCATCTTTGAACACATAGCATCCAATGTAAATTAAATAGCAGACTTTCAGTCTTAAAAGAGATAATTACCAATTGCAAAACTTTTAAAATCATATTTGATTTACTACAAAATCTCATCCAAAAGGCTAAACAAAAACTAAAATTGTTTTCTTCATGCCATTAATTGAAATATGGATTATGGTCTGTTTTTAGCATGTTAGCTTAGAAATACTTTTTTTCTTATTAAAATAAGAAGCTTAACCATAGAATTTTTACAGTCAAAAAGCTTGTTTACATACACTATTTTATTATTTTAGCCTCATGTGATGCCTTCGAGACTAACTAAAAAATTGTAGGCACCAAACTCCAAGTTTTCTATTTCTATTGTGGGAAGCGGTTAGGCATGAGCACAGCAAGGACAATAGGCCAGGAACAGAAGGTCAACAGGGCAGAAAGCCCTGGGTGCCTAGCAACTGGCAAAACTGGGAAAACAAGGACCTCACCCCAGGGTGGCTTTCCTTCACTAGCATGTTGCTGGTCATGAGGTATAAAGCCCTGACCTTTCATGTGGCTGGCAGGTCGCTAGTCATGCAGCAGACACCCCTTGGAGGAGAAATAAAGGGCTGAAGAGTGGCCTCATACAACTCCCATGCCCCAGGCCCTTCCACCTTAAGCACTAACCGATAGGGATAACACATAGACCTCAGTTGTGTTCTGGCTCAGAAAAACAACAAAAGCAGACAAAATGATGCCACAACTGCCTCAGGACCAGCTGCAATGGCTATTGCACCCCTGCCCTGGTGCTGACCAATCAGTAAAGACCACAGCCCTGAAAGGACACACCTGGAAGAGCTGATGAATGTTCGACTGAGATCCTCTCCTGGGACCTCCCCTAACCCTCCCCTTTAAAAGCCCTTAGAACAGAGGACCCTGTGTGCTCTCCCTCTCAGGACCAGGTCTGCCCCTTTCCTGTCCCCATCTGTTCCCCCCAGTTGCTTTACCTTTACCTTTCTCTCTCCTAAGCTCCAGTGGCCCTTCTTTTGCTTTTGTAATTTGTTTCCTGAATCCATTTCTTCTACAACTCACTCTATCTCTGTGACTTTCTAAATAAACTTTCTCTTATAGTTTGAGGTTGTTGAACCAAAGTCTCATCTGACTCCAGCTGGTGCTGTTCTTGCTGCTAAAACTATCACTATTATCTTTTAATTAGGTAACTTGACCTGCCTTAAAATTATTTTCTATTTTCCATTTTACAGATAAGGATAGGCAAAACTTTATTTTCAAAGTTGCTAATTAGGTTTACATGGTACTTATTTTCTTACTACAGTGGCAATTCATAGAAAAAAGTAAAATCTATTTTGAACAATGCTATGTTGGATAACACAAAACAGTGAATAATATTTAAATTGTATTTGGGTAATTATATATCAAATGAGATAAGGGAACAAGAATAAACAAATCACTTAAGATAGGTAAGATACTGAGCACAATGTCTATAGTTGACATTCAGCTTTAGTTTCATTATCAGATAATTTATATTTATAAAAATGGATTTTTAAAATATATGTGAGTGATGTTTTATGATATTCAAAATCTATAATACTCCTAATGATTTTGTTTAAAAAAACTCAAGATGGAGTTGAGAGATTTTTCTTTTTTCCTTGTTAATATGAACCACACATTTAAAAACTTATCTTAAACTATTTTTATTTTGGAAATTTTACCTGCCTACCATTCTTCTATCTACTCTTGTCCTATGTTTATTAATTATTAATGCTTTCATACTCTTAAAAGTTTTTGTTTTGTCTTAAGAAGAATGCTTAATATTTTTAAAATTAAAATATGAGTTTGAAAAAGGGAGAAGAACATTAAAGAACTAAATGTGTGTTATGTGCCCTTGAGTGAGCTCCGACTCCTGGCAACCCTATGAATGAATGATGTCATGAGGACACTCAAATTGCCATTATCCAGATTAGCCACCTAATTTTGATGTAGTCTTCATATATATTTTTTCTAATTTGAGATAATATGGTACAGTATTTTATAACCTGTTTCTGTCATTTAAAACTATTGTAAAGAAAACAGTCTCTATATGTCAGATTTTTTGACATGCAACTATTTTTGGGGGGTAATTAATTTTGGATGATCTATTTCTTTGATTCAATAAATGTAGTCTGTTATTTAATTTTAGAACAATTTCTTCATGTTTATTATAAAAGTATATGTTATTTTTCACTGGATGGCCTTTCTTTTTTAAGTTTTAACTACATGAATCTTTCTTTCAGAGATGGCTTATTCAGCAAATCCCAATAGAGGCAGCATGGTATTCATGGAAAGAATTTCAAAGTAAACTTGTATAATCAAGTTATTCCTCCTAGCACCTTACTCTATCTGCACTTTTACACATGGAATAACTTCAAATTGTAATTTCCTTCTCTGTTAAATGGCTATAGAACTACCTATCTCAATAGGTTTTAGTGAGGAGAATATATCACTCTGACAGTGAAAACACTTTGTAAATACATTGAATATGGTTAATTGGTATAAAATATTCGTGTCTGCAATCTTTTCTTGGGTCTTTCTGTACTAAAGAGGCTGAAAGAAACCAAACACCACAATGCCAGGCTCTCTTACATTGTTGGGTCTGTATTTGAAATAACTTACCCTAACATAGATGCCAGGTCTCAGGGAGGGGGGAAATGAGTGGGAGACATCTCCTGCTTGCTTTATGCTGTGTGCTGCTAGCAGGAGGAGAAGCACAAGGCAATCAGAAGTAGAGGCAAGGACCTTGGGTGGAAACTGTGCTGGAGGAGGCAGCTGGTCTCTGGGACCAGTGTTTGAGGGTCAGCTTCCTGGGACCTGTGGGATCTACTCTGACAGTGGGTGTTATTCATGAAGAGATGCAGTCTGGTTGTGTTTTCATTTTTTTATTTTATTCAATTTTTTAAAGTAACTCAGAAGTTTTATCAGTGATTCCTGATTCCCTGCCTTACCAGTTTGGGCAGAGGTTAGATCTGGCCCAGCCTTCAACACACACCTCCAGTTCTCCCAAGAGTTTTACATAGTTCCTTGATTAAATTCTTTTCCTGCTTAAGGTACCTAGAGTAATTCCAATTCCTAAAGTAATTCCTAAATTCCTGACTAATACCTTTGATCGTAAAGCAGTGCCGAAACAGGGGCCAATAATTAAATGCATATTTCTTTATTTTCTTTTGAGCCTTTTAGCTTCTGTGTTTATAAACTAGTTGTAGGATTGAAATTTTGAAGTAATCCATGTTTTTTTACATTTCATAAGTCTCCTTCATTTTTAAAAATTAGTTATTTATTAATTATAACAGCAATCTTTCTCCTTCCTCATCATACACATTTGAACTCCCAACTCTTTCAGCTAAAGAAGTTGTTTGATTTTTTAATTATATTTTATTGATTATACTATTACAGTTGTCCCATTTTTTCCTCCTCTTTATCCCACTCCACCCTGCACCCCCTCCCACTAGCACTTCCCCCCACCTGCCTTTAGTTCATGTCCATGGGTTTTACATATAAGTTCTCTGGCTTCTCCATTTCCTATACTATTTTTAACCTCCCTCTGTGTATTTTGTACCTGCCAACTATGCTTCTTATTCCCCGTACCTTTTCCCTCATTCTCCCCCACCTATCCCACTGATAACCCTCCATGTGATCTCCATTTCTGTGATTCTATTCCTGTTGTAGTTGTTTTCTTACTTTGTTTTTTTTTTTTTTTTTTTTTAGGTTCAGTTGTCGATACTTGTGAGTTTGTTGTCATTTTACTTGTTCACAGTTTTGATCTTCTTTTTCTTAGCTAAGTCCCTTTAATATTTCATATAATAAGGGTTTGGTGATGATGAACTCCTTTAACTTGACCTTATCTGGGAAGTACTTTATCTGACCTTCCATCCTAAATGATAGCTATGATGACTAGAGTAATCTTGGATGTATGTGCTTGCCTTTCATGACTTTGAATACTTCTTTCCAGCCCCTTCTTGCCTGCAAGTTTTCTTTTGAGGAATCAGCTGATAGTCTTATGGGAACTCCTTTGTAGGTAACTCCCTCCTTTCCTTTAGCTGCTTTTAAGATTTTCTTCTCATCTTTCACTTTGGGTAGTTTAATTATGATGTGCCTTGTTGTGCTCCTCCTTGGATCCAACTTCTTTGGGACTCCTTCAGCTTCCTGGACTTCCTAGAAGTCTATTTTCTTTGCCAAACTGGGGAAGTTCTCCTTCACTATTTGTTCAGATAAGTTTTCAACTTCTTGTCCTTCCTCTTCTCTTTCTGGTACTCCTATGATTCAGATCTTGTAATATTTAAAGTCATCCCAGAGGTTCCTGAGACTCTTCTCATTTTTTAAAAATTCATGTTTCTTCATTCTGTTCCTGTTAAGTGTTCATTTTTTCCTTTTGTTCCAAATCATTGATTTGAGTCCTGATTTCCCTCCCTTCACTGTTGGTTACCTGTACATTTTCCTTTGTTTCACTTTGTATAGTCTTCACTTGTTCTTCTATTTTGCATCCATACTCAATCATTTCTGTGAGCATCCTAATTACCAGTGTTTTGAACTTTGCATCTAATAGGTTGGTTATCTCATCACTTAGTTCTTTTTCTGGAGTTGTGATCTGTTCTTTCATTTGGGCCATATTTCTTTGTCTTGGCACACCTGTTACATTGTAATGGGTGGACCCTCAGGTATCTGCCAGGGTGGAGCAACCCATGATGTTGTGTTGTTGTGTTGTATGTCAGGGAGGGGTCCAAGAGGGACCAATGGTGCTTGCTCTGCTCTTGCCCCACTTTCAGTCACTTCCCACACTACTCACAAGCAAATTGAGCCCTTCTGGTGCTGATTCCCAGGTGGGTAGGCTTGTATATGTTCTAGGGCCCCATGGGTCTCTCCAATGAAATCTATGTGAGGCTGGGAGTTTTACCTACCTATGCAACCCCTACAGATTTTTACAGCCAGAGGTTTTGAGGCTTTAGTTTCCCATGCTGGAACCCTGGGTTGTGTAGTCTGTCTTTCTCCCCAGCTGTTACTCCTGGCTTATCTGCATGCAAATGTGGGACTGCCTGGTCCACCACCTTGCCTCATGTCCTCTCTGCCCTGGCTGCCCATCTCTGCCCCTCCAACCAGTCTGGATGAATGTTTCTTCTTTAACTACTTGGTTGTTGGACTTCCATACAGTTCAATTTTCTGGCAGTTCTCATTTTTTTTGTGTGTGTGTGTTTAAACTTGTTGTTGTCCTTCCTTTGGTTGTGCAAGGAAGCAAAATGTATCTGCCTACACTTTCATCTTGGCTGGAAATCCAAGAAGTCATTTTAAATTTCCTTCTCATTAGGGAGTCACTAAAGAGTTTGAACTTAATGATTTATGAAATAATTTTCATTTCTAGGCTACATTGTCTTTTTGCTCCATTTTTATGATATTAAATCTAAGGAATACAACAGAGAGATTGGCTTCTAAATTGTTTTTGACATTGAGCTAGGCCAACCCTTTTTTCAGCCTGTATAGTCTTAACAGAGTAAGAATTCTCAGATGACAACCAGCAAGGACAACGAAGACAGGAAGACCATTAACCTTCTCATTTGTGAGCTGGATTGAAAGACACACTTACCAGCATTTATAAATGAAGCACAACACAAAACAAAATAGATTATTTAGAGTGTTTGTCACTTTACAAATACAAAAGACCTATGGATAATTGAAGCTGGATGTATTTCAAAGCACCTTGGCATGCTTCTAGCCATTAGGATGTGGCTGTGTCGATATGTGTAATTTATTAAGGAAGAATTCATCAACATTGCCATTTTGTACGCTCAATAAACCAGCAGATGGTGTATGACAATTTCTTCAAGGTGACATCAAAAACATTCCACGGAATCCCTTCTTGTTTCCTTCAACACCAATATATTTGAACACATTTTCATTTGCAAAATGAAAAGAAAACCAGGCATTTGATTGACTTTAATGGGCAGAGACAAGTGAATGTTCAGGACACATTTAATTTGCCTCAGTGGTCTTGTGTGAAATGTACTGAAAAGCATTGACAGAGCTCTAAAAGCAGGGAAAAAAGGTTAACATAGAAGAAAAATTACCATTATACTTTAGTATGTCATGTCTCTTGCTTACCAAGAAATTAGATGAGGTCAGTCGAGTTTGAAGATAAGCTGAAGATGAATTTTAAATACTCCTTTTTATTTGGCCCCCTCCAGAACAAGCTAGGGCAGTATGCATACAGTGCCTATAATATCTGTGTCTTAAGGCAGTTTAATTTGTTTACTTTGAGAAATGCTGAAATGCTGCTATTCATACCAGTTTTCCATTAACAACCATTAGAACTAATAAAACAAAATACTAGTATTGGAGATTTAATACATTTAATATACCAATTTACAAATATTTGTAGATAAGTATTTATTGTTATAAAACATTTGTAAAGGTACTATATAACAAATTTAATAAAAACAGAATCAATGCTCTAATATATAAATGGTTAGCAGGCAAGATTTTAAAAAGTAAAGTTTTAATTAAAAATATAGTCAATACACCTTGACTGGCGTAGCTCAGTGCATTGAGTGCGGGCTGTGAACCAAAGCATCACAGGTTCGATTCCCAGTCAGGCCACATGCTTGGATTGCAAGCCAGGTCCCCAGTTGGGGCCATGAAAGAGGCAACCACACATGGGTGTCTCTCTCTCTCTCTCTCTCTCTTGCTCTTTCTCCCTCCCTTCCCCTCTCTAAAAGGAAAATAAATAAATAAAATCTTTAAAAAATATAGTCAATGCTATATAAAATAATGACACTGTATTAAATATGTAATATTATTGATTTTTTAATGAAAATGAATCACTTATTACAGACGAATAATAATAAGCTTATTGTGAAAAAATCTTCAGTTGCTAATAAAATTTTTTCTGATTTAAAACTAGTTAGGGGCAGTGGTAATATACTGAATTTGTTTTTAGCCAATCAAAATGTTTCCCTCTCACCATCTTCAATAGCCCCATATCTTATCTGATAAGTTTGTAAAGTGCTTTTTGAACATTTGTTTTTGATAATGATGTGGCACTTGATTGGTGTCAAGCTGCAGTTATTTGTTTTCAAATAAAGCATTTGGGGTTTGCAATCCTTTCAGTTTCATTGTTCACTGATGGAGATTTGGGTGCACTACCATGTTTACATTTATATTTCACTTGTTCTGAAAGTCTTTGGACTGGAAAAATGTTTTCTTGCATCTGACTCTCGATGAGCACCAGTTACTGCACATTGAGAGTTACACTGGTCCTGGTCTGCCAGACATGCAGACTGACCCATGGTTTGTCTTTCATTTTTTAAACACAAGTTAAGTTCTTGACTTAAAAATGAGTCCTTAAAACTTAACTCAGATGTCATATTTTTAAAGTACAGAACCAATAATATTCTACTGACAAAATGGTTGGAATTTTAGTGTTTAAATTAGTGCTATCAGAAAACTACAACATGTATGTACCACACCACACACAAATACTGCTACTTTGTGATAAAGGATTCCTGAAAAATTAAATTAAGAGGATTTTTAAAAAGCTAAAGAGAGCATGCCCTGGCTGGTGTAGCTCGGTGGATTGAGCTCGGGCTTGCAAACCAAAGGGTCGCTGGTTCGATTCACAGTCAGGGCACATGCCTGGATTGCAGGCTAGGTGCCCCCACCCATGGTAGGGGGTGCATGAGAGACAACTGCACATTGAGGTTTCTCTCTCTTTCTTTCCCTCTCTTTAAAAATAAATAAATTAAAAATAAAACTAAAGAGAACAAAGAATGAGAAAGAAAAAATAAAAGGAAAATACCCTGACAAAGTAACCTATTTTGGTGACAGCAAAGTAGAATTTAGGGAGAGGAAGAATGGGGGTGGGAACTGGGGGTACAATAATGAACTACTTTGGTTTGATTTTTCTAATTTCAGTGTTAATAGCAGTGGTAGTTAATTTTGAATGCTTTGTCATTCAGTAGCTCAGATACTGTGTAACCTAGTCTATATGAATTACATAATTTAATCCTCACAACAACCCTATGAAAGCAAGTATTATAATCATTTTACTGAGACTTATGGATGTTAAGATATTTACCCAAGGTCACACTGCTCAAAGCTCATGAACTTGGTGAAAAGGAGCAACAGCTTTGACTGAGGAGCTCAGTTATAGGCTGTACTTTGGAACGGCTTTCCAAAGTCATTGTACTGGTATTCCAGCAAAAGGAAAATGAGAAGGGAGGTCTTTTCTTTCTTTACCTAGTTAATTTTAACAGCTAAGAATTAGCATGCATTTGAGCATTGAAATACAATCCATATTATCATTAGAAAACTTGTCAAAATCTATTTGCAGTAACAGTCAAAACCCTAATTTAATGTGCTAAACTAGAAAGTGGTTTAAAATGGAGCTTTTGTGTACTTTGCAAAGGGTAAACCCTGCCAAAGATTAACACTCACCGCCGCAATCACCACCATAAAATAACTTGTTGAGGCCCAGTGCCACGTGTTTTCACATTCACTGTCTCAGTGGAGAATAGCAGGTTTTAGACTGTGGAAAAACAAGGGCAGAACTGGGATTAAGGAATGCACTGCAGGGAGAGACTTCAAAAACAATAACAAAACTGACTAAATTCAATCTGCTTTTTATTATCACCAGCATCAGCATCTCCAAACAATGTCAATAATAAAATAATCTTGCTGGGAAAGGATCTCTTTTTGGTCTGAGTTCTAAACAATTGCTGTGGTTACTATGGTGTTGAGTTTTTGTAATATGAATGCAAGCTTAAAGTTGGCACATTTTAAAATTACTAACCCTTTCAGGAACATTATATTTGATATGGAAGTAACTTTCAAAAATTCTTTGGATACAGCTGCCCCTCCCTGTACATGTGCGTACTTGTGCACACACAGTGCCCCTATTTAATATCTGTTAAGGTACCTATCCCAGATAGGTCTAATCTAGATAACTTCATTCTTCCTTATCCCTCATAAGTACCACAAACATACTTTTGCCTAGATTTTGAATATTTGAACAAAATGTTTTGTGACCGAGACCTTATAATTGCATCAATTTAGCATAGGAGGGAAACTGAGGGAGACAAAAAGCTAAGAACAAGAAAGCCAATACACTCCAAACATAAATTAAAACCTGTAAAATACATTGTTTTACTGTATGTTTTTTTCTTTTTTACTGCCCTAATAAGCAGCTTTTAACCCCCCACTTCACATGCTTTAATCTATGGTTATTGGGAATATAAATTCTTACCACCCCTATGGAGAACATTTTGGCAATACTTATCAAAATGTAAAGTGTATAAACTCTTTGACTTAAAAAATTTTATAGAATTTATTGGGATGACATTGGTTAATAAAGTTAAACAGGTTTCAGGCATACAATTCTACAGTACATCATCTGTGTATCGTATTGTGTTCACTATCCTGAGACAAGTCTCCTCTATCACCATTTATTGCCCCTTTTTCCTCTTCACCTCTTCCCACCACTCTTTCCCTTTGGCAATCACCGTACTGTTATTGGTCACCATGAATCTTTTTCTTCTTTGGTTAATTCCGTCAACTTTTCACATAGCCCCCAATCTCTTCCTCCCTGACAGCTGTCAGTCTATTCTCTGTATCCATGAATCCATCTCCATTTTGGTAGTTTATTTTGTGCATTAGATTCCACATATAATGGAAATCATATGGAACTAAAATTCTACATTTATTCTATAGATAAACTCTTATGTGTAAAATAATGTATTAATAAAAGTATTCATTATAACACGGGCCATAAAAACAAAAGAGGTCAATCAACCTAAATGTCCATCATCAGTATGGCTTTTGTTAAGAAATCACTGGTTGTGTGTGTTTGATTATGTGAAGCAGGTTACCTCTATTGAGGAGAGCAAGCTCCGGAACTGTACTGCTTGGAGTCTCGGCTCCACCACTTACTGCTTTGTGGGCAAATCACTTAACCTCTGTGTGTTTCCATTACTGCAGATATAAAATGGGTTAGTAATAGTTCCTACTTCATTAAACTTTTGTGTGGGTTAAATGAGTGCAGTGAGAGTTAAAAGTATGTGCACTATTTAGCACAATGCCAGCACAGAGGAAGTGCTTAAATATTAAATCTTGTGTGCAGTTGAAAGCATGTGCTACAGGTGGATAAAGGAATAATGACAGTCAGTGTTAGCAGAGAGAGCACAGAGAAGGAGCGATTAATGTTGTCCAAGATGTAAGCTTGAACATGTTAATGAAGGTGACACTAAATGTAGATGATTGACATGTAAGTTATGGAAGGGTTAACTTTACCAAATGACACCTTATAGAAGGAATAGCAAATTATTCAAATATTTATTTTCATAATTGGTACATGATAATGCAGTGATATTGAACTTGATTTGTGATCTATTCCTCTTTGGACCATTGCCCAAGTCATTAGGAGGTGAAAGCTGTGATAAAGAGTAAGTAAAATAAAAGTTGGATCACCAGTCTTATTGCTGGAAACTATGGGGATAAGTCAATGCTGCCAGATGACCAGGATATCATGCTGATGGGGAAAAATATTTTACCCCACTGGAGCAATTAGGAAAGGTCAGAATATCAGATGGTAAGAGAAAAATATTTCACAGAGATAATGAAAATGTACAGATGGTGGTGACAGCTGTGTTATGGGCATTCCCAGGGCAGCATCGTGTCATCAGAAACATAAGAAGTCATCACTTAGGGTGGCTAACAAAGTGACCTCTGGTGACAAAGCCCAGTGGAGTGTGAAATAAGAAAGTAAGTGATGCACTCAAGAATCTTTCTATAATCCACTTAGAACAGATATTTCAGCAGTCTAACTTTGTGTCACAAAACAGTTGTTAAATATATTGTATTAAAAACATGTCCATATCACATGTGTAGTTTGCTGAAATGCCAGGAAAAAGAATTGTACCAGCTTGGGTAAGTCCTTGCCTGTTTGTCTTAAGATTCTCACTCCAGATGCACAGTGTATTTAATTTCCTTAACATTTTTGATGTTTTATACTTAGATTTTTGAAACTGTTTTTGGCAATAGTTATTTTGCTTTGTGGAATATGGGAAAGATTTATTGAGAATGTAAGAAAAAGGAAGAATGGTTTTTAGCTTTACAACTCACAGAATCAGTTGTTTTTCCTTTCCTTGTACCTGCATAATTAGATTGTCTTATGTCTTTAAGGATAATGAAGATTTTCAAACATAATGCCCTGAATTCATAAAAACCAAAACATTAAGCATAGTAGCTGTGAGTAAGTACAAACATCTCTGGTAGAGACCCTTGAAATGTTTTCTGTATGGAGAAATTCCTTAAAGTTTTAAAATAGGAGACATTGTTTCTCCCTTGTTTCTCCTTTCTTAAGCCAATCAAGAATTTAATAAAAATAAAGACATAGAAAGACACAGAAACTTTAATGAAATGATGAAACCATTTAGCACTGACAGTATATATGTATACAAAGGGTGACTGTGGGTAAAGAGATTTGATCAAAGTAAAGGAGGACAGCAAGAAATAAACACAACATATTATGCAATTATTGTTGTTTTAGAAAAGAGGAAGGGGAACAAAGGCAAGTTCGCTCTTTTAAAATTGAAATTTGGTGTACACAGGTAGCTGTTGCAAGTTTCTGAGAAGCTGCTCGAAGAGGTATCTTCTGCATCTTTGTGGTTGTATTAGTGTTTATAGTATAAATCTATAATCCAGCTTAATGTGGTATTATACTCTGTGCAGTATAAGACTTTACAATAGTATATTTGCATTTCTCCTCTCCTAGCCTTTGCACTAGTGTCATACGTTTTGATCTCTTACACTTAACTGAATGCTACATTACTTACCACACTTAATGGAGTAACTTGCAACAGTTAAAAGAAAAAATACCAAATAAACAAGGGACCTCTTTTTCAATTATATGGGATATTTTCCAAAATATACTACTGAATGAAAAAAGGAAGTTGAAGCACAGTATGTGGTCTCTGTGTGTTTTTGTGTGTGGCTGTGTACATAGATATATTTGCACATATCTTTACAGAGAAAAACACCATCTTGGAAAGAGATGTAACATAACAGTAACAGGTCATAATTTATGTGAGGAAAGGAATTGGGGAACTTGTATATCTTTTGTATTTTGTACCTCATTTGTGCATTAGCTATTAAAACAAACAAATAACTAAATAAATAAATGGAGGTAGATAGAGTTTATACTGAATCAGGAAACATTACTAGAAGTCTCTACTCTCAGACACCTGACTGAATCAATATCTGAGTCAAAAGAAGCAGAAAAAAGAAGAGGAGGAACAGATATCGAGTACCGAAGAATGAGTTTGGTTCTTTGAATATTACACCTGAAAACATAGCTTTAGAGATGTGAATTTAGAGGGTTAAAGAGACAGGAATGAGTTGACATAAATATTTTAAAATCTCTTATGTATAGGCATTAATTGAAACACGACAGCAAAGAAGTTCACCTGGACTAAGTATGTAGTGAAGAAGGAAGAGGGAAAGAGATGGAATTCTGCCACAGGGAAAATAAGAAGTGGTATTTAGAAGAAAAATGAAAAAGAAATAAATTATGCAAAGAATTAAGAGAGGCAGACAACTTCTGGTCAAGATGAAGCAAGTCTTCATGCTTTGGACTTTCCTAAAATGTCTCAAATAAGCAGTATTTATGTCCCTTACCTCTTGCTAAGTAGCCCTAGGCCCAGCACTATTGGCAGCCAGCCTTGGTTCACAGCTTGACCTCTCTTAGGCATCTTCAACCTCAGTACATCTACAAGTAGCAACCATCTACAGATTGCTGTGTAGCTTGTGCAGAGTGGCCTCAGGCAGGGTACAGGCCGTGGATGACCTTGCATGTCCTGGGAGGCAGCAAGCCAGTGCACCTTGTGGATAGCTTCAAACTATGCCAGATTACATCCCTACCATCTTCATGAGTGACACATTCAAGGGACAGAGTTAGTGAGACCAAAAACCCACTGACTCAAGTCCTGTTCCATAGGATTAACTCCTGCACAACTCCTACAGCTCCTCTGCTATAGTCACAGCCAGTCCTTACAGCTGATAGACCTGGGGTCAATTCTTCCCAGTGATGACAACAGCAATCAAGGCTCAACTACAATAGGACAAAGCACACACAGAGGTGCACATAGCGCCACTGGCTTGGGTGACTGGGGAGGCTGCATCACTGGGCTGCCTCACAGTACACCTAATATACAAGGCCATCCTACTAAGTCTGAAAAACATAGCAGCTCAACCCAATAGAAACAAACATAGGGAAGTGGTTAAAATGCAGAGACAAAGAAACATGTCCCAAATGAAAGAACAGAAGGAATCTCCAAAAAAAGAACTAAATAAAATGGAGGTAAGCAGACTACTGGATATAGAGTTCAAAACAATGGTTATAAGGATGCTCAAAGAACTTAGTGAAACTTCAACAGCATGAAAAATGACATAGAAACCATTAAAAAAAGAGAACCAGTCAGAAATAAAGAATACATAACTGAAATGAAGAATAATTTACAAGGAATCAACAATGGAGTAGATGAAGCTGAGAATCAAATCAGCAACTTGGAATATAATAAAGCAAAAAACATCCAAGCAGAACAACAAGAAAAAAAAGAATCCCCCAAAACATGAAAAGAATGTAGAGAGCCTCTGGGACATCTATAAGCAAACCAACATTCACACTATGGAGGTGCCGGAAGGAGAAAAGAGAAAGCAAGAAATTGTAAACCTATTTGAAAAAATAATGACAGACAACTTTGCTAACTTTATGAACAAAATAGACATACAAGTCCAGAAAGCACAAAGAGTCCCAAACAAGATGAACCCAAAGTCTCACATCAAGACACATCATAATAAAAATACAAGAGTTTAAAAACAAAGAAAGAATGTTAAAAGCAGCAAGAGAAAAACTGTTAGTTGCCTATAAGGGTGCTCCCACAAGACTGTCAGCTGATTTCCCAGAATAACTTTGCAGGACAGAAAAGAGTGGAAAGAAATATTGAGTAATGAAAAGCAAGGACCTACAATCAAGATTACTCCACCCAGCAAAGCTATGATTTAGAATGGAAGGACAGATAAAGAACTTCTTAGGTAAGAAAAAGCTGAAAAAGTTCATCACTATCAAACTAATATTATATGAAATGTTAATGGGTTTTCCTTTAGAAGAAGAGGAAAAAAGAATACAAATATGAGCCATAAAATGGCAGTAAAACATATCAACAATTGAATCTACAAAACAGAGTAAACAAATGAGCTAAACAGCAACAGACTCATAGATATGGACAACATTTTGATGGTTGCCAGATAAGAGGGGAGTTGGTTAGGGGGATGGGGGAAAAGGATTAAGTACAAACTGGTTGTTACAGAATAGTCATGGGGATTAAAGTAAAGCATCAGGAATATAGTCATTAATATTCTAATAACTATGAATAGTGTCAGATGAGTACAAGCTTTATCAGGGTGATCACTTAGTAAGTTATATAATAATGTCTACTCACTGAAAATAATATAGTATTGTATGTATACTCTAACTGACAAATAAACATGATTAAAAAGAGAATTAAGAGAAGCAGTGATATAAAAGGAAACAAAGAGAATGCAATATATTTTGTGGACTAAAAATAGAAACATAATCCTTATTATATTTTTCCATTACCATTTAGTCTCCTTATACCCCCTACCCCCAGCAATCACCAACAAAAATTATATATTAAAAAAAGCAATGGGAAGATAATAATAAGTAGGGGAGATTAAATAAATACAATATGGAGAAGAAAAGTACTGGGGAAGAAAATAGTTTAAAAATCACTTTAAAATCAATTTGTTAAATAGGTAATAATTCAAATGATTCAAAATTCAAATGCTACAAAAGGATGATAGTGATAATTAAGTTTTCTTTCCTAGCCATATCCTATCTATCTAGTTCCCTTCCCCAGAGTTACCAAATATAATCTTGATTTAAGTGGAAAAATTTAAAAAAAGGAAGAATCAGATTAAGTGATTAGGTTAAAGTACACAGTAGAGATTTTTGATCTGCATTTATCTCTAGGTCCAGAGATCTGATAACATTTTGTATGTATATTGCTTTCACAATTTCAGAGATATAATTTTTCATATATATTATATAAATGTATATGAGTATATGTATATATAATACCTTTTATTATGACCAAGATTCTGTAAAATAATGAACTCTGTTTATTTCTTATCCATGAACAGATTGTGAGGCTTGTGTCCAGGGACATGACTGTGAGTTTCATTCAGCTTGAAAACACTAACAGTTTTTCTGCCAATACTGTGCTGTTTTGATTATTGTCACTTTGCAACATAATTTGAAGTCAGGGAGTATGATACCTTGGCTTTGTTCTATTTTTCTCAGGATTGTTTTGGCTATTTGGGGTCTTTTGTGGCTCTATGAAAATATAATGATTTTTTTGTTATATTTCCTTAAAAAACATCATTGGGATTTTGATGGGGATTGCATTAAATATGAACCCCTATGTTCATTGCAGCATTATTCACAGTGGCTAAGACATGGAAGTGTTTTTTGATAGATGCTCAGATAAAGACATAATGGTACATATATACAAAGGAATACTACTCAGTCATAAGATGATATTCTACTATTTGTGACAACATGGATGGATCTTGAGAATATCACGCCAAAAGAAATAAGTCAAACAGAAAAAGTCAAGAACTATGTAATTTCATTCATATATGGGATATAAAACTGAAAGCAACAAATGAACGAACAAGAAAAACACAGACAACAGTATAGTGGTCACCAGAGGTAAGGGGGGGTGCAGGAGTTGTGAAGGGTAAAGAGGGAGATCAAACATATAGTGATGGAGAGACATCTGATATAAGGTAGTGGGCACACAATGCAATATATGGACGATGTATCATAGAACTGTACACTTGAAACCTACATAATTTTATTAACCCCTGTCACCTCAATAAATTTACTTTTAAAAATTAAAAAAAGAGAATGCTAGTAACTAAAAACAATTGATTGGTTCTGAAGTCAGGCTCCACAACAGAAATAATTTAGACCTTTTAGACTTATCCATAATCCTTGTTATATGGGTCAACTAGAAAAAATATACTTGCCAAGAATATGTCATAGTCTAAGAATTCAGCATGGTGTCCCCCATCCAGTTTCACCATCACTTCACAAGTGGTTTTGTCCTGTGATGTAACTTTCCTTTTTCTGTAAAAAGGAGAAGGAATGTAAGAGAATATGAATTAGCTAGTGACTTGTGGAAACTGAAATCGGTAACTTCTCATTTAAGTGAATCTGACTTGTTTCCTACTGATTGACTAAAGAAAGACTGGGAAACCAAAAGGTAGAGGTATTTGGTTAATGTTTGCAAATAATTTTGCTAATTTCATCATTAAATTAAAATTTAAATCTTTTCAAACACAATTTAATTAATTTAAGTAAAATAAATAATGTTGCTGAGATTGTGTGTATTCCCCAGAGACTAATTTTGTGAGAAATAAAAAAAGCTGCCTCACCTATTTTTAAAGAGCCAAATCCTACTTCTGTGCTTTTAAGTTTAGGGTATCTTAGCAACCCACAGAGCAGAATATGTATGTATGGCTGAGACAGGAGAAGATTCACACTCCTATATGCTACATTTTACAGAAATGTTAAAACTTAAGATTTTTTTGTTACATTTTGGATGAGATAATGCTTTTCTAAAATATATGAATGGCATTTAATTGCATTGTAGTTCATGGGGAGAAGGCACTTAGAAGTTTTCTTTGGTTCCGGAATTTACATACATAGTATTTAAGAAGGATGAATCAAACTTTTCATCACAGAGCATATACATAATTATATATTCTAATCAAGCATTTATAAAGGTGAGAATGCCTGTCAGTATTACTTATCTAACTTCATACTTAAAGCTAACAGTGTTTAGGAACACTAAATATCTTGAGAGTAGGCATTATATGTGTGTTAGTCAATTCATTACATATTTATTGAGCATCTACTATGTGCCATGCACTGTGCAAAGAACTAAAGAGATCCATTTAAAAATGGCAGTTTCTGTCTTCAGTGCAAGAACAGTGTAAGGGAGGAACAAACTAAAAAACAAAAAAATGTACAATGCAATTAAATCAATAAAATAGATGTGTACTAGGATATTGTATCAATTAAGTTAAAACACAAGACATATACAGGGCTACAAGACAACTTTTGTTGCAGGGAATACACATTTGGAGCTAATATGTAGGGTGGATTAAGAAGTGAAAAAAACATGTACAAAGAGGAAAAAACCAATTATCTTGAGTTCAACTTATTAGATATTTGGGTAATTTTTTTTGCCATGTAGTTTGCATTTAAAGTATCATTTATGGTGTATTTTTGTATATTTTACTTCAGCCATAAATGTGCCAAATTACATTATAAAATGTACTTATTGCATAGAAAACAAAATATATGCCTAAGGTTGAGGGGTTCCTTTTTATGATGAACTTGTTGTCATAAAATAAATGTATCTGATTTATTTTTTCTAGTTTAAATGGTGGTTTGGTCTCCTTGATGACAACAATGAGGCCGAAGTATTCTTTTTATTTTGGGAATTCATTTTTTTAAAACTATCTATGGCATGAATTATTGACTTAAGCAGAATGCTCCCTCTCTGCAGACATTTTAACATCATTTATACAAACATTTTCATAATAGTTTGCATATATGAGTATTTTCTCAGAAAGCCCTTGTAAATATTAAAAGAATAAGTTACCCAGCCTAAAGAATACTGTAGGAACCACATCTATTTTTTCAAGTGTTGTTTACTTTATTTTGCTATGTGAACAGTTGAGAATTGTCAAAAAGATGGGTTTGGTTCATATACAATCCTAAAAATCAGTTCAATCCTTGTATAATACTAATATCGATAGCAAGTAATGAATGAGAGGAGTCATTGGTTTCTTAATATTTTACTAGGTTACAAGTAATTTTTGCTGTTATTTCCTGCAGATGATAGCAAAGTTTGATGCTCCATTAGTAATTTTTCTCCAATAATCTTTAGCTTTCATGGTTTCAGTTTTCTGATTTCCTCATTGTAGACAGTGAGTTAGGGTTAAAGGTTTACATCTACCAGCCCACTCTTGTATCACAGAGATGGTGGCTCACTTCTACATCATTCCCTCTAGACAGCTTTTCATCAATAAGCAAGGCTCTAGGCAAATCACATCGGTCCTGTCCTTACTATTCTCACTCTGTCACACCTACTGCCTCTGGCTCCAGGGGTGCCCAACCTTGGAGCCCAGGATGGCTGTGAAAGAGGCCCAACACAAAATCATAAATTTACTTAAAACATTATGAGATTTTTTCATGATTATGTGTCACAATGTATTTAATGTGTGGCCCCAAACAACTCTTCTTCCTCTAGTGTGACACAGAGATACCAAAAGCTTGGACACCCCTGGTAGACCATTTGCTCTATCTGGATTAGCCATTAGCCTCCCTACCTCTATAGTTGCTCCAGGCATCCTAAGCAAACAAGACCTTCTCAAATCTAACACGGACTCTTTCATATAAAAAAAGGAAAAAGGATTCATGGATGTGTGGACAGTGGTGTGGTGATTGCTGGGGAGAAGTGGGTATAAGAAGACTAAATTGTAATGGAAAAAAAAATACAACAAAGCTTTAGCAAAGAAAGAGGTCTACATTTCTCCCAGGCCTCTGCTTTTGGATTCCTGACAGATGGCTTGAATAAGAAAAGATGAGAGGTGTTTCTGGTGATGATTGGGCACATTTGCATTAGAAAATTTTCCACTACCAGTGTGTTCATGGGCTTGGAAAACATAAAGAGGAAGGAAGTCCTAGGGAGGAAAGAAAACACTCTGGGGATGAATCCTCAGGAAGGATGGCTTATTACAGCATTGCAGAGCCCAGGTATGTTGACAGGGACATTTAAAATCTCTGTTGTTGCAAAGAGACAGGGAAAAGAAAGGACTGTGATTCTGCCAAAAGAGGCATGGGGCCAAGTCTTAGGACCCTGTGTTATAAGAGGATGAACTAGAGGGAGTGGATGATGGTATTTTCACTTCTGTACTTTGGACTCAGCTAATTTAAATGGAGGTTAT
This sequence comes from Phyllostomus discolor, assembly GCF_004126475.2. Lineage (NCBI taxonomy): Eukaryota > Metazoa > Chordata > Mammalia > Chiroptera > Phyllostomidae > Phyllostomus > Phyllostomus discolor. The sequence goes on from NC_040904.2 coordinate 61,874,384, forward strand.
TTTGAAATAACCATGAAAAGTGACAGTGAAATATACCAATCTAACAACCTAAGTTCTAATCTGGGGAATCCCTTTACATGTGCAGGTAACCATGCTTTCTGGCTGTGGTTGCTGATGGGAGAGATCAACCACGTGGTCCTTCCCTCTTTCTTTTATCTCTCTCTCACTTCCTCCATCTCTCCTTCCTTTCTTTATATTTATTATTTAAATAGATATAAAATAATAGTTATGCTATATATAAATACAAAATATAACAATACAAATACCCATGAATCCACCATCCCATTAAAAACAGAGAATATTGCATTTTTAAAAATGTTCAGTGTATACTATTCCTCCAAACCCTCCACAGAGGTAATAGCTATAAGTATTATGTTTATTTCCCTGACTGGTGTGGCTCTGTGGGTTGCGTGTTGTGCTGTAAACGGAAAGGTCTCTAATTCAGTTCCCGGTCAGGGCATATGCCTGGGTTGCATGGATTCGGTCCCCAGCTAATCAGTTTCTTTCTCACGTTGATGTTTCTCTCCCTCTTACTCCCTCCCTTCCCCTCTCTCTGAAAGTAAATAAATAAAATCTTTAAAAAAAGAATTATGTTTATGACTGCCATGTTTTTCTTTGTAGCTTTCTCACAGGTTCATAATTTTAAACACTGAGTTGTTTAGTTCTACATTTTATAATTTTATGTAACAAAATCATGCTTTTTTCATTATTCTGCAGTTTCCTTTCCATACCCCCATCTCCACCCAAACTTATACTCTCAAAATGCATCTTTGTTGTTGTTCATCACTATTGTTGTTGCTCATCACTTTACTTCATTATTGGGTGGCATTATGTTGTGATAGATGGGTGGGTTGCCTCCAATGGTTTTGTTTGTTTTGCTCTTACAGTAAGGGCTTCTGAGAGTATTTTGGTACATGTTTACTTGATTCATACATAGAAAGGTTTTTCTAGGGTATAAACGTAGGAGTGCAATTGCTTTGCCATCCGTGGGATAGACACATCTTCAACTCTAGATACAGCCAAATTGTTTGCAGAGTGACCATGTAGCCTTACATTCCCACCTTCAGGGTATAAACAAACATCTTAGTGTTCCACATCCTTGGTAACACTTGATATTCTCAGTCTTTAAAATTTCCAGTCAGGCAAACATGAAACAATACCCCATTGTGGATTTGTTTCTGATTAGTAATGAGGTTGAACATCTTTTACATATCCATACTTCTTCAGGATTTCATTTTCTCTAAAGTGCCTAGTTAAGTATTTTCCTCATTTTTCTACTGTTTCTTGTCTTTTTCAATTTGCATTCCAAGACATCTCTGCCATTGAAATGTGTCTGTTGTAAACATCTTCTCCCAGTTTGTGACTTATATTATTACTCTTTTTGCAGCATTTTTTGATGAAGAGACATTCTGGAATTTCATGTAGTCAAATTTATGAGTATTTTCCTGCACTGTTTTCTAGGTTAAGAAAGCCTTCTATATCTTAAGAATATAAAGACAATTTATATTGTTTTCTAAATCTTTGTTTAATACACTTTTTATTTGGAAATTAGGTTTATAGAAAAATGTCATCAATACTACAGAGAGTCCCCATATGTCCCTCCCTCAGCTCTACCCTTTGTGATATCTTACATTACAATGGTATGTTTGTGAAAGCTACGAAACCAATATGAGTACATTATTACTAGTTGAACTCCAGATTTTATTTGGATTTTGCTAGTGTTTTCTCTTTCTGTTCCAGAATCCAACCCTATGTGAGATCACATTTCTTAGTAATTTCTTCCCATTCTCCAATAGTCTGTGACAATTGCTTAGTCTTCCCTTCTTTTTCTTGACCTTGGCAATGTTGCGGAATACTGGCCAGGAATGCTATACAATGTCCTTGAATCTAAATTTTTCAGATGTCTTTCTCATGATTAGATTGGGGTTAAGGGTTTTGTGAAAAAGTATTTCATAGGTAAAGCGCTGTTCTAATCCAAAGATATCAAAAGGTACATACATATCTACAAGACATCACTGGGGATGTTAACCTTAATCAGCTGGTTAAGTACAGCTGCAAGATTTCTCCACTGTAAAGTTACTATTTTTCTCCTCCCATACTCTGGTTCTTGGAAACAATTCATTACATCTAGCTCGCCCACAAGGAAGGGTAGTGGTGGTGATTAAGCTCAGGCTCCTCGAGGAAGAAGTATCCACATATGTAAAATAGAATTCTGCATGGGAGATTTGTCTCTTCTTCCCAATTTATTTACGCATGCATTCATTTATCTTTATTCATGTGTATATATTTTCATGTATATTTTATATATATTCACATATTCTTGTTCTGTACTTTGGGTATTGTAGTTTTTCATTCACATAATTATTTTTTTTGTCTACCTGCATTGGCATTTTTAAGGTGTGGGGTAGGGGACTAGTTTTATTCTTTTATATACATTAATTAATGGCCTCACACCTTTATAGAAAACTCTATCTCCCAACACAAACATATGCTTATCTGTACTGACAGTGTATTCAGAAAAAAATTCTGTTTAAAATATTCTTGCTGAGCTATTTAATTTTCATATGTTGAATTTTAAAATGTAATACTTTTGTGATCCTGTTTTATTTACTATGTGGTGTATTCCTTGTGGGTGTCACAACAGTTTACAGCATGTATGAATTAAAAATCTTTTAAGAATACTTAGAATTTTTTAAAAGCCAAAGTAAAAGCGATAATAGTTATTGTTGATGAGATGCTTACTTTGGACTTTATCCTAAAGCTTTACCTCTATTCTGTCATGTAGGTCTCACATCATTTTTGCAAGATACATGCTTTTCAGATTGCACAGATGAGAAACTGAGGATCATAGAGAAAAAATAATTTACCCCAAGTGATTGCAATAAAGAGTGGTAACTGCTTATCAGTGGTGAAGTTCGTTTCAAACCTGGGTTTGACTTCAGAATTCATAGTTGATTGCTTCCAAATGCTAGTCGAAGGGTTCTGCTTGGTTTATAACCTAATTCTTTTGACTCAAAATTTTTTTCTATGAGACCCGGCCTCATGGCTCAGTTGGCTGAAGCATCATTCCATGCAAAGTGTTGCTGGTTCCAATCCCATTTAGGGCACTTACCTAGGTTGTGGGTTTGTTCCCCAGTTGGGGCATGTACAAAAGGCAACCAATCAATGTTTCTCTTTCCCACATAAATGTTTCTCTCTTACTCTTTCACACTATTTCTCTCTGAAATCAATGGAGACATGTCCTTGGGCGATGAAAAAAAATTCAATGAACCATTACTGTAAACATTTCAAGAAACATTTACTGGTTAGTGTAGGTTCTGCTACATCTGCCCAGGCTAGTACTGATTACAAACAATAGTAGTTTCAAATAGAAATAGATGCATAATTTAAAAACCAAAGCAAGCCCAAAATACACCAGAAATGTTAAATCGTGCTTGAGAGAGAAAATGTCACCACTTACAAACAAAACTATTAGAAAGAACCAAACTTACAAGCCTACGTAAGCTGTTGAAATTATTTTTAGGGGAAGCAATAAACCAAGTGGAACCAGCAAGTGCACCTTGCTATTTGAAGCATGGAAAGTTAAGATGAGATTGGAAAAAGAGATAGGGAACTAATCTATAAGAACAATTTAACACCTGTGAGCTAATAAGATATATTCCTCTGGTAGATATTTGATTTTTGAATTTTACTCTGCAGAGCACATTTTATTTTAAAAGGAGACACAATTAAGTAGAGGACCACAATTTTTAGCCACAGGTCTGTGTTGCTGATAAATCTCATGATTGGCAAAAATCTGACTGGCAAGACCAAATTCTCATAGAAAATAGGGAGCTGGAGGAAAAAAATTAAAATGCTGGTGGTCACTGAGAAAAGTGTGTTAGAAGGTACTGGCTTCCAAAACAAACCAGAGTAGACAAGGTTAGAATGTTCTGACAACAGGTAGCAGCTCTTATGAATCATTTCCTTGAATTGTTCAGGAAACACTGCAGTGACTTTGCTCTGGACAGCCTATTCTTTCCGCAAAGTCTGATATAATGCAGATTACAAATTTTAATGAACTATCGAACCACACTTTACTGGTTGAGAATTTTGGCCATCGTAGTTGTGTTTCTCTAAGTCTTTCCTTTAAAGATTTTAACTAAACCATATGAATGTTAAAAGTTATTAATTTCAAAAACTTCAACATAAGAATTAGAATTGTTACACAAATTTCAGCAAATTCTCAAAACAAGGATGCTAAAATCATAGATGTAAGATGTTACTGTATTGGCCCTTGTCCCCAAAGTCATATGAAATCAGAAAATAGGTTTAGAGAAAATTTGTTAGATAGTGATATCTATACATCAAGCAGAATAAAAATGATCCAAAATCATTTGCAAATGGTTATTCCCTGGAGCAATTCTTAGATAGTCAAATTGATGGGTGTGGTAAGCAGGATATTGCCCCACAAAGATGCCCAAGTTTTATTCCTGGAGCTTGTGAATAATAAATGACTAAAAAGGAATTTTCAGACATGACTAAGTAAGAACATTTAGCTGGGGAGATTCATCTGAATTATCTGCATTTGACCAATGTCATCACAAGGGTCCTTATAAAAGAAAGAAGAGGAAGGAGACTCAAAGTTAGAGAAAGCAGACTTGACCAAGCAGAGATCACAGTGCTGTACTGCTGGCTTTAAAGATGGAGAAAACAGGCCTGAGCCAAGGAATGTCTGTAGAAGTTGGGAAAGGCAAGGAGACAGAGTCTGCTCTACAGCCTCAAACTATGCAGCCATGGGGGCATACTGATGCTGGTCCAGTGAGACTCATGTCAGAAGTCTATTCCACAGATAATCAATTGGCACTGTTTTAGGCCACTATGTCTTGTGGTAATTTGTTGGGAACTGCCTGCCTGGTATCAGAAGCTGTAACCCCCGCCTAGGTTAAGGCTAAGGGAACGCCCTTGGAACCGTAAGCCAGCAAGGAGACAAAAGCTTATTGCCCTGGCAGGAGCACTGCTTCTGCTGCTTCATTCATAACTGAACCCCAAAACTTGATCAGTTAGCCAAAGACGGGTAAGATTCCCCAAGGGGGGAACGATCTAAGACAGGCACGATCACGTGAGAGGCCCCAAAAAGAAGGACTTTGGGGGCTACAGCAAAAGGAGGTGATGGACCCTCGCTCCTCTGCTTTGACATAGCCTGAGTCCTCATCGTCTGGGAGAAAATCTCCTTATCTCTTGGTTGCCTTAGTTCCCTTGCTCCACCTAATCCTGAAACAATGACAGAGGGTGGTGCAGCTCTGTGCTGAAAAGGGCGGATTCCCCAGGTGAGCAGGCCTAAGAAAGAACATGTAAATTCCTCTGTAACCTTCTTTGTTTAGAATGCTCTCAGTTGAATGAGAAGGGTCCAAGGAGGAAGTTAGTTTGTTCTTTAAAGTCTTATAGCTCTTTGACCCTGACTCAAAATAGGCCCTCAGACTTCCTTGTTATCTATTGTTTGATCCTTACTTCCTAGCAATGAGTAATGAGCTTTTATCTGAATTCTTATGCAAACGAACCAATAAAAACCCTCTCTGGAGGGGGAACGGTGGGCTCTCCCCACCAGGGAGGGTGGCCAAGCAGTGCCCTCCAGGAGAGAGGGTGGCCAAGTGGCACGCTCCCCACGTGAGGAGTGGCCCTGCTGTTCCTATTTCCCCACAGGAGCTGGTTGTCTTTGTGTATGTTTTTCTCACGTTCCGATGAGCCATCCGCAGCATTCCATGGTCACTGCTGGCCGGTGACCCACACATCAATAATTTGTTATAGCAACACTGGAAAAAAATAGTATAAAGGGTACAGAAATAGAAACAGTAATTTTTTTAAAAGCACACCCTGTAATATAGAAGAAAGTGAACCATAATGATTTCCCTGGAAATCAGAGCAATGGAGAATGCTTCTACTGTTTGATTCTACAAACGTCAGCTACAAATGCTTGTAAGGGAAGCAAACAGGCACCGACACCCATGTATAAATATGGTGAAAGGATGTGGCAAGTCTAGCAACAGCTAATATCTTTGGAGCAACACTCTAGGGTCACAGCTTCATTTGGTCATGCACCTTCATTTCAGAGAGGACAGTGTTGCTTGACTCAGATTAGATGGTTGGCTACTCTGCTTTCAGAATGTCTGAACAGCGTTCATACCGCATGTTCACAAGCACAGTTTACATGACTATTTGTGCTTGCTTGCTAGTAAATGTTTGACAGGACTTGACCTAAACCTTGTTTTCATTATTAACATACCATGTGGTAGCAAGGTTGTGTGGGAGAGGACTGTCAGCTGCCGCCTACCTTCAATCTTTGCGAGCTGTCAATATTTGCCAAAAGAACCTGATAATTATTAAATGGTCAATTTGGCTTTTTTCAGTTTCCCAAGGGACTTTACATTCTGCTTTAAGAAACTTGCATTTCATTTCTTAGCTGCTGTTTGTTAAAAAGAGGTATGTGGTCAGAAATACTTACATGGAGTTTAGTGTCCTGCGATTTCAACAAGCACCTCTCCCACTCCATAAACACTGAGGTTTGAGAACACCGGTCGAAAGTGCAGAATTACTAATTAAGTGCAGTGGTTATATAATCACATCTGCTGCAGCCTTATCTCCTTTCTCCCTCCCCAGTTCCAAACTGGAAAGGCACTATGTCTTGATCATTGCTTTAAAGACTATGGCATTTTTCCCTTCTCACCACACTTGGAGTTTCTCTCCATTATTCTTTTTCTCTTTGTCTGCGACGTAAATTTTCCTCTGACTCTGGTTTTGTCATAAAGATAGAACAGTACAAAATGAACATAAAGGAGATTAGAGATACTATTACCAATCATTTGCTATTTATCATTTTAAACATAGTATCTTGTAAGAAAGGAGAGAAGGAAGCGTCAGCAAAAGAAAACATGATGCTTAATACTTCCTGTTTCCATTCTTTGCTCTCATTCCTCAGATACACTTCTGTGCTAACTACAGTTTATCTTCCTGTACATTGGCCCTTACCTTCAGCCCTTCCCAATCATCGCTCAATGCCTAAGGGATTTCTACTTCCTCTGCGATGTCATGGGACTTGCCTAGTAATAGTGTCAAGGTATCTTTCATAGAGGTCTAAGGTTTGCAAAAAGCAAAAGTGACAGAGGAAGAAAAGAAGGAAGGAAGGGAGAGAGGGAGGGAGGGAAGTAAAGAAAGAAAGAAGGGTCTTTATATTCTTGGAGAATAAAGTGAATCATCTAATCATCTTATATGATCATTTTTAAAAAAGATTTTAGTTATTTGTTTTAGAGAGAAGGAAAAGGAGGGAGAGAGAGAAACATTGATCGGTTGCCTCTCGTGTGCCCCCATCTGGGGACCTGGTCCTCAACCTAGGCATGTGCCCTGGCCAGGAATCAAACTGGTGAATTTTTAGTCCACAGGCCTGTGCTCAATCCACTGAGCCACACCAGCCAGGATTTATAACGATAATTTAAATTAAAAACAAACAAGCAAACAAAGCTTTATTATTCAAGGCTGAAATTCCCAGGTATGGTACTACTGAAAAAGTCTCCTTCTTTCCTCATTTCATTTATCAGCATGGTGTCTGAACCATGCAAAGATCCATAACTATTCTAATGGGTCTGGATTATTAGAAACATTTAAATCAAATACCTTCCTCCCACGTGCAGCACTGAGATGCTTCTTTTTGTCTTTCTGGGAGTTATAATATGCTTAGGACACAAAGATTTCAATAATAATATTAGGTAAATTTACATAGAAAGACAATTTTATGATATTGCATTAAAATGTTTCAAATTTCAATGTTTAAAATCTCCATATTTACAAGTATTGATCTCTTCTAAGAAGGTTTCCCTTATCTCTGATCTTTGGAGATGCCCCCTAGTTAATGGTTTTTGGAATACCCTGAGATTTTCTTTTTTAGAGCCCTTACTAAGAATTACCTCTTTTTCTGCTTAGACCAAAACTAGGCACATAGTAGATGTTTAGTAACTATAGGATAGAGGAATAAATGAATTATTGCCACTACATAGATTTATTTATTTTTCCATTTGTGTGACTAAAAATGATTTTCCTTCTTTTTTGACATTACGGAATTTTTTACAGAAACAGAAAAACATTATTTAACGTGAAAAGACATTATGATCTTTTATAATCTTCAACCCTAAAATAGAAAGGAACAATTTGTCTTTTCATCTAGTGTCTAAATTGTGGGTGACAAGTTTCAGTTTCTAAGTGTAATTGCTGTGCAGATCTTATTCATTTTGTTTTTCTGAGATATCCCTGAAGCGTTCCTCCAGCCATTAACCTCTGAGTTTTGCTTTAAGAACACTCTCGTCAATTGAGATTAAGATAACATTTCTATGTGAACACAAAAGCTAAGAAAGAATTCCAGTCACGCTGTCTGAGGAGCCAGCTGTGCTGTTCCTTCTGTTTTTCTCTCTGATCTTCTCCAGAGTGGAGGCTGTGCCCCAAACAACAAGAGAGTCAACAGTTACCATTGTTGGGTGAGGAAAGCATTGCACAATGTTCCCCCAACTACAACAAACAAGGGCAAAGCTCTGGGCCTAAGGCTGGCCTTTTGTCATTCTATTAAACATTCTGGAAAAACGGATTTTTCAACTAAGAATTTCAGGGTATAGGAAAGGCTTCCACCATACTCTTTTGTCTCTGTACATTTTCATTTGATTTAGTAAACATCAGGAAAGTGAATCTAAATCAGGCTGTACTTTTCACCAAAACATCTAGAATTTTCTTGACTCTAAAAAAATCAGAGTTCTTGGTTAACATAGTCATACAAAATATTCATTTCACCCCGGATTCCTTTGTCCAAAAGCCTATTTCCTGAAGTAACTTCAAATTCAATCTAAGCTCTGCTGTAAAGAAAATTCTTCATTTAACAAATATTTATGTGTATGTGATGTGGTACTAAGTGTTAGAAAGAGAATAGAGAATAAGGCACAGAAGGTGCCTACCTTTTTTGGTAATTTTGTCCTAACGATTTTCTGTTCTGAACCCTGTGGAAGTGACTGTCAAAAAAATTACAGCATAAATCATGTGTATCCAAGAGATATATTCATTACTAGAATGTACTGAAATGAAAAAAAAAAATTAAAAGCACTGTAAATTTGCATTTATTATATTTATATAATAAAATACATGATTTTTGTTTATTTTCATTTCTCATTTCCAATTTAGAAATTATTAAACAAATAAATACAAAAACATAAAGAATAAAATTTTTCTTTTCAAATAATGGAAACATGGATATTGCTAAAACATACAGCCAAAAAATGTCTTTAACATTAATTGGTCAGAATCTTCGATAGTTGGCTTTGTAAAATGTTTATAACAGTCATCGTAAACAACATTGCTATGCTCAAGGCAAAAACACTTTTCACAACATTGCCAACATATTTAGACAAATGCTGAAGTTCTTTATCTCTTGGATTATCAAATTGATATATTTTTCCAGCCATTTTCAATGGCAAATAACTTTTATAAAACCCACAACATTGACTTCAAATTTCATGGAAAAAAGAAATTGCACAAGCAATGACTTTGGAGTTCATGGTGTCTCTCAGATACAATTTACTACCGAATATCACACACCCTTCCAAAATGTATTATAACCAAACTGACAGATTAAACATTATGGCTTAACATTAGTCCTGTACAAATGTGCAGCTAGTATTGACCTTGAACCTATGCACCCAATATATGTAACAATATTTAAGGAAAAAAGTTCATTTGTATCTCTCAGATAAGCCCTGACCTCCAAAGGATGCACTATCATAGCCCCCAAAACCTGAACAAGTTGCTTATCAAATCCTGCTGTACTGAATTTTCTCAGTGTTTTGCAAATCTCTCTCTCAGAAAGGAATAAGACAACTTCATAGAAACTGCGAATGTTTAATAAACATTCCCGGGACATTTATTAAAAATTTGAATTCTCAGCCTGTCAAGCCCAGAGATTTTGTTTCAATAGGCAGGGTTGAACCAGGAATTTTAATTTTAAAAATGTTTTAAATAATGATTTTTAAAGAACACTTTAAAAGTGTGTTTTGTTTGCAAGTGGGTGAAGCAACACTTGAAAATCAGAAAAATTCTGTGATATCTAAAAATTCAAGTGATCAAGTGCTGGTGAGGATGTGGGGAAAGGGGAACCCTTTTGCACTATTGGTAGGAATGCAGATTGGTGTAGCCTCTATGGAAAGCAGTATGGAGATACCTCAAAAAGTTAAAAATGGATTGCCTTCTGACCCAGCAATCCCACTTCTGGGAATATATCTGAAGGAATCCAAAACACCATTCGAAAGAACATAAACACCCCTATGTTCATTGCAGATTGTTCATTGGTGATTGTTTACAATCACCAAGATATGGAATCAGCCCAAGTGTCCACCAATAGATTAGTGAATAAAATGACTATGGGACGTTTATACAATGGAATGCTACTTGGCTGTAAAAAAAGAAAATTTTACCCTTTGCAACAGGGTGGACACAACTGAAGAACATTATGCTAAGTAAAATAAGCCAGTCAGAGAAAGACAAATGCCATACGATTTTACTCCTATGTGGAATCTAATGAACAAACTGAACCAGCAAGCAAAACAGAGACAGACTCACAGATGAAGAGCAGGTGACAGCTAGGGGACGGGGAGGGAGGTTAGAGGATAGAGAGATTGAGCAAAAAGATAAAAGGACTCATGGACATGGACAACAGTGTGGTGATTGCTGGGGGTGGGGGGAGGGGAGTGTCAGGGAACTAAATGGTAAAGGAAAAATATGATAAAAATGAATAAACAATAAAACATTTTAAAAAGAATTTTTATTGTTGATTGGGCAAACACATTTAGTCATGTTTGAGAGGAAATTATCAAAAATAACCCAGTGTGGCAATGACCATGATAAAGAATAATGACTAATCCTTCCAAATAACTTGACTATTGAACTTTTTCTTCCAACTTATGCAATACAAATTTAAAATAAATCTCACTATGGACACAGACAACAGGGTGGTGATTGTATGGGGGAAGGAGGGTAGGTCGAAGTGGAAGAGGGTTTGGGGGAATAAATGGTAGTGGAACAAAATACAATAATAAATAAACCATAAAAACAGAAAAAATAACATAATTCACACAAATTAGTAAGAATTATATATGAATGGTGAGTATAAAATGAATGCACACCTTGTTTTTCCTAGTTAGATGTCATACAGCATGTATCCTGTCTTTAATGCTTTGCATAGGACTACAAAAAAATTTCTGTATAAACAGGCAATATAGAAACACTCTATTATTAGATTTTTACATACATGACTGCATTGACAGAGCCAAAGGCTAAAACTAAATCTCAGTAACTTTGTTTTCTCCCTGGAATAGTACAAATCCTTCAAAAGGTATCTATAAGCAATGACTGTAATCTTAGGTCAAAATCTGCCTTATACATCCAGCCTATTATTATGCAAAAACAATTGAATGACAAAAATTTTTGTTTGGCATATTTTACTTTCTAAAATTTCCATTACTTTAAATACATATTTAAAAATTCTTTCCCTAAAACTTTACATTTTCAAACACAGCTAATAAAATAATAATTTCTTATTTCCTTCTTCCTACGTGTTTAAATTTTTGTCTATTTTTTCTTCATTTTAGATTTGATGGAACCATTGAAAAATTAATAAAATGCCTCTTATGTTTATCCAGAAATACAGAATTCATAAAGTAGACCAAAAAGAATGAAAAGGTTATTTACATTGGGCAATAAAAATGTTCTAAAATTAGATCGTGGTGATGGCTGCAACCCTTTGTGAACATACCGAAAGCACTGAATTGTATGCTTTAAGTGGGTGGTTTGTATGATATGTAAATTTTACCTCAATAATCCTGTTAGAAAAATTTTATTTGGTTTATTTTAAATCCTAAAAGCACTTGCTAAACTCTTGTGGGCACCTCTTCGGTGAGAATAAGGAAGCAACCAGAGAAGTAGATTTTCCCAAAGTTTTTCTCCTCTTCTTCTTTTTTTTAAAACATTTTAAGACATAGTACAATCATGTAGCAATCCTTCACAAGTGAGGAATATTTCTTGTAAGCTTGGAAATTTTAGTTAAGATGGATATCATAGATAAGAATAACAATAAGATGTGCAAAAATAAAGGATATACATTCTACTTATTTGTAATGTATTTTCTTGAAAGGTTACATGATGCATGGGTCACCGACCAGCAGTGACCATGGAACGCTGTGGATGGCTTGCCGAAAACACGTGAGAAAAAACATGCACAGAGACAAGGCTAGTTTCTGTGGAGAAGTAGGGACGGAATGGCCATCCCCCTAGTGGGGAGCACGCTGATTTACCGTCCATACCTGCTTTTATTGGGCTCATTTTGCATAATAATTCAGGTAAAGTACAGTACTCATTAGGGGGAAGTAAGGAACTATAGAAAACAAGGAACTCTGCCGGTCTATTTTGAGTCAGGGTCAAAGAGCTGTAAGACTTTGAGGAACACACTAACTTCCTCCTTGGACCCCTCTCATTCAACTGAGAGCATTCTAAACAAAGCAGGCTTCACAGGAATTTACATCTTCTTTCTTAGGCCTGATCACCCGGGGAATCCGCCCTTTTCAGCACAGAGCTGCACCACCCTGTCATTGTTTCAGGATTAGGTGGAGCAAGGGAACTAAGGCAACCAAGAGATAAGGAGATTTTCTCCCAGATGATGAGGACTCAGGCTCTGTCAAAGCCGAGGAGCAAGGGTCCATCACCCTCTTTTGCTGCAGCCCCCCAAACCCTTCTTTTGGGGGCCCTCCCAAGTGATCGTGCCTGTCTTAGGTCGTTTCCCCCTTGGGGAATCTTACCCCTCTTTGGCTAACTGACCAAGCTTTTTGGGGTTCAGCAGCAGAAGCAGCATTCCTGCCAGGGAGATAAGCTTTTGTCTCCTTGCTGGCTTACGGTTCCAAGGGCGTTCCCTTAGCCTTAGCCTAGGCGGGGGTTACAGCTTCTGATACCAGTCAGGGCGGTTCCCAACAGTTACATGTTGTATCTTTGTCAAGTATACAACCAGACTTTCTGTTACATTTGTAGAGGTTGCTTTAGAAGATATCCATACTGAGTATGAAATTGGGCTTTTAAAGGCCTATATAATTCTGAATTAAGACCTCCATGGAGAATCAACCTCACTGCAATAATTTCACTGTGGTGTCTTTAGGGGTATATTTAAAAACAGTGTAATGATGCCAGAACACTTTGCAAGAAATATACCATTTAGAACATATTATTCAGAATGGCCATCATAAATAAATCAACAAACAACAAGTGCTGGAAAGGGTGTGGTAAAAGGGGAACCCTAGTGAACTGTTGGTGGGAATGTGGACTGGTGCAGCCACTGTAGAAAACAGTATGGAATTTTCTCAGAAAACTGAAAATGGAACTGCCTTTTGACCTGGCAGTTCCAGTGCTGGGATTATACCCTAAAAATCCTGAAACATCAATTCAAATGAACCTATGCACCCCAGTGTTCATAGCAGCACAACTTACAATAGACAAGTGTTGGAAGCAACCCAAGAGCCCATCAGTAAATGAGTGGATCAAACTATGGCACATTTACACAATGGAATACTACGCAGCAGAAAGAAAGAAGAAGCTCCTACCTTTCCCAGCAACATGGATGGATGTGGAGAGTATTATGCTAAGTGAAATGAGCTAGGCAGTGAAAGACAAATATATGGTCTCACTTATAAGTGGAACCTCATCAACAAAACAAACAAGCAAGAAAAACATAAACAGAGACCCTGAAATAAAGAACGAACTGACATTAACCTGAGGGGAGGGGCGATAACAGGAGGGAAAAGGGAAGGGTCATCCAGGAACATGTATAAAGGACTCATGGACAAAGCCAAAGGGGGGTAGGAATGAGGGTGGGAAGTAGGAATGGGTGGGGGGAGTGGTGGGGGAAAATGGAGAAAACTGTACTTAAACAACAATTAAAACATTTTAAAAACTCACTTGGAATAAAAAATACATATTAAAAGAAATGCATTTAGGAAGGAGACTTAGCTTGAGGTGCTAAACACACAATTTAATGTACAGATGGCATATACTATAATTGTACACCTGAAACCTATGCAATTTTATTAGCTAATGTCACTCATATAAATTCAATAAAAAGTTTCAAAAATTCATCAAAATAAAAGAATTTCTAAGCCCAACTGGAGGAGAGAGCAAAAGGAAAGTGCATTTATAAAGCAATTTTCTCTTACTCACACATACTTTAATAAATGTTAGTTCCAGTATTATTGTCTTCTCTTTATGGTAGTCATGACTTTGCTGCGAAAACAAAGGCCAATCTGGGCTTACAAGACTATTGATACCATGAGTCATGACAGTGTCATGGCAACCTACATGTAATGCTTTAAGCTCATCACAAAAAGTCAGTTTTATAAACCTTAATCAGGCCAAGGTTTTTTCCACTGTGCAGCTTCAATCAAGCCTCCCAGATCATTCATTTTTTCATTATGTAAGTAACCCACCTCCATATGTAGTTAGAATGTTCTCAGGGGAGTCGAAGGAGTCAGTATTGGCATTTACCTTTAAGAATCCCATTCGGTGATCTCCCAGGTTGTTAACTCTGTGATGTACATGTCACCAGCAATCAGTATTTGAAAATTTTCATGTGTGTTAAAACACTCTCAAAGTCTTGAATACTCTGAACATTGCACAGAGCCATTCACATCCTCCTCAAAATGTGACATTGACACTAACCTAGGATTGCGTAGATTCTACAAACCAAAGTGAGGAACAGGCATTGCCAATACAACTAGGCCTGACACACAAAAGGCAACTTTGCAACATTCTGAAGTCAAAGGGTGGTGAAGAATGCTAGCAGCAATGATTACTCAAAGACTTACCATCCAGAGGAATAAGAAGGGAGAAGCTCCCAGACCAAACTAATTAGTATAAGCTTGGATTAGTCACTCTCTTCCTGGGCTTCTTAACTTGAACTTCTCATACAAATTCCCAGATCTTTTCAAGTATTCCTCATCTAGGCCTTCCTCACAGTAGCTGGAGTGTCAAACTCATTTTCATTGGAAGCCACATCAGCCCCAAGGTTGCCTTCCAAGGGCCAGATGTAATTTTAGGACTGTATAAATGTAACTACTCCTTAATAGTTAAGCCAGAGCTTGGTGCTGCTGCTGGGTAGACACAGGGTGCTGGGCCAGATAAAACAAGGTGGACTGCTGGATTTGGCCCTCGGGCTTTGTGTTTGCCACCTGTGCAGCAGAGCCTTCCTTTTTTGTCATAGGTGCACAGTGCCGTAGCAGCTCCCCAGCTGAAAAGTCAAGAGAATTTCCTTTCCCCGATCCTCACTTTTAGAGTAAAGTGATAGAGAAATTTTCTATTACCAGAAGCACTACATTCAAAAGAATTCTCCCTCAAAGAATAGAGGCTAATTCGATCTCATCGTTTGGGTAGTTGGAAATAAAGATGGGTGTAAAGTAGAAACAAAATTTGCTTCAGAGGCTGTGAATATAATCACAGAATGCATCCCTTCAAATGAAATAGGCATGACCTGAATCGATAAACTGCTGCATATAGGAATAAAAATATTGAACGATGCTTGTTAAGTGCTTTGCATAAGCTGCACTACGAAAGCAGTCAACAGATAGATGATAGCTCTCATTGCTATTAGCAGAGAATGGACAAAAATAACTATTTTCTACACTTGCCCTACCAATACCTAAATATCTGGGCATCACTTTTGATGTTTGATTGACTGTAATTTTTGTAACAAAGAAAATGCAATTGTAATGAAATAAGAATAAATCCATGAGTGGTTAAGAAGATAATAATATTGAGCATGGAACAAAGCATTTTGGAATATGTTGTAAAGACATTTCACCTGGCTAAAACTTCCTGCATTGCATGAAAAAGTTTTTGAGGTAGAAATACACATTGTGAAGACCAAATTGTGAAAATACCAAGTATAAGATAGTTTCCATGATAGGCCATCTTTAGACAGCGAAACTCAAATCTGCTGACTTATACCCTCTCAAATGGAAGATTTCAACAAATTATGATCTCTGAGTAATTGAAAAATCTGTTTACATTTTGGAAGAAGCAGAAATGGCACTGATATCACTATCTCATTTTACAAAACAAGAATATGCTAAAGAATTTTCTAGGTGAGACAGCAGGATATCAGGAACTGCTCATAGAAACACACACAATTCCACAAGCCCAAATTTTGTCCCAAATATTTTATTTTCAAATATTTTATTATTTATTTTAAAAGAGGGACAAAATAAAATTTACCATTTTAACCATTTTTAAGGGTTCAGTGTCATCAAAGTCTATTCATAATTTTGTGCAACCATCACCACCAACCACCTCAAGAACTTTTTCATCTTGCAAAACTGAAACTGTGGTTCATTAAACAATAAGTCCCCATTCACCCCCACTCCCTGGACCTGGCAATCATCATTCTACTTTCTATCTCCATGAATGTGACTACTCTAGGTACCTCATATAAGTGGTATATACGTAGTATTATACAGTAGTTATTCTTTTGCGACGGGTTTATTTCACGTAATGTTTTCAAGAGTCAGCCATGTTGTAGAATGAATCAGAAATTTCTTCCTTTATGAGGCTGCATAATATTCGTATATACATATGTGTGTGTGTATATGTATAAAATTAGGTTGTTTGTGGTTTTTTGTTGTTGAGTTTTCTATATTTATTCTGGATGTTAACCTATTATCAAACATACATTTTACAGATATTTTCTCCCATTCAGTGGTTGCTACTTCACTATTAATAGCGCCCCTTTAGTTTTTAATTTTGGTGCAAACCAGTTTATCTACTTTTCACTCGTTGCTCTAATATTTTAGTTTAATAAGATGGGATGTAGTTGAATTGGTCATGGTTGCAGTTGTAGTAAGTTATACTCAGTGTTTTCCATACAAAAAAGATAGAATTAGGTACATTTTGATTGCAAACTGTCTCTCATACATTCTGTAGAATTGGTGTATAGTACAGGCAGTTTTTCTTATTTCTGTATTTTTTCACTTGATTTCTACTTGTATTTTCAAATAAAGAGACCCTTTTATCTGTAATCTTAATTTAGGTTAAAGGACCTAGAGTTTCTGAAACAGATTTTTTTTAGTTGCTATTATTGATACTTTTTAGACTTACTACATATGAAGTAAATCAGAAATTCACCCCTGAGACAGGGCACTATTCAGATCCATTTGTTCTGTAGTCACTTTGGTTTCTGGTCAAGTGTTGTTTCAGTACAGGAAAGGTGCTGAAATCCTCTGGAACTCAACCCAGCCCTTTGGGATTCCAGATTTTTAGGAAAAGAGTCTATTTCAAAGATCTCATGATAGTTTTAGTACACTGCATAGTGCTTTAGTTAAATATAGGTAAATGGACTCCTAGACTTAACCACATACCAATGGATACAGTTTTACAGGTTTCTCAGCATGTGGACATGCCGAGCGCGCGCGCACACACACACACACACACACACACACACAAAAGAAAGCAGAAATAATCTAGAGCTCTTAGCCAAAAGTCTATCTGCAGATAGTGACCAAAGTGTTGGATTTCAAGAAAGCATTGAAACAAGCAAAATATTAGATTGTCCCATTTTCTATTTAGATGAGTCATTTCTAAAACTTTAAAAAAAAGATTTTATTTATTTATTTTTAAAGAGAGGGAAAGGGAGGGAAAAAGAGAGGGAGAGAAACATCAATGTGTGGTTCTCTCTTGTATGCTCCCTACTGGGGACCTGGCCCAAAAACCAGGCATGTGATCTGACTGGGAATCAAACCAGTGACCTTTTGGGCCACAGGTCAGCACTACATCCACTGAGTTACACCAGCCAAGGCTCATTTTTAAAACTTTTAACATTGAAAGTGTCTAATATTTGAAATTGTCTAAATTAGATTTAAGGTTGTGAGTAGGTTCCAAATGCTAATATATTTCATGTAGGAATGTTAAATACATATATGTTTCAGAAAGAGTCATATAAGAAAAAAATAACTTGTTTACAAGTTGGCTGAGGACTAGTTGGTAGGATTTTTGTATTTTGAGGTACGTGCTCCAGTCCAAATATATGGAGATCTTTACTTATCATTTGCAATTTAAGTAAATTCTTTTCTTATATAACCAGTTTTCTGGGTCTGACCTGATTTGGGTTTTCTAGCTTTCCTTGTTGAAACTAAAGCTGAAAGAATTGATATTCTTTTTTTTTTTTAAGAATTGATATTCTTATCAGCTGAAATAAGCCAGAAGACAGCTATGAGTTCTTGTGGAAAAGATAGAGGAGTGAGAGGTCAAATGTCCCAAATGGAAAAGAGACATGTGAAGACAGGACATGGGCCTGCATCTCACACAGCTGAAAACTCAGATGAATTGAAGAGGTAAAGTTAAAAAAATACTTTAGACTAAGAAAGGTATAATAATTATTTTTCAGATATATGCATTGGGGGGGGGTTATATATAAAAATGTATTACTACCAAAATTATTATTTAAAAAACAGGTAAAATTAAAAGACATAGTAAGGAAACAATCATCTCAGACATGAGAGCTGATACTTTTTACATTGGTAAAAGAAAAACAAACCTTAAGAACTGTGATCTTTAAAATAGCAAATTCAAGAAAGGAAAAATATCATATATTGTACCTCATTTCCTTTTTTTACTCTTGAAATTTTCTTTTTATTTTTTAATTATTTAAAAATGTTTCCATCACTATTTACCCCCCATACTCTCTTCCACTTCCACTCACCCCCCTCCAACGCACCCCGCAATCACCACACTGTCGTCTGTGTCTGCAAGTTCCTTCTCTCTCTCTCTCGTGCCTCAGGTTTTGATAGAGTGACATGATCACTTGGAAAAAGGTATCACTCCAGAATAATAATCTTTTATTGATGATAAGTGGTTTAAAAAGCAAACATAATATAAGGGGCCCCAGTTCATTCCCTGGGTCATACTATTTTCTCAGTCACTATAATCACTTGGATCAGAGTTGGTTTTGCTTTAGAATCAGTGCCAGCTCATTACTGAGCTATTTCTCAAAGGCCATTAGGATGGAGGCAGCAAAAAATGGTGATTAATGGTTCCGTGGCTGCTCACACTGTTGTGACAGTACCAACACATATCTTTCCTGAAGACTTTGCACATGAAGTTTTCTCTGGGGTGTATTTAAAAGGAAAATGCTTCTATGTGCCTGCATTATTCTACACAAATTGTGAGATGATTATCAGGGGCTGACTGATTTTCTATTTTCTAGTGAAGGGAAACACTTTTTCTTTTGTTTTCCATTTTTTTTTCTGTAGTTTTTTCCTTGATAACCTGTTAAAACAAATGAGGAGAGTTAACAAAATATATGTTTGTGTACTTTTTAAATCTCACCATTAACCTCATTACAGCTTTTTCTTGCCTCCACTCCACAAAGGCTGTCGCTCTAGCAATAGACCAACGTGCTGGTTTTCTGTAATTTATCTAAATTGCATATTGTCTGCTGGCTAGCTATGGTCTCTTACTCTAGTTATGTCTAGGTTAATTGTGTTTTCTTTTTCTAAGAAAATAGATCTCAATCAATTTGTTCTTATGCTGTCTTAGCTATAATTTTAATCTTAGAGTAAAAAGAAACTATAGTTTGAAACTATATATACTTGTCTCATATAAGCACAAATTGGAATTTACTTTAGACTACATTATTTCAGATAGAGGTCATTAAGTGGCATCTAAAGGGTTTTAAGTTGCTTTCAACAAATCTGCCTCATCTAGATGTCCACATTATAATGGATCAAGCAGTCACATCATTGTCCAAGTCTGTGTTGGGGTATGATAGTGTGCCTGTGAAAAATGAAAGCTAAATCACTACACACTAAAGGTTTCACAGCACTGGAAATAGAAAAGACTTGAGTCAATCAGTACAACCATATTCCCTGACAAATGTTTGTAGTATTGACCTGCAATAATTCAGCAACAGAAATGGGCACTGTGGAACAGACGGCAGCTGTTGGGGGTGGTGACTGGATGAAAGTAGGGGAAGGGATGAGCCAAAGAACATGTATCCATAACGCATAGACACAGACACAGTGTGGTGATGGCCAGAGCAAAGCAGGGGGCTTGGTGGAGGGGGGTAAGGTGGGGGTGGGATGGAGATATTTATAATACTGTCAACAATAAAAATAAAGTTAAACACATGCAGTGAAGAAATTTGCTGCTTTTAACTGGCAGCAATTAATAAAATACAAAAATATTTAATGTCAGTTTCAACAAAGGCACATGCTTTCAGTAAACACAATAGCTTTCCTCATTTTTCACGTGTGACCTTGGCAGTGGAAAATGACCTGTTGACTAAATTGTCACTATTCTGAGTTAGTAAGATCTTGAAACTGCTTTACTTCATATAATACATATATGTGAATAGGCAATTATTACATTTGTAGGATTTATGTATAAATGCAGAAAGAGATCAAATCCAGAATAGATCTAAGGCCTCATTTTTCTATTAAACTCAATAGCATCTGTTATTGTTAATTTAAATATTGAAAAATTTTTGTTTAGTTGTACTTAAGTTGAAAACTTTTTTAGATTTATAGCTATGCATATCTCTAAGTATAAAATATTTATTCTTAGTTTTATTTATATTTAACATTATAGTTCAAATATTTTATCCTAAACATGTTTTTCTTTAGATTGAATCCAAATATAATTCAAGATTGAGGAAAAAAACTTCTGGCAAAAAAATATTACATTTCCTCTCTTTCATTCTAAGGATTAAGGAGAAAAATTGAACAATAAAAATAAGTAGCCTTGGAAGAACATGAAAATATCCCACACATTCAAGCTATATTAACACTAGTGTTAGCCAGATAAAATATACACTTTTGAAAATAAACTTTCTTTTGGTAATTTTTCAATATCATGAGAGTAATTGGTAGAAGCCAGTGATTTATTTACTGCTTATTTTCAAATGAAAGACATTAATCTTTATATCTGATTTTAGACTAAAGTCTTGTATTATGAAATGCATCCTTATAACTGCTATATCATATTTGTTTTTTTGTTTAGAACCTTTCTTATTATAAGCAGAAATTCTCACTTGCATTCCTTGTCTACTTTTGGTATGTGTTTTCAAAATATATGCCTTGTTAGGACAGTACAATACAATACAACTATTCCTACTGCTAATGAAAATAATACAATATAACTACTAAATCTTGTAGTTTTATAGGGTTTGGCAATCTATAAAATACTTTTTCATACATTAATTTTCTAATTTTCAATATTAATTAGAATGGTATTTTGATGGAGGCTTATCAATCTCATTTGCAGGTGAAGAAATAGAGATAAAGAGGTTTATCCCAGATCACAGTGTCAGTGATCAATTTAACTAGTCATCTGTACCTATTTTATACCATATTGTTTTAAATCTACAGACCTCTCTCTTTGTAGACACAGGCCCCTTAAATATCATCTGGAAACATCCAATGCCTGCATACCCATTGTAGGTTGAATCAGTTAGCTTGTAGTTTCTGGTACACATATAATAAGAATTTCTAATATGATCCCATTATTTGCATAACATTCAGGGGAGTATCTGCTGTGATAGTCCATACTTGTTTTGTTCTATATGAAGTTTTTAAATGGAGTCCAGTAAAGTCCTTTTGTAAATGAAGTCTAGAAACCAAGGACCATAAATGTGCTCAAATTCTCCTTTACACTCAGAATATTTTTCTTCTCAAAGATGTCAGTAGAAAGGGCTTTGGTTATTCAAGAAAGAACATCAAGTTCACAAAATAAAGCCTCTTCCTCCATGCCTTGTTCTTTCATCTGAACAAAATGCAAATGAACATAAGGAAATGCCAAACCTTTGGAAGCAAGCAAATACATATTAATGATGTAAAAGTGGAAATGGAAAGTTAGAAGAAGGAACGAGCAGGTGTGAATTAAATATTTCTTTAAATGAAATATACCAACAGACTAAATATGAGATTCATAAGGATGGTATTAGAAATTAACTTTTTTCTCAACATGATTACAGAAAGTACAATCAAGATAATTTGTCAAGGATTTGTTTAGTGCTATGTGAATGAGTTTGAGTGATTCAGAAGAATGATTCATTAAGCTATGTCACCGTAAATGCAATAACTATTTAAAAATTATCATTTTCCTTCTTAAGTTGGGTTCTTTTCACAAATACCTTTCCCAGTCCATTTATACCAGGAAGGGAGCCTGTGAGCTGGGATACATATGTAGGCACCAAGAATTGCTGTTTAATCTGAGAAGAGAACTAAACACCTTTTTCCTGCAAAATGCCTTCCCTCAGACTGTAGTGAATACTAGTATCATTCCACCCTGACCAGGAAGAGTCCATCCTGACAACTCTTCTCCAGCTAAATAGGAAAGGTATTGTTTCTACTGTTATTCACAGAATCTCACAGCCCTGCTGTTGTCATAAATAAAAACTTCCCATGTGTGAGCAGATAAATCCTTTTCTCACTTGACTCTCCTAACCATGTAGAATAATATTTTTCTCTATTTGATGATTGAACTAAGTGAGGCCAAGAGTGTTCAATGAAACTGTTGAATCAATCTATTGTCATCTTGCAGGACTACAGATGACAGTGGCAAGGATGAGATACAGGCAGGTAGATAGTCATGTTGGGAGACTGGGAGACACAATGCACAAAAAGAAAACAAACAACAAAAACCACAGCAGCAACAAACACTTTTGGCCTAGATCAATAGAGGTAGACAAAGTAAAGATAGCAAATTTAAGAACATTGTGTCAAGTCTGTAGAACCAAGGGAGTTGTGTTTGTTGTGTTAGCTGGAGGTGAGGGAAATGTCACATGGGACAATCAGGATGCAAACAACACAGAAGACACTCTGACAATAATTCATATTGGTCTCAAACAAGTATGTAAGGAAACAAGAATATCTTATTTTTCCAGTGTGGTTAACTATCAAGTAGAATCTCAGCAGTTAAGATGATTTTGACCATTCTACACATAACCAAATGGACTCATCTTTAATTTGGCTACAGCATGAATTTAATCACATAATGGGAATTGAGACAGTCCCTTACTTGGTGAGTGATCCTAGGTCACCACTCAGCACTTCCATCTCTACTTTTTATCTTTTTTCTTATTTTCTACTTTTTGTGATAACTTTCAAGGAAGGCCATATATTATCAATGATTTGAAATACAGCCCAGAAGGGAGACTTAAATCTTGAATACGAAGCAGGTATTGTAATAAACAGAAATGTCATGAGGGAAATTAGATTTTTAACAAAACTAAAAGACTGTGTTAAAAAACCTGTGTTTGGGGATTTTTTATTAAGTGCTGGTACACACCCTTGTTAAGATCACATTTACTATATTACTATCTAAAATACAAACCAAGCTTCTTTGAATTTGGTTAATTTACATAAAGTTTGCTCTCTCGTACAAAGTGGAAAATCTCTAGGATCTGTAGCAAAAGACGTAAGTAAACTTCAAGACCCTAACACAAAATCAAACAAATACATAATATAATGGTAATCACTCTGCAGAGTCTGTAATAGGTACCGCATGATCAGGAAGTGGCCATTTCTATTTAAAATGCCACCCCCCACAGATGACCTATTTTACATTAATGTGAAAAGGACTTCCTGTCTCCAACATGAACTGCTTAGATTTAGAAGGTGATCAGTTTCTGCTCCTAAGTGCCAGACATGCCTGATCAGTAATGGACAACCTCCCAGTTCATTTCTCATGGACAGATGGTAAGCTGTGACCTGACCTTGACTTCATATGGTCATACGAATGCTTCTTCACACCAACCTTAATGGGGTCAATTGAAGGATTACAGACTTGGGAAAATAGCATGTTAAAAGTTCATTCGTAATTTTTATTTGGTAGATCTCTATTAAAATGCAGAAAGTTGATGGACAAGGGAGGGGGATACCTCTGTTTTCCCAAGGTCACTGTGATGTGTAACAAATTTTCTGATATACTTTAGCTCAGAAACTCCTGTTGGTAAAGTTTTTTTAAGAGATGACCAAGCAGGTAATTCCCAGAAATGTCCATATGAATCAATTTTCAGACAAGACAATTATCTTAAACTGAGCTCTAGGCCTTCCTCATGCTTGAGTTCACAGTTTGTTAAACATCTGTGTCTGAATCAAGTACCAGGCAAATAGCCTCTGACTGGCCTTTTTTTTTTTTTTTGGTTGTATGTTTTTAGGGTTGTACACTATATTCTGTGAACAGCTCATTTAATAATGTTATTTTCTTTACATGATTCCATTAAGTATTCAAATGCCTTACTTGCTTATCAAACTTCTTTTCATTTAAATGGATTTCTGAAATTAAATACTACCAAAGGAATAAAGAGCTTTGCATTTATTATGTAGCAATTATGTGCTTTGACCATTTAATGGAAGATGTATTGATCAATTACTCAAGGTTTACATTTTTAGCTTTAGATTAGAATTGGGATTCAAGAAGACTTCATGGTGTAGTGGTCTGCCTCCAAGTGTCTTTCCCAATTCTGCTTGTTAGAGTCAATATAAAACCCCACTTGTACTCATTATAGCATTTAACATATTCTCTTCCTACTGTGCTCATTTTTCCATATGAAATATAGTTCTCCAGAGCATCTTTGTCATCTTGGCATTTTCTCACTGAGCCTTTAACCACATACTTATTCAACAGTGCTCTGCACTGGTAGTCCAATGGTCGGTGTGTTATAGCCAATATTTGCGTATCAGTTTACTCCTTCCTTGCTACTCACATGCTCTCAAATCAACCAGCAATTGCCTGTTTAAATCATAAAATTGAGAGCTGTGCTATAAAATAGTTAACATGAGTGTTGAGAATCATGAAAAAATCTTTTTGTCTTCTTTTTGCTACTGGACATATCCCCTCTCTGGAAAGCTCTTCTTTTTAAGTTGTATGCAATACAGTTCACTTGTGTGAACTCTTGAACTCTAAGACTGTCAATTATTAAACCAAAAGCTACTGGTAAATTGGAGGTTTATGCATCTCCCTAGTTTTCTTCTCATGTCTTCAGTTACTTGATGGTGTACATTAATTAAATGGAATCTTAGAATTTTATGTTATATTTTCTGAGGCTCTAAGACCTAAAAGTACATACATTCCTTGCTACAAATGATAGTAAAAGGTTCAGAACAAGCCCCTCCAAACATGCCACTTTGGCATATTGATTATTTCGAGCTGAAGGCATTTGAGAAACAGCAGATGCAGAAAAGCCTCTCTGACTTCCCCTTTTCTGTCTAAAAGCATGTCACAAAATTACCCATGAGAAAGTTGCCCCCCTTGTACAAGAAAAGACTTTTCTTATCACCAAAGTCTGGGAGTCGAAGTCAAATGGATCTGTACAAATAAACCTACCAAAATAACCTCTGTCTTCCATCAGTTTTCCTAATACATGTCCTAGGCTCTTTCCAACAATTTACCACCTCTAGAAGCATAAGCTATTTGCCTTTGTCTCGTCATTTTTCCACAAATTTATCAATCTTTGATTTTTTTTAAAGTATATAGCTTTCGGACTTAACTGCTTCTTTGGGTGTTATTTTCTACTGTAGCAGGAAGTGGGACAGGCATGAGCAGAGCAAAGATGATAGACGGGGTATGCAAGGTCACTCAGGGTGGAAAGCCCCCCATGCCTAGCAGCTGACAACTGTAGGGTAGGACCTCACCCCCAGGGTGACCTTTCCTCCCCCACCATGCCACTAGTCATGTGGTAGACCCCCTTAGAGGAGGAACATAGGGGCCAGAGAAGAGCCTCAAAAGACTCCCATACAAGCCCTTGCATGACCACTCCCTTAAGCATTAAGCCCTCAGGACAATGAGGTTCTGATCATCATCAAGAAATCTCAAGAACAAAGCCTTGGGTCTGTTCATCAGACAGTCAGAATTCTGGTCAAACTAGAGATGACATTTGGGCCTCAGTTATGTTCAGCTCCAGTCCCAGAAAAACAGTAAAACCAGATGAAGAGACACCGTGGCTGACATAAGAGCCAGATGCAATGACTAATGACCCCTCACTTAGCACCAGCCAATCAGTAAAGGCCATGACCTTGAAAAGACGCAGCTAGAAAAGCTGATGAATATTTATTGAGATCCTCCCCTGGGATCTCCCCCATGGTCCCCACCTTTTAAGAGGGGATACAAACCCTCAGGATGGAGGACCCAGGATGTGCTCTTTCTCTCTCTGGGGTGTGCTTGTGCTTCTCCCTTTTCATTACCTCAAGGTGTGAACCATTGCTCTTTCTTTTTTCTAAGCTCCAAGCACCCTTCTTTTGCCTGTGTAACTTGTTTCCCGAGCCCACACAGCCCAGCTGGCTCACCTCTTTCTACCTCTGTAAATAAACTCTTCTTCCATTTGAGTTCCTTGGCCCTGAATTCTTTCTTTGCTGAACTCAAGTACCAAGGTTGCTGAACTGAGGTCTAATTCCACTGGTAACACCTGGTACAGTTTTGCCACTAATGCTATGAAGGCTTTCATGTGCACATAAGAATATTATATAAAATTTGTATGCTTTTCTCCTGCTAACCTGTTTTTGTCAGCTTAATTCTCAGACCCAGCCAGGGAACCCAAGAAGATACAAAGAATTTATTTTTCCTTCCCTATACTGGTCATGGTTCAAACCCATGATCATGCCCATCTGAATATGAGATAGGAATAATATGTTTAAAGAGACAGGCAGCTAGAATGTAATATTTCACTTACTATCTTTAATTAACAGTATAGAATGGGTTGTCATCTCAAGCACAAATTCTAATAAACTCCCTAGAAAACAAAAAACAAAACCAAATTCTAATAAACTGGAAAGACAAGTGTGAGCCAACCTAGGCTACATAGATACATGCTCTTTGTAGTGTTGTATTTCCACATCCAAGGCAGACCTTCCTCCTCAAACTGGAGGTAAAATATCTCATTCTTAAGCTTGGGGAGTCAATTTCTTAAATTATTTAACCTGCCTATTGTGAGGTTAACAGATAATAAATCATCATTATCAGCCACAAAATAGTTTCCATAGAAATCAATGATAGGCGATTACTGTAAGGTTACATCGAAGGCTATTTTGTAAATTGTAGAGTCAAAGGGAGCTCTGTGTTATAAAGAGTTAGTTTGTAACACCAGCTAGATAAATGTGAACACTCTTTTCCTTACTGTGGATGGGAATGCAGTCCGTCTCTCCTACCGACCTCAAACATTCTAGGAATGCGGCATGACTCTTCCCAGAGTAGGACTGGTCAGCAGGGAGCATTCCCACGTGGGATGAACATTCTTCATTTACTTCCCCAGAGCATGTAAAATGAAGGTTCACATGATTCTGTTTTTAAGGGCTTTGTTTTGGCTCAGTTCTGGGAACTCCCTTGTAAAATGACGATGGCTTCTTTCCCAAATGTGTTGATGCTAAGACAAACTTATGATATCTTAAAACAGGAAGCTATCTATATCTCCTATATTGAAAAAAAACTGCCTGTTTAATGTAACTGCTCCTGTGTTTTCTATATTTGGGAAAAATTTTGAAGCACTAGAAAAAATAAAAATTGACACAACTTTTGCAATAAACTAGACTTTAAAAAGTCCACAGACACACTGGAGTTCTGTCTCCAGCACTAACTAGTTATTTGATCTTCAATAAATCTTAATATCTCTACCTTTCAGTTTCTGCTTGAAATGAGAATAATAAAATATGCAATGGTTGCTAAGACTTTAATGATAAAAATATGCAAAAGGACCTAACAATGCTTGATGTTCAGAAAAACTGGAGCTTGACAATAGTTAATATGGTAAAAAAAACAGATTTTATTCAAAACTCTTGAGGTAAGGAAAAAGAGAACTTGTTATAGAACTGGGATTATTTCAAAGACAACATGGGCGAGTGGAAATTTATAGCCAAGGAACAGAGCAGGGGTCGGTGGATGAAAAATTACTAAGAGGAAACAGAGACAAAGGAGATTCTGGCTAAACCAACCTGACAGAATCTTTGCTGAAGACAGGCCAGGGTGATCCGACATCACCTGGAGGGTGGTGGAGGTTCAGTGACCCAATGAGATTTCCAGCATGATCATATATGCAGCATGGGGAACTCTTGCTACACTGACTTAGCAAGGCTCTTGCTAAAACTGAACTTTACAAATAAGTGCACACAGGTGGACCTAGGAAAAAGTTGAGGAGTCTCACTAAAGTTTGATCAAGCAAAGAATCTTTGTCATTGATCACAGGATGCTCAGTAACTCTTGGTATTTACACTTCCTATTATCTTCATATTTGGGAATTAACATTATTACTCTGTAACATAAGGATGCCTTTAATTTCATTGACATTATTTTAGATGCTCAAGAAAAAATGGTAAAACAGTGCTGAAAATAATTTTAATATCTCTTTAAAAAGTATTTTCATTTCTAGGGTTAATGCCATAAGCTTGTATCTTATGTCTATGAATAAATATTAAAGTTATTGAGGAAATATTAGTAAAAGCTTTAAATTTTAGATTCTTTCTATTTCAAAGAGTATGTGAGCTCAAAATGCAATGCAGTTTCTGTGCATTAGTCCCTTGCAGACGCCCACAGAAGCCTCCCATTCAGCCTTGACAACAGCTTGTCATCCATTTGGCAGAAATTTTACTCTTTGAGAACAACCAAATTCCAAATTGTGGAGGTGTTTTTAAAAAATGGGAGCTTTGGTTTTTATTCTATAATTTTTTTTCTGTATGCACAGGGTAAAAGGAAATTTGAACACTGAAAGGTAAAGAATTTCATAAGGATACATTCTCCATTTTGATTTAAGCTTTATTTCTGAATTTAACACTCAAAAATATATTGATTTGCAATTACTTCGTAACAAAGAGATGCTGCATACAGAATTCAAGCTGAAATATCCTTTTTCTTGGGCCTAGCAACACACTTCCCTTTGAAAATGGCTTTGGAGTTTTATGGCCTTTTATATAATTCTTAGTTCCAAATCTCTGATTACAATAATTCACTCATTTTAGTTTCCCTCCAATTATCCTGACTTTCACACTTAAGAGTCAAAGGAGCAAGCACAAATATGACAGGATGGCTTGAAAAAAATAATTCCAAGAGCTTGATGAGCTTTTCATCAATTTATTTCCTATAGACCATGCACAGTTTGGTTCACATGTAAAATCTGCAATTCTAACTCTGAACTGAGTGACTATAATTCCGTATTTTGACTTTAATTGCTTAGTTCATCCCCATGTCACTGTCTTACTGAATTAACTTACTTTGATGCTATGATATAATTGTGGGTTCTCTGAATAAAAACTACTGATTCTAAATCCTAAGTCAAGCAAATGATTTAAATCAGATGATAGGAGGAAAACATTTTAGAAATGCTATTTTGAAGGAAATCTGAAAGCGTATCTCCTAAGTCATAGTTTTTCAGTTTCACAAAGGATTACAGGTACTTCAGACATGTATAATTATAATAGACTTTGTCCATCCAGCATTTGTCACAGGTTTTGAATGGGAATAAGCTTTGACAATGAAATCTAAAAATCTTTTACTATTAAAATAATCTTTTGGAAATCTTTTAATTACACACAAACACACACACACGCACACACTCACACACACACTGCTTGTCTCTCACTACATTTTATCCAGCAACAGAAATTTTATCTGCCAGATGCTGACCCAGCTGAGGTGATTTTATTTTGGGTTTGTAAACATGATAACTATATGGATAAATTAACTTTACTAAGCTCACCACTCGATGGTGGAGGCGGGAAGTCTAACCTGGGCTTTCCTAATACCGCCACTTTTATCTGCTCCACTGTGCTCCATGCCTTGACGTAGACGAGCTGAGATCTCTGCCCGCAAAGGACACTGTCTAAAGGTAGAGACAAATATGTAAACAACCATATACAATGCACTTGAAAAGCAGAATAAGTTTCACTAGTTTAATGGAAACTTTAAAAATATTTTTTTAATTGAGATACAATTGCATATAACACTCTTCAGGTTCAGGGTGTACAATGTGTTGATTTGATACATTTATATATTGCGACATGATTACCACCTTATCATTAGCTAACACCTCTGTCACATGCATAATTATCATTTCTTTTTTGTGGTGAGAACATTTAAGAGCTAGTCACTTAGCAACTTTGAAGTATATAATACAGTATTGTTGATTGTCATCAGTATGCTCTGCTTTAGATCTTTAGAACTTATTCATCTTCTAACTGCAAGTTTGTATCATGGGAACTTTTTATAGGACTGACTTCATTTGTCTTTAGAATCAGGGAAGATTTCATTGAGGAGCAGACCTGTGGAGGAACATAAATGTTCAATACAGAATAGGAGGAAGGATAAGACAGATAGCAAAAGTGGTACATGTAAGTCATCTGAAACATAAGAGAGAAGAACCTCAAAGTGAAGAAAGAGGTACATGTGATAAGAGGTGCATGTAGAAAGACTTGGAAAAGAAGAGGGTGCAACAGGTCTTAAAGTCTTAGACGTCATGCCAAGGAACTTGGACTCTCTACTGTGGGCCGTCAGAAGTCATGGGAGGAAGCATCATTTACTCAACAAACCCTTGAGTGCTTATTATGACCAGGAACTAATCCTACTAATAAATTAGACTAATTACAGACAAAATTATAGAAGATTGATTAGAAATGGAAAAGACCAGGAACTTTTTCAAAACTTTTAGGCAAGAAGGATAAGACAATTGTGTTAGAGACTAAGTCTATTTCACCTTTAGTTCACCATTGCCAGAGAGTAAAATGATAGCAAATATAATTTTAATAGCTTCCTCTTCTCATCTTTATTCCGGGACTAGCCAAGCTGCTGATACTCTCAGTGCCCCAGCAGACCTCTAAGGGGCACACAGGTTACTTGTGAATTCAAATACTACTGTGATGGCAGGCAGTATGAATGAAAAGGAACAGAACAAACATCTGATTAAGTTGGATTAACGAGGAAGGGGTAGTTTCACAGTCACTGCAGGGAATAACTGGCATCACTCTGCCAAACACATTCACATCCAAGCGGGCAGGAAAGACTCACTTTCCAATCACCCTAGGGAACCATAGGCTCCATCCCCCGTTAGCAGGGCGAGGGGACTGTCCTTTACTAAGCACCTGTGCAGTAGGAGCCAAAATTGCGGCCATAAAAGGGAGGACACTAGTTGGGCAAATCCAAGAAAGAGATTGGTTAGGGGGAGGGCACAGGCACAGGCCGGGAAGAGCTAGAAAAGAGATTGGACACTTTGAAAGGAAGCCTGCATTTTTCCCAAGCCCAAGGAAGTGTACTGAGACAGAAGCGAAGGCACGTCTTCAGGGTGGCTGCTGCACGTGAGCCAAAGCACGGGCCAATTGCCCCGTGGGAGCCGTGGAGCCTTGGCACTGGACACACAGATGGGAAAACGAGGCACAGAGAAATTAAGTATCTTGCCCAAGGTCACACAGCTAAGAATTTCATGCCAGCTGGGAGCAGACACTGAGCTGGACTACTGGAGCCTCGGTGCAGGCATGTCGCAGGGTTGGGATGGTGGTGGCCTTGAGGCTCTGGGCCCTGACCCTTTTCGGCCCAGTAAGTGTGGGTGTGGGCCAGCGGCCCACCAGCTAAACTTCTGCTGGGAGATGGAGCTGAACCACCAGGTCATGGGTGAGACATCGAGCATGGTGAATCTGGGGGCAGACTGACTACTTGACCAGCTTCTGCTGCTGGCCACGCTGGGGAAGCGCCCAATGCAGCATCTAAAGCAGACTTTTTGACAGCATCTCCGTCCTGTGTGCCCTTTCTTCTCCTGGGCCGTACTTTCACACTCTAATAAATTGTGCCACTACCGGTCAAATCCTCCCTCGTGGGTGCTCCTGAAATTCTTTTTTTTGGGGAGGGGGTGTGCCACAAGAACTGGTTCCGGATGGGTCTTCCTCTGATGACAACACTACGTGGCTTGTTCCCATCACAGCTGCATTTCTTTATCAAGCCTGAGAGACTATCTCAGGTGGAAATCAAGTTCAGAAGTTAAAATATTTACACAAATCACCAGTATTACTTTCCACAGGCTTCTGTTTTATAGTACAGGACTATGAAACTCTTCTGGTTTATGTCGTGAAATGCTTTCAGAGAAGCTTAAGCCATTCAGGAGCAACACTGTACGTTTTGCTCAGTCCTTGGACTTTTCATCGAAAAGCTCATTAAGAAGTGAAGAAGGTCCTCCTCCACCTCTCCAGAGATCGTATGCTACTAACACTCTAACTTGTATCTATTCCCCTTCCCCTTGTTTCACTTCAGTTGTTGCACGAAAGCTTAGTAACATTCACATGGGAAGAATAGGAGATAGGCACAGTAGCTCAAGTACTGTAGTTTTACCATAAACTAATACAGGAATGAAAAGTCCAGTTAAAGAAACTTTTATCTGTGGTCTCGGGGACCAGGTCTGTGGTGGACAGTAGACAATAGATTTTACATTGTTAAATTAGACTTTATATTTTAGAGCAGTTATGAATTCACAGTAATGTTGGGAGAGAGGTACAGAGGTCGGCAGTGTATCTCCTTCCCCCATGCATGCCTGGCCTTCCGCATTATGCACATCCCAGGCAGAGTGGTACCTTTGTTACCACTGAGGAACCCACACTGACACATTGTTATAATCTAAGCTCCATCATTTACATTATGGTTCACTTTTTGTGCTGTACATTCTTTGGGTTTGGACAAGTGCGTAATGGCGTGTATCCACCATTTCTGTCTCCTACAGAGCGGTTCTACTGTCCTTAAACTCTCCTGCACTTTGCCTGTTTATCCTTTCCTGCTAATAACCACTGATTTTTTTTTGACTTTTTGAAATGTCATATAGTTGAAATGGTATATAGACTTTTCAGATGGGCTTCTTTCATTTAACAATATGCATTTAAATTTCCCACTTGGTTATGGTATATAATTCTGTTCATACATTGTTGAAATCAGTTTGCTAATATTAGCCGAGGGTTTTGACATGTAGTTTTCTTTTCTGGTAATGCCATTGTCTGGTTTTGGTAACAGGGTAATGTTGGCTTCATAGAATGAATTGGGAAATATTCCCTCTGCCCCTATCTTTTGAAAGAGACTATAGAGAATTGGTCCAATTTCTTTTTTGAATGTTTGGTATAATGCCCTAGTGAGTACAATACAGCCTGGTGTGTTCTGATTTGTAAAGCTATCAATTATTGACTCAATCAGATTGTCTGTTTTTGTGTGAGTTTTGGCAGATCTGTAGTAATGTCCTCTTTAATTTCCAGATTTAGCAATTTGTGTCCTTTCTCATTTTTTCTTAGTTAGAAAAAAAAACTAGTTAGCCTTTCTAAAAGCTTGTACGTTTTATTGATCTTTTCAAAAATCAGCTTTTGGTTTCATTGATTTCTCTATCGATTTCCTATCTTTATTGCATTGATTTCTGCCCTAATCCTTATTATTTATTTTCTTCCATTTACTTTGGATTTAATATGCTCTCCTTTTTTCAAGTTTCCAATAATCTAACTGAATCTAACTGAATAGTTAGATTATTGATTTTAGATCTTCCTTCCTTTTTAATATGTATTCAGTGCTATAAATATTACTCCAAGCACTGCTGCTTTTGCTATTCCCCCAAATTTTAATAATTATATTTTCATTTTTAATTCAAAATAGTTCAAAATTTCTCCAGAGAGTTCTTCTTTGATTCATATGTTATTTAGAAATGTGTGTGTGTGTGTTTAAATCTCCAGCTGTTGGAATTTTTCAGTTATCTTCCTGTTATTGATTTCTGGTTTAATTCCATTGTTGTCCGAGAGTAGACATTGCATAATTTCTGTCTTTGAAATTTGTTAAGGTGTGTTTTATGTCCCCAAATATGGTCTAATTTGGTGAATGTTTTATACGAGCTTGAAAAGAATGTGCATTCTGCTGTTGTTAGATGAAGTAGCATGTAGATGTTAATTATGTCTAGTTGATTGATCTTGTATTTAATTATGCCTTTCCTGGTTTTCTGCCTGCTGTCTCAGCCATTTCTGATAGAAAAGTAGTCAAGTTTCCAAAAAAACAGTGAATTACCTATTTCTCCCTCAAATGCTTTTGGTTTTGGCCCCACGTATTTTAATATTCCATTGTTATGTTCATATGTATTGAGGGTTGTTGAGTCTTGTGGGAGAATTGACAACTTTATCATTACATTAGGCCTTTCTTTATCTCTGATAACATTAAATGCTCTAAAGTCTGCATTGCCTGAAATTGATATTGTGACTTTCTCTTTTAATCAGTATTAGCATGGTATATTTTTATCTGTTCATTTATTTGTATTCCATATGTGGCTTTGAATTTAATGTGGGTTTCTTAGGTGAAATAGGATGGTTAGAATGACCTGGAGTTGGTTATTTCCCTTCTCCCAGGTCAGACAGGCTGTGAAGGGATTGTGGCAGGTAGGCTCTGGTTAATAAATAGTTTCTCCTGAGTGCAGACTTTGGTAACAAGAAAAGAATGATGTGTTTATTTCACAATGGTTCCTTCCCCCCACTGCCTGCTGGAAGTCAAGGGTATTTTTCTCCTTTAGTCACCGTGAGAACCTGGTAGAGCTCCAGGAGGTGGTATTCACAAAACTGTGGCGGCTTCCACATGACCGGTGTGTTGTAACCCTTCAAGGCTGGGAAGGTTCATGGTATCTGTGCAGACGGAAAAATATTCATGGAGCCTTTGGAATGTCTGGCATGCCTTTATTCATGGGTAGGCAAGCCACGCATGCTGCAAGCTGCATGTCTGTCTGCATGTCTTTGCGTGGCACATGTCATGGCCCTTGCTCCCCATCGTGGCACCCACTGTGTCACCTGTCCCTTTGTATGTGTCTCTAACTAGTGAGAAGCCCCTACTTATTTAAGTACTAGAGGGGAACAAAGCTGGAAAACTGCCATAACATTACAGAATGTAACATAATTCCACACACGCGAGCCCACTTCATGTTATGGGAACAGTTTATGGGACCCAGTCTCAAGGTTATGAGAACACTGGTTATCAGGCCCCTCCAAGGCTATGGGAACACTGCTTCCCTTAGCCACCCAGACACCTGGGCGAGGAAGCCAGATTGCCTCCACTTACCCTATAACAGGTTTCTTCTGAAATTTTAGTTGTTCATGCTGAGCCACCAGCAGTTCATCTATTATACTTCAGGTTTTCCTTCTCAGTACTGGTTCTAACAGAGGTTTCTGCCCCAAGTCGAAGAATCCCCTTCCTTTACATGCTTACGTGCCCATAACCTGCTTAGCACAGTGCTTGGCACTTGGGAATCTCCTCAAGGCTGTGTACATCCAACAACATATTAGGTGCTGGAGACTGAGCATGAACCAGCTCAACAGGATTTCTTGTTCATTCTTCACACTCATTAATCTCACTCAGGGAGGCTACAGAGAGGGGACCCTGGAGTTCATACAGAAAAGTCCTGTAATACCAGTTTATTAAAAATCTGTTTCTTTCTCCATTTGTATAACCCTACAGTTCTGCTCAGCTTTGAACACAGGTAGCCCCACGAAATCATCCATTTTATAAGCCTTATTAATTCCCAGATGGAAATACGATCTAAAAACACATGTAGTTCCTGTTTGACTTTGAGCAAAAAAAAAAAAAAAAATCATAACGCTCCATATGTCACATTCTGAGACATTTTTCCCTTGGATATAGCAATTCAAGGTTTTTTCCCCTGAAGGCCTTCACCTGACATGCAACGCCAAGTTACACATATTTAAGGAGGACAGCTGTGGGGCAGCACACAATTGATCCAGCCTCAGGGCGAAGACTTTACTCAAAGTTGGGCTAGAACACATATTTCTAGAAATAGCAGAATACATTTACACATAAATATCTTCCTCTATGGTAATAAAGGCAGAAGCGTTTATCTAGCAGTAGCACAAATCCAAACAAGTTCTGGTTGAGTTGCACCTGAACACACAAGAAGAAAAAATCAACCAAAAACCCTGTGCTCGCTGAAGCAGAACTTGTGGGAGGGGTTTACCCGCTGTTACTGTCACTACCAAAGTTCGTTCTTGCTCTTTGTGTTACCTGTACTGCTCATTTTGTACCTACCATATAATCTTGTACTATCCTTTAAGGTCTCAAACATTTGTTTCTGCCATTTTACTGGGAACAAGATTCGTTTGGTATTCTATTCCTGAGTTGAGAAAACAATAAGTGTCTGGAGATTTTAAAATCAAGTAAACGTGTTTGGGTCACTTACATAGTCAATGAATACAGCACCTGAACTGAAACACAGAGTTCGTAATTGTCCCACTCTTCCTGAGGGTGTACAAATACAGGAGGCTTAACAAAACCTCATTAAGCAGTCTCTGGAATTAAAACAACTGAGCTATTTGCCGCACCTCACAGCTTGGAATGCAGACAATCAGGATTTAGAGGGTGTCAGGCACAAACCAAGTTAAGATGACGCAAGCCACTGCATTAGATGGTAGAGAATGTCTACCCTCCTCCTACTCAAAATGCCTGGGAAACAGGAAATACAAATTCAGTTAAGATGGTCTTCCCTTCCCAAAATACAGAAGTAATTGTCACATGCTAGACGCCAGTGACAGAATCTTATTGATGAGTCTGTGATCAAAGGGGACGTGGCTTCTGCCTTTGCAGCAGCCATTTGACCGCTGTCCTGCAAACAACACAAGCTAATAGGCTCATGACGATTGAACAACTACAATAAAAACTTTGGTTTTGACCCATGCTAGGAAGAAGAGAAAAGACGAAGACATGCTCAGGATGGAAGTAACTCAGAGTTCTCAGAGGCATATAAAAGTTAATTATGCTAGAGTGCATTTTATTCAATGTAGAGACTATTTTGAAAACAAAGATACCTAAGCTTTAGTACCCATGTCCTTTTGAGGCTGTATTTTATACTACTTGAGGGTAATTTCCCACAGTGTGTAATCTTGTTGGGTGGTACACCCTGGCAGCCAGCTAGCTATTGATAATGATTTAGTTCCTCCGGTTGGATTTTTCCACACATGACTTGGGATCTTTACTCTGTGAGCCATACAAGGATAGAAGCAATTCATTGTGAGCAGCAGCACCCACATATGGGACAGAGGAGGTGCCAAGAGATGCCCCATCAGATGAGCCATCTATCTGTATATATCATCTATCTGCATCTATATATGCATATATATACGAGGTCTGTCTGGAAAAAGTCCAACCATTGTTAATATAATGAGAATGGTTTTTGCAACATCGATTAACCTGGCAGCCCTTAAGGAGAGTGGACTGGAATGTGCATGTGTGAATAATTATGACTTCACTGTACTAGTCAGTGGGGGTGGTAGATGACATTGAGTGACCATGTGTGCTGTGTGGCCATCACATTCAAAATGACTGAGTGAGTAGAGCAACAAATGTGCACCAAGTTTTGTGTTAAGCTTAAACATTCCTCTGTGGAAACTAGTCAGATAATTCAGAAGGCCATAGCTATGGGCAACTGGTGATTGGCAGCTTCATCATGACAATGCACCCGCCCTGCATCACATCTTGTGCAGAGTTTTTTGTCAAAACATCAGATTACCCAGGTGACTCAGCTCCTCTACAGCCCAGATTTGGTGCCCTGTGACTTCTGGCTTTTCCCAAAACTAAAATCTCCTTTGAAAGGGAAGAGATTTCAGACCCTCCCTCCATGAGATTCAGAAAAATACGAAAGGGCAGCTGATGGCAATTGGGAGAACTGTGTAAGGTCCCAAGGTGCCTATTAGAAGGGGACTGAGGCATCATTGTCCTATGTACAATGTTTCCTGTATCTTGTATGTTCTTCAATAAAAGTCTATTTTTTATAGTGCATAGCTGGATACTTTCTGAACAGGCCTCTTATATCCTTAAATATATCAATATTCATCTATCATCTGTAAGCTTAAGCTAGCCACAAATATTTGTTACTTATTATGAAACAATGTCTTAATTGATACCAACACAAGGAAAATATCCTTGGGGAAATATGGAGAAAAAAGGGATTGATTATCTGGTTTGGATATATCCAGTTAAAAGTCCTATAATATTCCAGGAATTTAGTAGTTCATGGTACTGGTGTGAAATTCCTAATTCAGTCATTCTGTGTTCACCTGGGAACAAGTTCTCAGAGACAGCATTGCTGCTCCCAAAGAATGGAGCAGGAGTTCAAGAACTGCATGGCTCCTTCTGACTAGATAGCTTAGAGAAAGGAAATATCTAAATTCAAGAATTAGAAATAGAATGTATAGGTGGCTTTCACCCACCTTCCACTAAGCATCCTCTGCCCTCAGAGCAGGTTCCCTTTTCATCTCTGATGGTTCTTTCTCTGATTAAAGATTGTTCTGCTACTCTCTCACATTAGTGATTTCCTTGAGGAGGAAGCCCACTACCCACGTCTGTTTCCTCATCCCTGCTTTACACAGACCTAGAAATAGAATTAGGTGTCAGTACAGCAAAAGAGATAAACCACAGATAAGCCTTGCCAGTAGGGTTGGTATCGTATCCATGGAAAGGAATTGAAGACTCCTTTACATCGCTGATTTACATTGGAGAAATTTAAAGGATATGTACAAGAACAGACTTTTTTGGTGCACGTTAAAGGCTGAAACATTTTTAGATCACTAGTACCAGTTGCTAAGATAAAATTGTTTCTTGCCATACTGTGAACATAGGTACTTACGTAACTTTGTTAAAACCTTTTGCACATGTGTTTTGAAGCAGCTAATATAAATTAATCATCATCTCCAAGTGACTCTATAAAGAAACATATTCGAAATACTATAAATTTATTGTCAACAGTTCTCTTTTTGGTTCCTACATATCCTCTTCTTAGCTGCCTACACTTAATTTATTTTCCATAACTATCAGTGATACATTGTCTCACTAGGTTAGATAATAGATTAAGGGACAACTTTATGTGTACCTTTTAGACTTCCTCCTATTGTATAACATCCATATCATTGTTTTCTTTTTTTTTTTTTTTCTGTTTAGCCACAGTGGAGAGGGTTGAGCATAAAAATAAAAAAATTGTTTTCATACATTCATTAAATACTTTTTTTTTGCTAGAACTCTCCATTCCTAACTTGCTTTTTTTCAATAAAATATTTTGGTTCCCTCCCACCACTAGAAGTTGTCATTAAGATGGCCCTAACGCTAATGCCTTTGGTAAACTGCTTTTAATAATAATCTTCTGGGAACTGCTTTATACAATGGGCAGTATTTCTTTCCACACATTTAAAATATTGTGATTTACTGTGTTTCAAAATAAAAATTAAAGGCAATAGTTGTTTTCAGGAAAGAAATAAAAGCATTGGTTTGAAATCCACAAAGGGACATTAGGTACATAATTACAATGTATTCATTAATTCAGGAGGGGAAAAATAAATTTGAATGCTCTTTGAGGGTTAGTATGAAAGCAGCAGTAGGATAAGAGAGAGAAAGATTTATATATAGAGAGAAAAATTTATTTTCAAGAATTGGCTCACTAAATTATGGGAGCTAGCTAATCTGAAATCTGTAAGGTAGACTGAAAAGCTTGAAATTCAGCTAAGAGCTGATGTTGCAATTTTAAATTTGGAGGTTGGAAATTTAGGTAGGGTTTCCATATTGCAATTTGGAGACAGAATTCCTTCTACTTTAGGAAACTTCAGTATTTCCTCTTAAGGCCCACCCACATTTTGGAGAATAAACTGCTTTATTCACACTCTACTAACTCAAATGTTGATAACATCTAAAAAATACCTTTATAGCAACACCCAGTCTGTTGTTTGACCAAACAACTCAGCACCATAATCTAGCCAAGTTGAGCCACAAAATTAATCATCAAAGAAGGTTTAGAAAGAAAGAACATTTTGTATTTAACCTGGTTATAATTGCCTGCAGTTAATTTTTATGGTCACCATTCTTAATTGATTTTACTAAATATTTGAAATTAGTTTGAATATCTTAATTATAGATTCCTGTTTAGTACATTGTAATGTAATGTTCAGCCATGAAAAATTCACCACTGAATATACTTGAATATATTAGGCCCATTCTCCTCTGCAAGTCATCATCTGATGGCTCCTACTTTGCTTGGTGATGTAACACAGCAGCCCACATATAAAAAATAGTGTAAAGAACAGAGTAGACAAGTGCCAATTAAAATTATGCAAAAAAGAATTGTGTCCCCAAAAATGAAAGAATGAGAACATTTTGTTCTGACATATTTGAGAGTCAGAAAAATAAATTAAACAGGAAGATACACTGGGATATTTTGAGTAGCAGATTATAAATCTACATACTAAGTATCACGTATTACAAGTCATTTTGATTGCTCAGCAGAGCCTA
Source organism: Phyllostomus discolor (assembly GCF_004126475.2). Classification (NCBI taxonomy): domain Eukaryota; kingdom Metazoa; phylum Chordata; class Mammalia; order Chiroptera; family Phyllostomidae; genus Phyllostomus; species Phyllostomus discolor. The sequence goes on from NC_040904.2 coordinate 61,914,719, forward strand.
CTCTTAGTTGTATCTGCAGATTATGTATCAAGGATTTCTGAAAACATCCCTATCTTATAAAAATCAAACTTCATCAAATCTAACGGCACAAAGCTAACTGTATTGTTTCTGCAGAAACTGTATTGTTTCTCTTTGATAAGACTTGATAATTCATGTGCTACTTAGAATTATTTTTATTCTATATCTTGCAATTGAGCATCACGTAAAGCACATGAAAAAATTCATCTAAATGGATTTTCAAGAAGGTAATAAAAGAAAGCCACCTATCTAGATGACCCATGTTGGATCAATGAAAAGGTTTTATTTTTATTTGATAATGAATAAAGATGCAACATTTGCTCTGATTTTTTAGTGTGATAAGTAAAATTCCCTTTGCAGCAAACATGGAATATCATTTTACATTATCTTAGTACTTTCGTGGATGTCTTTTCTCATTGAGATTCTGGTCGTGTCCAGCAGTAAGAACACTCAGCTGAAAGGAAAATGCAATGGAATTAAAAACAAAATTTCTAAAATGCTAGAGGCTCTGGGACACCATAACTCTACTTCAAAGATTTAGATGCTCTGAAGCTGGGCCATATAGTCTGTGACAGGTCAGTTTTTACTGGACCTTGACTCAGGATACAGCCATTAGAGCTCCAACCTGAAATGCGGGCCAGGACTCCACCTTTGGTGTCTTTATTTCTGGGAGGCTGTCAAAAGTGCTGGTACAGCTCTTAGTAGCTAATGTTTCCAGATGAAAAATTGCCCCCAAGGCTGATGTTACCTTTCTGAGCTTTTATCTTCTGTGTAGTTCTTGACCTGGCAATTCTCCACCCATTCTGTGAGCTTGCCAATGCCATTTAGTTAATGACTTTTATACTGTAGTCAGCTTTTTCCCTTATCTTTATTTTGGTTCAAAATATGCAGAACCTGACCAGAAGTAGAGTCCATTCCTATATCTCAGCTCTTTTCTATCCTTCCTTCTCTCTCTTGAATTTGGTAGCATAGAACGACCACTGTATTGAAGATCAAAGCTAAGAGTTACATAATCTAATTTATATACTGAAATATAGAGATAAGGTTGGTTTTAACATTATCTCATTTTGATGAGCCTAAATTCGAATTGTTTATTGATTGCCTTGGAGCCTCTGGCTGGGGCTTTCTTCTAACCTCAAAACCTCCTTACTCAAGGTTGCTTCTTTGTCTTCTACCCAGATTAAAGGTAAGCTCAAAGCCAAATCTACCCATGACACCTTCTACTCCTTCTCTCCACTTGCTCACTTCTTTCTCTGGAATACTATTTTACTTATTCTCTGTGTGCACACATAGTATTTCTGCTCATTATGCGAGCAAGTGTGGCAGGCAAGTGTGATGCTTTGTATGCCAGCCTGGATTACGAACTCTCTTGAGGCAAGGTTTAAGCTCTCAGTATTTTCCTCTGAATCTGAGTGTTTTACATACAATGGAGAATCTAGCACTTGTTAGAGAGATCACTTTGATTAAGTTAAAGGTTTTTCTTAGCTCTCTGGATCCCATAAAAGCTCCTGAATATTATCTTCATTCAGTGTAATTTAGTGAGAGAATTTTTAACTGGTATATAGTGTTTTTCCTCAATTTTGAATACTTATGACTTTTCATGCATATAAAATACCACATGAAACCTGTGATTGCTCAAATATGGTTAGGGTAATGTAGGCCTAATGAGTAATAGGTACACCAATGAGAAGATAAAGGATTTTGCAAAATTCTTGATGATAATCAATGTGGTAGACTGATTGCAAAAACAGTTTTGATTTGCTCACAATTTGACTTTGCAGCTCCTCCCATTAAGAGGTGATGTTCATTTTCTTACCTTTGGAATCCAGGCTGGCCTTGTAAGTTTTTGGCCAAGAGAATGTGGCCGGAGTAGAGGTGCTACTTTCAAGTCCAGACTGTAGAAGGCGTGCACATTTTTGCTCCCTTGCAATCTTAGCAAGGAATTAGAACAAGCAGAGGCCAGTCTGCTGGATGATGATGAAGAACCAAATACAGCAGAGGTGGGTCTTCCCACCTGTGGATATTCTAGCTTGGCTAGGTCCCAGGCAACCCTCGGCCAGCTGCAAAATCATAAGAGAGCCCTGCCAACATCACTGTGACTGGCTCAAATCAACAAAACCATCCAGCTGGCCCTGAGTTTTTTTTTTTTTTAAATCAGGATTGTTTTGTTAGCATGCAAGACATTCAGAATGCCTCAGTTTGTCTTCTATAGCCATACTTTAATTAAAAAATAATTAAATTTATTGGGCTGACATTGTTTAATGGGGTCATATAGGATTCAAGTGTGTATTTCTATGACACATGATCTGTATATTGCATTGTGTGCTCACCACCCAAAGTCAGATCATTTTCCCTCACTATTAGGCCCCCTTCACCCTTTACTATCCTCCCACCCTTTCCCTCTGGTAACCTCCATACTCCCTTCTGTGTCTATGAGTTTCAGTTTTATATCCCACATATGAGGGAAATTCTATGGTTCTCAGCTTGTTCTAACTCATTTTACTTAGCATAGTACTCTTGAGGTCCACCTATGTTGTCACAAAGGGCAATATTCCATCTTTTCTAATGGCTGAGTAGTAATCCATATATATATGTACCACATCTTCTTTACCCAATCCTCTATTGAAGGACTCTTGTTTTCTCCATGTCTTAGCCACCATGAATAGTGCTGCATAGGGGTGCATATATCTTTAGAATAAATATTTCAAGTTTATTGGGTAGATAATCAGAAGAGAGATTGCTGGGTCACATGGTAACTCTACTACTGATTTTCTGGGGAACCACCATACTGTTTTTCATGGTGGCTGTACCAGTTTACATTCCCACCAGCAGTGAATGATCCTTTTTCTCCACAACCTCTCCAACACTTGTTACTACTTGTCTTGTTGATAACCACCATTCTAATAGGTGTGAGGTGGTATCTGATTGCAGTTTTTGTTAAAGATATTTTTTTGTTTGTTTGTTTGTTTATTTATGAGAAAGGAGAAGGGAGGGAGAAAGAGAGGGAGAGAAATATCAATGTGTGGTTGCCTCTCATGCTCCCCCTACTGGGGACCTGGCTGGCAGCCCAGGCATGTGCCTTAGACTGGGAATCAAACCTGTGACTCTTTGATTTGCAGGCCAGCACTCAGTCCACTGAGCTGCACCAGCCTGGGCTCATTGTGGTTTTCATTTGCATTTCCCTAATAGCTAGTGAAGTTGAACAATTTTTCATGTATCTGTCGGCTGTTTGTATGTTTTCTTGGGAGATGTGTGTGTTCTGGTCCTCTGCCCATTTTTAAATTGGATTGTTTGTTTGTTTAGTATTGAATTTTGTAAGCTCTTTATATATTTTGGATATTAACCCTTTGCCAAAGCTGTTGTTTGAAAATATCATCTCCCATTCATTTGGTTGCCTTTTTTGTGTGTGTAGGCAGTTTCTTTTGCTGTGCAGAAGCATTTTAGTTTGATATAGTCCCTTTTATTTATTCTTGTCTTTATTTCCCTTTGACTTTAGTGTCAAATTCATAAAGTGTTCTCTCTGACCAACATTCTTAAGTTTAGTACCTATTTTTTCCTATGTACTTTATTGTTTCATATTTTATAGATTTTTGATCCATTTTGAATTATTTTTTTTACATGAAGACAAACTGTAATCTAGCTTTATTCTTTTGCATGTAGTTTTCCAGTTGTTACAGTGCTATTTATTGAAGAGGATTTCTTTTGTCCATTGTGGGTTTTTGACTTCTTTGTCAAAAATTATTTCCCCATATATATGTGGTTTAATTTCTGGGCTCTCAATTCTGTTTCATTGTTCTGTATGTCTTTTTTTCCCTGCCAGTACCATGCTATTTTGATTATTGTAGCTCTGTAGTATAATTTGAAGTCAGGTGGTATAATACCTCCAGCTTCATTTTTTTTCCTCATGACTTCCTCATTTCTTTTTACTTTGGCTATTCCATGTCTTATGTGGCTCTATAAAAATCTGGTCATTTTTTTGTCCTATTTCTTTTAAAACTGACACTGGGATTTTGATGGGGATTGCATTAAATCTGTATATTGCTTTGCTAATATGTCCAATTAACTACTGGTTGATTCTTCCAATCTATGAACACAGAATACATTTCCATTTCATTGTCTTTTTCAATTTTTTTAATAATGCTTTGTAGTCTTTAGTATATAGGTCCTTCAATCCTTTTTAAATTGTTTTTCCTAGGTATTTTATTCTTTTGTTTGCTATTGCAAAATAAATTCTTTTCATTTCTTTTTCTGAAGTTTCATTGTTAATATTCAGGGAAGCAGTGGATTTTTGTACATTGATTTTGTATCCAGAATCTTTATTCATTTATTGTTTCTCATAGGTATTTTTTTTGAGTCTTTAGGGTTTTCTATATATGGAATCATGTCATCTGCCAAAAGTGACACTTTTATTTCTTTCTCTCCAGCTTGGATGCCTTTTATTTCTTTCTCTTGCCTGATTGCTCTGGCTAGGACTTACAGAACTATGCTGACTAAGAGTGGTGAGAGTGGGCATCCTTATCTCGTTCTTGATCTTAGAGAAAAGGTTTCAGTTTTTCACCAGTGAGTATGATATTGTCCAAGGGTTTGTCATATATGGACTTTATTATGTTGAGATAATTTTCTTCTATACCCATTTTATTGAGTATTTTAATTGTAAATTGATGTTGTATCTTATCAAATGCTTTTTCTGCATCTATTGATAAGATCATAGGATTTTTATCTTTTGTTTGGTTAATGTGGTATAATATTGTGACTGATTTGCATATGTTGAACCATCCTTCTGCCCCTGGAATGAACCCTACTTGATTAATATGTCATTTCATATGTACTATTTTTTGATGTATTGTTGTATTTGATTTGCTATTATTTTTATTTAGGATTTTTGCATCCATATCCATCAGAGATATTAGTCTGTAATTTCCTTTTAGTGTGTTACCCTAGCCAGGTTTTGGTATCAGGATTATGTTGGCCTCATAAAATGTGTTAGGAATTATTACCTCTTCTTCAAATTTTTGGAAGAGTTTGATAAAGATAGGGTTCAAATCTTCTTTGAATGTTCGGTAGACTTCATTGGTGAAGCCATCTGGTCCTGGACTTTTTATTTTTGGAAGGCTTTTAATGATTGTTTCAATTTCCTCATTTTTTATTAGTTTATTTAGATTTTTAAATAGTCTATCATTCAGTCTAGGAAGGTCTGTATTTCTAGAAACCTACCCATTTCTTCTAGGTTATTGAATTTGGTGGTATATTATCTTTCATAGTATTCTAGTATGATACTTTGTGTATCTCTGTTATTTGCGGTAATTTCTATTTCATTTCTGATTTTGTTTACATGAGTCTTTTCTCTTTTTTTTTCTTAGTGACTGTACTCAGGGGTTTGTCTGTGAGGAAGGACCGAAAAGAAACCCAAGATTATCTTTTGGAGGGCGGTCCCATTGTAGTACAGGCTTTCCCCAATAGGTGAGTGTTTTAGGAACCCATTTGTATCAGTGGACCATCTGGTGGTATTGTGAGAGTCTGCATTTGGCTTCAGTGAATTTTTTTTGCAGTCTCTTTCAACATGTTTGTCCATTTCACAATAAAACTCTCTTGGTGCTTTAGTAGCAAGGATTCAGCACTCTCATAATGAGTGATTTATGAGCCCACTTTCCTGCACTGTGCTGAGTGTTCAGTAGTTTTTGACCAAAACCAGCACGAATCCTGTGCCTCACCCTCTCTATTCACCTGATCTCCCTGCCAAGTGACATTTTTTGGTTTCACTGGATGAGTCTTCAAAGGGAAGTCCTCAAAGGGAAATATATTGCCAATGAGAAAGAGGCAAAACAAAAAACAGCAAAAGCACTAAAAGGCGTCAAATTCAATGAGTTCAAAAACTGTTTGGAGCAATGGAAAACCATCTCGATAGGCGTACTGTGTCAAACGTGGAGTACTATGAAGATGACTGAAGTTTAAACATGTAAGAATAAATACACAATTTTTAATAAATAAATTCCTTTTTGGGGGTCTTTCCTCATATTTTATTAATCTTTTCTTTTTCTTTTTTTAAAAAAATTATTTATTTATTTTTAGAGAGAGGGGAAGGGAGGGAGAAAGAGAGGGAGAGAAACATCAATGTGTGGTTGCCTCTTGCATGCCCCCTACTGGGGACCTGGCCGGCAATCCAGGCATGTGCTCCGAGTAGGAATTGAACTGGTGATCCTTTGGTTTGCAGGCCAGCACTCAATCCACTGAGCCACACCAGCCAGGGCATTTCATTAATCTTTTCAAAGAACCAGCCTTGTTTTATTATTTTTTGTATAGTCTTTTTGTTCTCTATTTCATTCAATTCTGCTCTAATTTTTATTATTGCCTTTTTTGTGCTGACTTTGAGTTGCATTTGTTTTTTTTTCTAGTTCTTAAAATATAACGTTAGGTTGTTTACTTGGGATTTATTTTGTTTCTTGAGACAGGCCTGTAATTGTATAAATTTCCTCTTACTACTGCTTTTGTTGCATCCCAGAAGTTTTGATATGTCATATTGTCAGTCTCATTTGTCTCTCTATATCTTTTTATTTTATTTTATTTATTTATTTTTAGAGAGGGAAGGGAAGGAGATAGAGAGAGAGAGAGAAACATCAATGTGCAGTTGCTGGGGGTTATGGCCTGCAACCCAGACATGTATCCTGGCTGGGAATCGAACCTGTGACACTTTGGTTCACAGCCCACGCTCAATCCACTGAGCTACGCTAGCCAGGGCTCTCGATATCTTTTGATCTCACCTTTTATTTCTTCTTTGACCCAGTCCTTTTTCAGTGGTATGTTCTTTCATCTCCACATATTTGTAGGGTTTTTTAAACTTCATTTTTGCAGTTGATTTCTAATTTCAAAGCATTGTGGTCAGAGAATATGCTTGGTATAATTTTAATCTTTTTTACTTTATCCTCACCTGAGGTAACTTTTTCATTGCTTCAAGAGAAAGAAGAAGGGAGAGAGGAAGGCAGAGAGAGAAATATCATGTGAGAGAGAAGCATTGACTGGTTGCCTCCCATGGCACCCATACTGGGTATTGGAATTGCAACATAGCATGTGCCCTGACCGGGAATCGAATCTCTAACCTTTTGGTTATGGCATGACAGTCCAACAATTTGAGCTACACTGGCCAGGGTTAATTTCAATCTTCTTGAATTTGTTGAGGCTAATTTTTTGACCCAACATATGATCTATCTTGAGAATATTCCATGTGCACTGGAGAAGAATGTATAATCTGATGTTCTGGGATCCAAGGCTCCGTAAATGTCAATTCTGTCCTTTTGATCTAATGTGTCATTTAAGGCCAATATTTCTATTGATTTTCTGTTGGATGATCTATATAGAGCTGTCAATATAGTATTAAGGGCCCCAACTATGGTTATGTTTTTGTTTGTTTCTCCCTTTAGTTCTGTTAGTAGTTGCTTCATATATTTCGGTGCTCCCTCATTGGATGCATATATGTATATTAAGAAGTACCATGTCTTCTTGACATAGTATCCCCTCCATCATTATAAAATACCCATATTTATCTCTTCTTACCTTTGTTATCCTGAAATCCATTTTGTCAGATATAAGTACTGCTATTCCTGCTTTTCTGTGGATGTTATTTACTTGGAGTATCATTTTCCACACTTTCACTTTGAATCTAACAATGTCTTTGCAGCCTAAATATGTCTCTAGAAGGCAGCATATAGTTGGGTTTTGTTTTTTGACCCAATGTGCTGCTCTGTGATTCTTTATTGGTGAATTCAGGCCACTTACTTTTAGGATAATTATTGGTGTATGAGGGTTTCCTATAGCCATTTTATCTTTTGTTTTCTGGTAGCTTTGTGCCCCCACTGGTTCTTTTCTTTTGTGTTTCTGTCTCTTGTTTTTGTTTGGTGGTATTCTATACTTCTTCTGTTTTCTCTTTTTTTTTTTAAGTTAATGTGTTTCCTTTTTTTGTGTATGTGGTTACCATTAGGTTTATAAAAAAGAATGTTTCTTATATACTGTAGTCCTTTTTCTTCTGAATTAATCTGATTCCATCCTCTTTGCAAATTCAGACCTTTACCCCCTGTTTATGTTTTTTGTTGTCACAAATTATCTGTTTTATTGCTGTAAGTTGTTAGTGATTTTACTCATAGTTTTATGACCTTTTATTCTTTGTTTCAGCTAAAATAACCTCCTTGAGTATTTCCTGCAATGAAGCTCTTCTGGTGATAAATTCCCTCAGCTTCTGTATGTTTGGAAATGTCTTTATTTCTCCTTCATATTTAATAATAACTTTGCTGGCTATATTATTCTTGGCTGGTAATGTCTCTCTTTTAGTAGTTTGAATATTTGGTTTCGCTCTCTTCTAGCTTGCACAATTTCTGCTGAGAAATCTGATGATAACCTAATGGGCTTTCCTTTATAGTTTATTATCTTTTGTCCCCTGACCACTATGAGAATTTTTTCTCTGCTATTAATTTTTGAAAGTTTTAATACAATGTGCCTTGGAGAGTTCCTCTTTGGATTGAGGTAAGAAGATGTTTTGTTTGCTTCTTGGATTCAAGGATCTAGTTCTTTTCATAGATTTGGGAAGTTCTCATCAACTATTTGTTTGAATAGGCTCTCTGTTCTCTTTATCTTCTTCTGGTATGCATATTATTCTAATATTGCTCTTTCTGATGGAGTCAGATAGTTCTCATAGAGTTCTTTCATTTTTTTATGTTCAAGTCTGTCTCTTTTCTCTTCTGCATCATTTCTAGATTTCTCTCTTTGATATCACTAATACTTTCCTCCACCTGGTCTGCTCTATTTCCTATGTTTGTTAATTTATTATTTTATTGAATTTTTTGTCTCCAGAATTTCTGTTTGATTCTTTTTTAAAGTTTCAATCTTTTTAGTGAAATACTCATTTTGTTCATTGATTTGTTTTCTGAACTCATTAAACTGACTTTTTGTGTTTCCTCAATCATTGGGTATTTTCAGAACTGCAATCATGAATTCTGTCATTTATATCACATATTTCAATGTCTTTAAGTCTGTTTTCTGAAGTTTTTTTTCTTTCTGAGCTGCCTCACTACCTTGATTATTCATGGTATTCAATGAATTCCTTCTATATCTAGGCATCTATGTATGAGTGAAAATTTGCTAGCAGATTAATACAAAGAGGCCTTTCTATTATTTTCAGTAGGTGGCACTGAGTCACAACTTTTTTAATTCTGTGAAATCCCAGTGCTTACCTCCATAGCCAGATGCTGCTGTCAGTGTTCACAATGTGTGCTGCTGGTAGGGTAGGCTGTTGGAGATCAGCAGCCTTCTGAGTTGTTTTATCCTTCCAGTAAGGGTGACATTTGACCTCCATGGGGTCCCCCTGTGTCCTGACCCTGGACCAGTCACAAGTACACTTCTTGGTCAGGGGAAAAAGTGATTCTCTAATACCAGCTCTTGAGTTCACAGATAATGTACTGTGAACTCAAGCCAACACCTAGGGCCACAGCCCTTGTCCACAAGCCAACACCAAGGACCAAGGGAGGCGAACTCTGGGAGACCACCAGGTCGCAGGGCTTCATGTCTTTGTTTCTCCCTCTGGAATGCTGACTGCCTGACAACCACGGCTGCACCCCTGTGCTGTGTCCTTGTCCAGGTCTCTGTGCTCAGCCAGAGCTCATATTGCTCATTCCTGCAGGAATGCCCACAGAATCTCTTTGCTTTTTCTGGCTGAAAGGATCACCCGCCACAACCAGATTTCTCCCCTCTCTGGGCTGAGCTTGCTGTGAGTTCCTGGCTGCAGGGCTGTGTCCGTGGCTTCTCTTAGCCCTCCTCCTCCATTCTTGCTTCCCCACTTTTTCTTGCCTCCCCACCTTTAGATGTTTCAATGAATGGATCTGTTAGGTATGTTTGTGCATTGAGCAGGGAATTCTTTGGGTTATAGCTGTTCAAATTGTTGGAACTTCAAGGGGAGAGACCAAGGGGACCTCTCACACCTCCATATCTCTGATGTCATGCTATTTATCTAACTTTGTTAAGTAGTATTGTGGCCATAGATAATGAATAAAGAGAGTATCAAAATTAAACAAACACCGATTTATATCTTTTACTAGTTGTAATCTCTGATCTTTTGATATGTATTGCATGATAGGGCACACTTCAGAAATTATTCCAGAGTTGGTTGTGGGAGAAAAACTGAAGCATTTTTTTTTTTTATCTATTGTAATTCAACTTAGTAAACTTCAGAGTCTGTATCTTCTACTTTTCTTGTGGAATCCTCTTCCAGATATCTTTCCTTATCATTACTCTAGGATTCTAAAGCAGTAGATACATAGGAGGAGATTGGTGATAGGTATAGCGAGATGGGCAAAAGAGATCGTCAAAGGGTAGGGGGCATTCCAGTTAAAATTGCTTTAATACATATTCATGAATTTCTTAAAAATTTCAACTACAATTATGATGGATCAATACCCCCAATATCTCCTGCTCTTAAAAGAAATCTAAATTATTACTTTTATCTTAGCTAGAGCAGTTTCCTTGAAGGAAGTCCTTTATCTATTTTTCAGAATGCTGTGGAAAGGGAGGTAGATTGAACTTGAAACCAGATAAATCTGGTTTGTGTCCTGACTTCAATTTTGTCTCTATGGCCTTGGCTAAGTTACTTTATCTGTGAGCCTGAGTTTCCTTCTCTATAAAATGAGAATAATACCATTTTTTAAGGAGACTTAAGATCCTATACATAAAGCACCTGGTATAAATACATAAAGAAATGAATTACTTCCTCTAAAGCAGCTTGTTGCTTCTTAGACACAGAGTACTATCATCAATCATGGTCAGCTTCTGGTGAAATCATTCTTCCTGGTGGCAGACTGCTGTTTTTTGTTGTTGTTGTCATTGTTTGTTTCCTTTTTTCTTTTTTTTTTTTCTGTGTCTTTACATGGCAGAAAGAGGGCTGGAGAGCTCTCTGTGATCCATTCATGAGGACTCCACCCCCATGACCTACTTACCTCTCAAAGGCTCCTCCTCCAAATATCATCACATTGCAAGTTAAAATGCCAGTTTCGGGGTAAACATTCAGTCCATAACACATCCAGAAACACAACGAGTTTTGAACTGATGTGAACTTTCTACTTCCAAAGTCACTCTGTCAAGATGAGTGGCAGGGACTTGACTTTGACTAGAGCTGTACCCCCAATTTATACTTGTTGAACTAGTTTCAGTTGCTCTATAGTTTCTATTTAAGTTTCAATATGAGATTTGAATATTAATATAAACTAGAACCCTTAGACCAGAAGGGATCCTAATAACACAATTAGTATGTTCTTGTCTGGTCAGTATTATTTGGAATCACAGATTTTAAAGACTAGATAATTTAGACTCAAGGCTCAAACTTTTTTTTTTAATTAGGTTAAGTTTTTTTATATATATTTTATTGATTATGCTATTACAGTTGTCCCATTTCCCCCCTTCTCTCCCCTCCACTCTGTATACCCTCTCCCACCCACATTCCCCCCTCTTTAGTTCATGTCCATGTGTCATACTTATGAGTTCTTTAGCTTCTACATTTCCCATACTATTCTTGCCCTCCCCCTATCTATTTTCAACCTATATTCTATGCTACTTATTCTCTATACCTTTTCCCCCTCTCTCCTCCTCCCACTCCCTTGAGGCTAATCCTCCATGTGACCTCCATTTCTGTGGTTCTGTTCCTGTTCTAGTTGTTTATTTAGTTTCTTTTGGTTTTGCTTTAGGTGTGGTTGTTAATAATTGTGAGTTTGCTGTCCTTTTACTATACATGTCTTTTCTTTATCTTCTTTTCTTAGATAAGTCCCTTTAGCATTTCATAAAATAAGGGCTTGGTGATGATGAACTCCTTGAACTTGACCTTATCTGAAAAGCACTTTATCTGCCCTTCCATTCTAAATGAGAGCTTTGCTGGATAGAGCAATCTGGGATGTAGGTCCTTGTCTTTCAGGACTTGGAATATTTCTTTCCAGCCCCTTCTTGCCTGTAAGGTCTCTTTGGAGAAATCAGCTGACAGTCTGATGGGAACTCCTTTGTAGGTTACTGTCCACTTACCTCTTGCTGCTTCTAGGATTCTCTCCTTCGTTTTTACCTTGGCTAATGTAACTATGATGTGCCTTGGTGTGTTTCTTCTTGGGTCCAGCTTCTTTGGGGCTCTCTGAGCTTCTTGGATTTCTTGGAAGACTATTTCCTTTGCCAGACTGGGGAAGTTCTCCTTTATTATTTGTTCAAATACATGCTCAATTTGTTGCTTTTCCCCTTCCCCTTCTGGTACCCCTATAATTCAGATGTTGGAACATTTAAAGATGTCCTGGATGGCCTTAAGCTTCTCCTCATTTTTTTGAATTCTTATTTCATCATGCTTTCCTGCTTGGTTGATTCTATCTTCCTTCTGGTCCACTGTATTGTTTTGAGACCCAGTTTCCTTCTCTTCACTATTGGCTCTCCTCCATGTATCTTCCTGCATCTCTTTTATGGTAACCTGCATCTTTTCATCTAATTTGCACCCAAAATCAATCAATTCCGTGAGCTTTCTGATCACCAGTGTTTTGAACTATGCATCTGATAGATTGGCTATTTCTTGGTCGCTCAAAAGGATGAGTCCTGGGGGACTGATCTGTTCTGTTGGAAACATATCTCTCCCTGTCTCTCCTTTTTTTTCCTCTTTTTTTCCCTGGTCTGGTCGCTCTTGTTACGGTGGGGGGCGGAGCCTTAGGTGTTCACCGGGGCTGGGCACCCCAGTCGCTAGATTGTGACATTATGTGTGGGGGCGGGCGCGGGGGGGGGAACAATGGCGGTAGTTCCGTTCTCCTGGGATCTTAGTCCCTTCTTTGGGATCCTGGGCTGTGAGCTCTGCCCTGGTCCACAATTGCTGCCTCACTCGGTCCGCCAGCTGCAGCTTACGTACTCAGGGTCCACCGCTGTGTTCTTGGGTGCTGGATGGCTTTCGCGCTGATTTCGCGCCAAGTTTTCCCCGACCTCCGTGTGCCGCCGACCCGCGCCTGCCCGGCTTGTCTTCTCCTACCATTCTGGATGTATGGGTCTACTTCAACTTCTTGGCTATCTGACTTCCATTCAGATAAATCCTCTGTCAGTTCTGGGTGTTATTATGTCTGTAAATTATTGTTGTTCTAATCTTGGTTGTGCAAGGAGGTACGGTGCATCCACCTATTCTTCCATCTTGCCGGAAGTCCCAGCAAACTTCTTATATTTGTCTGGATTCCTCAGCAAAACAGAACCAAGAATATGTATAAAATTATAATATATCCCTCCATATACATAACAACTTACTTTATATATTTATCTATAAATTATTTATTATTATTTATTATAATATATAATTTACTGGGGACAGAAAAAGTAGATTTACAGTTTATGTGAAATACAGTTTATTATTGCTTTTTAAAAAAAATTATTTATTTTTAGAAAGAGAGGGAGGGAGAAAGGGAGAAAGAGAGAAAGAAACATCTATACATGAGAGATACATTGATTGGTTGCCTTTTGCACACACCCAACTGGGGACCTGGCCCACAACTCAGGCATGTACCCTGAGTGGGAATCAAACCAGCGACCTTTCAGTTCACAGGTTAGTGTTCAGTCCACTGAGCACATCAGCCTATTGGCCTCCACATCAGGACTATTGTTTTATTTTTTTAAATTAACTAATTTACTTTTCATATGAACAACTGTAACCTATTTTTGCCAACCCCTGTATTATATGTAAATTTACTTATGAATATATAAAGAGGTTTACTGTAATTTATTACAATATATAATATATTGAACAATATATGATAATGTAAATAATATAAATAGATTTATTGTAAGAAGTTAGCTCAGATGATTACAGAGGGTGATGAGTTTAAACTTTGCAGAGCTGATGTCCCAATTCAAAGGCCATTAGGCAGGAAGAGCTGGTGTCAGTTTGAAGGCTGTCAGGAAGGAGAATTTTCTCTTACTTGGGAAAGGGCTGGCCTTTTCTTCTATTCAGGTCTTCAGCTGATTGGCTGAGGCCTACCAACATTATGCAGAGCAATCTGCTTTACACAGTCTGTTGATTTAAGTGTGAATCTCATTCAAAAACACCCTCACAGAAGGACCCAGAATAATGTTTGACCAAATAGCTGGGCATCCTGTGACTCAGTCAAGTTGACACATAACATTAACTATTGCGTTGCTCATTCTTCAGATGGAGATCTGAGGCCGAGTGAGGTATAGAGATTTTCTCGAGATACAAGTAATGACACTTGAGATGGGAAACATTGGTGTCCTGATAAAAACCAGATCTCCAAAGAGGGGACAAAGATATAAAAAAGCCCTGATTTGTAGCACTTGCCATATTCTGTGGTGGAAGTAAGAATAGTGATGGGATGGAATGTAAGAAGAATGAAAAACAAGGCACATTTTGCAAGAATAAAATGTGCCACATAATAAGCAATGTAATCAAAGCAACTTTCTTCAACTCAAGAACAAAAAGAAGAAAAAAGCCATATGTGGTCAGTCACCGAGCCTGCACTAAATGATAAACTACATCTCATCAATACTTAAGGTGTTTGAGGATAGGACCTCAAATCATTGACAGGGGTTCACTTGGATGATTCTTACAGTGGAAGAATTGGGGTCAGTTCAACTTATGGACTATGTAAAGTTTTACCACCAAATAATTCTTTATAAGAAAAGTTGTCATTTCCTGTAGGTACGGCTGAACACATCATCCATCCCAGATTCAGTCAGATGGGATCCAGGACTGCTCAACGACCCTGGCAAGGTGGCCTTCGAAGCGAGTGAGACACTTCTCATGCCTCCAGTCTTCTCATCAGGGAAATTGGAACAATATAAGGTTTGCTTTTACTTATAAATTTTAAGACATCAAAACTACAAAAATGGGAAAAATATTCCAATTTTTTAATATCTCACCTTAAGTTGTGTTCCCCCAAACTCTAAGTTATTTGATTACATATTGAAAGTGAGAATGTTACAGATTTTGAGAACCAGTTTTATTGATATTTAAGGTTTGAATGACTAAATATTCCACCTATGCAGTACTTAATACATAAAATTTATAGTAACCAATATCAAAGAATAAGAGTATTTTCTTGAGCTATTCTTCTTATTCCTAGAAGCTTTTCCCACATACCAATGCTGCAATCTGAAAGTAATTCTGGAAAAGGATTTTGAGTTACAAGCGTTCAAAGTCCAATTTTAAAAATCAAATAAACAAACACCTACTTAACTGGGGACAGAACCAATTGTTATGTGGGTTGGTATTCTAAGAAGATTCTGTGACATGAATTTCTCTTCTCCCAAAGGAGGGTATCATCTCCTTACTAATAGTTGCCTAGGGGTACTAGTGAATTAGTAGATCCACTAATCTCACAGTGTGGTCTACTAATCAGTAGCATTAGGAATTGTTAATCTGCAAATTCTTGACCCCGTGTAAGACCTACTGAATCAGGAAACTGACAGAGTGTGAGGCTCCGAGTGTCTTTACAAACCCACCAGGTGTTTTTAATGCACACTAAAGTCTGAGAGTGACTGTAGTAGATGATTCTTCTCTTTTAGAAGACCACGTCCTGCAGAAACTAGGTTCACATTCACCTCTCATGAGGCAAAATCCAAATGAAAACAGTGTATGAAGGCAAGAACATTCTGTTTTAGTGAAGAGTTAGGCTATCTATCTTCAACTAAATACTCAGCACTTGTTCTTTCTCTCTTCCAACAAAACAAGCCATTGTAATTCTTAACAACCCAGATTTGAAGGATCACAAACTACTGTGATATTGTTTTTCCTGAAGGTATGTCTAGGTTTCACCTGGAATAGGATTCCCAGATATTAGCCTCAGGTTCAATACTTCACTAGGACTCACAGGGTTCAGCATATAGTTGTACTTTACAGCTATGATTTATTGCAGTGAAAGGATGCAAAGCACCATCAGCAAAGAGAAAAGGCATCTGGGGCAAAGTCTGGAGGAAAACAGGTGCAAGCTCCAAAGGTCCCCTCTCAGGAGAGTCACAGAAGATGAATTCCTGCAGCAACTCCTTGCAACAACACATGTGAAATGTTGCCAACCAGGGATCCTCATTAGAGACCTATTGCCTAGCATTTGTGTTGGGGGCTGATTGCATAAGTATCCTTTGCCTAGTATGTACCAAAATTCAGAAACCTAGAAGGAAAGCAGGTGTTTGTCATCAACCACATTGTTTGTATAAGAAGTTAGGCATGGTGAGCCACTCATCAGTTCTGGGAATGGTGGGTACCCTTTGAAAGTCAAGTTTGCCTATGCCAGCCAAAAGCCAACTTATGTGAACAGGATATCCTTTCAAAGGTGACTCCTATGTCAGTTACTTTCTGCATACTTCCTTTCTGCTTCTTTCATCTGTAAAATGGTAATAAGGAACTACTTTACATAGTTGTTATCAAGACTAAATGAGATTATGCTTATAAAATATGTAGAACTCTCACTGACACAGAAGAATCCCTCAATAAATTGCAGCTTAAATTGGGGTAATTAGTGTTGAAGAGAACACCCAAGAACCAGAACCAGAGGTTGGCAGTCAAGGGTGGATTATAGTTAATCTATTCCTCTTCCTAGTGCCTACCAACCCCATTGTCTAGCATGCAGTAGATGCTCCTTAAGAATTTGTTGATGATGGTAGTGACTCATCCTCTGATCTAATCCCTCTATTTTACCTTTGAAGTCCTCCTGTTGGACATTCTTACAACTGGTTTTGTCTTGAGTCAGTTTTCAAAATGTTTCACTGTGTAGAAAACAGTTTCCATGGTCACCAACAATGAACTTCTCTCCAAAGTCATGTACAAGAATATGTAAACAATAGTAGTAGCATTAATAAATTGCTGTAGAGCTAACAGACCAGACACTCAAGGCTCAGCTTCTTATTTCTTTGTCCCTTTACTGGTAAGCAGAACATCTCAATGTCTGTCTATGTCCAATTATTAGTTGAATACTGTATATTCTTTCTTTAACCCAACTTTTCCTTTAGTTTCTTTATTTCTATTTTCACTGCCACCACATATTCCCTTCTCCCTGTCAAAAAAAAAAAAAAAAAGAAGGCATTTATAGGTGCACTACTAAAATTTAAAAAAAATTGTGGAGGGGGTTGGAAGACCCAGTCTAAAATTGCTTGTGACATTACCCATGATGTGACTTTTATCAAGTTATTTACCTGTAGTTTTCTTAGTTTCCAAATGACTTGAATTAGAGAATTCTAATGTCAACTCCAGACCTTTCCACCACTGATCTCTGGAACATTTTACTGCACCCTCCTATTTTGATTACTTGTGCCTAATCCACACTGTGGCCCAGTTTCCTCTTCCAGACGGCCTCCCACAGCCTCTCAGATTGTAGTCAGATGTCTAGTAACACCTTGTGCTTACCTCAATTATACTGCTGCAGTCATTCATCTAACAACAATTGGGTCTTTACGACATGTGAAGCACTTGCTGGCTTATTATGAATAAGGAGACACTGTTCCTTACCTGTTCCTGACGTTGTGAATATTGCATTGTATTTGTATATTTGTGTTTCTGTTTTCTGTAGTGAACAATAATTACTTTGAAGGCAAGATTGTGCTGTATTTATAAATATGAAACATTTCTCCAATAAACTCATCAAATATTTGCTAAAAAATAATCAGAGGTTCTTACAATTTATGATGCTTTTTAAAAACTTTAAATAACTTTTTTGCCCTGGTTGGTGCAGCTCAGTGGATGAAGCACCGTCTTGTAGACCAAAAGGCTGCTGGTTTATTTCCCAGTCAGGGCACGTGCCTGGGTTGTGGGCCAGGTCCCCAGTTTGGGGTGTGTGATAGGCAACCACACATTGATGTTTTTCTCCCTCTCTTTCTCCCTCCCTTCCTTTCTCTCTCTAAAAATAAATAAATACCATGTTTAAAAAATAAAATTTAAAGCATTTTTAATTTTTAAATAACAATTGACATACAATATTATGTTAGTTTCAGGCATATACCCTAGTGATTGGGCATTATATAGCTTATGAAGTGGTCACCCCAATAAATCTAGTACCCATCTGACACCATGCATAGTTATTACAATGTTATTGACTATATTTCCTATGCTGTACTTTACATCCCATTACAATTCTGTAACAATCTATTTGTACTTTTTAATCCCTTTACCTTTTTATATATCCCCTTAATTGTCCCATGTGGCCACCATCAAAATGTTCTCTGTATCTATGAGTCTGTTTCTGTTCTGCTTATTTGCTTATTTTGTTTTTTAGATTCAATTGTTGATATATATTGCCATTTTATTCAAATTTTTTATCTTTTTTTCTTCTTAAAGAGGACCCTTTAACATTTCTTGTAATACTTGTTTGGTGGTGATGAACTCTTTTAGCTTTTTCTTGTCTGGGAAGACCTTTATCTGTCTTTTGATTCTAATTGACAGCTTTGCTGGGTAGAATAATCTTGGTTGTAAGTCCTTGCTTTTCATCACTTCAAATATTTCATGTCAGTTTATTCTGACCTATATTGTTTCTGTTGAGAAATCAGCTGACAGTTTTATGAGAGCTTCCTTGTAGGTAGCTAATGGCTTTTCTCTTGCTTCTTTTAAGATTCTTTATTTTTAACCTTTGACATTTTAATTATGTGTTTTGGTGTGGGCTTCTTGTTTGGGACTCTGTTTTCTCACCACGTTAGGGAAGTTTTCTGCCATTATTTTTTCAGCCAGAAGTTATGAGAATTTCTCTTCCTAGCACTAGAATTCTGGCGTGGAGGGCCTGGTGCAGGGCTGGGACCTCTCACTTCCCAGGATTGACCCCTGAATCCCAAATATCCCTCTTGATTTTATCTACCACACATGGACACTGGACCAGCCCACTCCCCATCTCTGTCCCCTTTTACAGTCTCAGTATGGCTTCCTGTTTAAGTCTCTAGTTGTAGGACTTCCATTCATCCAGATCAAGTGGTTCTGAATGATGGTTGTTCTGTAGTTTAGTTGTAATTTTGATCTCTTCCAACGTAGGATTGTAAACATATTTGAATCCAAAATCTCTGGTTTCTGCCTTCCTTCATGGACATATCTTTGGCAACAGTGGTTCGAATAAGCCAACAAAGAAACAATGAAAAAACATAGAAACAAAAAAATTCAACAAATAACAAAAAATTAAGTGTGTACATTAATCTACATGACTTTGATTTTATTAATTTTCATCCTAAAAATATTCAAGATGCTTTGTTCACTAGTAGGATCCATGACCCAGGGACCAAACCCAATTGGCTTTCTTCTGTGAGTACATGAACCACCACGCTGAGCTCTGCATTCACAAAGGCCACTTCACAATATTTCTGAAACATAGATGCCAATAAAAACTTGTGTTGAATCAAAAGGGTTACAAAATTTAAAGAGAAATTTGCAATTGCACAGCATGCATTCCTTTTCCTTCGTTCATGTTTTTTAATTATTTAAAGGCCTCTAACATTAACATTATACCATGACACACACACCAATTTACTCACTTTGAGAAAGATTGTGTCCAGGATAAGTAATAACATTGAACTTTACTACTTAAATATTTTCCTTTAATCTCAACATTTTATTTCATATTTAAATAAATGCACTAGTGGCCATTTGCAGCATTGAAGCATTTACAATTTATTCCCTCAATGGCCACTGGATGGCAGTAGTGTATCATACCAGTGGCATTCGGTTTGGTATTTTTTTGTTTCTTTTAGGTATAGAACAAAAAGGTTTTTTTAGAGCAAACTGTTAAAGGGACTTTTTAGAGTAAAGATAGACAACCAGTTAAAAATAGCAATTGAATATAATTAAGCTCCCCCTACTTGAAATAAATGAAATTTTGCTATCTATATTTTTTCTTTAGTCAGATTTCTTAAGAGACATATGGGATTAAGTGTTTTTCTTCAGAAAAACCCAACAATTTTATCTTAAACAAATTGCTAAGCCTTCTCAAACCATTGTTTTCAAATCTGTAAGTACTTACTATAGCATCTACCCTTGTCGTGTATTAAATGAGAGGATGTTTGCAAGGCCTTAGGCCACATAGTGCTAACTTTACGAATAAAACGACATTTTATTATTAGTTTCAGAATCATGGCAGGAAAGAACTGCAATAAAAAGTCTTCACCTTGGGCTTAAGCAGGGAAAGAAAAAGAAAAGTACAAAGAACAACAAAAAGCGGATTGTCTAACAGGATTTTTCAAGAGAAGCACTGATGTAGAGTGGAAACAGAACATTGGTTTCAGAGCCATGAAAGGCGCAGCCGGAATGCCAGTTCTGCTGTTTACGACTCGCAAAGCCATGCTCTCGTTACTTTGCCTGGCTTAGTCTCGGTTTCTTTACTTGTCAATCAGAACTTGTAGTGTGACACTTGTAGGGCTAACGTGAGATAGAGCATGCTAACACACGCAAAATGCTTGGGAAATAGTAGGTATTCAAGGTTGCCATTTCTTTGCAGACTTTTATAAACTCTTACAAAGAAACTTAGCATATTAAATTTTGATTTTATCATTTTCCAGGTGCTTGAACTCTTTCAGAAGTCTATAGAAAATATAGATCTAGCAAAGCCTTTTCTATTTCTTCGTGAAAATGTTAATGTTCAAGCACCTGGAAATTAAGTCCATAATTTAAAAACTTTTTTCTGAACGTATAAACTATTTTCAGTCTTCAGCAGTTTTCTTTAAACTTTCATTCTCTGGGTAAGATGTTAATAAACATTGAGCAGACAAGACAAGTCATTCTAAGGAATTAGAAAAGACATAGAGGATTAATTAGCTAAATGGAAATGCAGTCATGGCAAGATCTATGTTTTAAAAGATTATAAAAAATCAACTTTTTCAAAGTGATATCTAAGGATTTTTTTCCTGTGGTTAAGGGAATTGAATTGTGGACTAAAGCAAGTCAGAAAACAAATGGTGTCAAGATTAGTCGATCAATGTTGACTGACTAACCAGGTGCTGTGAGTCACGGCAAAGAACACTGACCGCAGCAAGTGAAGGACACCGTGTGCCTCCTTTTCAAAATACAGTAGGAAAATAGGTAGCACAGAATACTCTTCCCTCCTGTAGAAAAGGATCTATGCCCTTCAAAAGGTGAATTCTAGAATATTTGTTTTCAACAACAGTATCAACTAGTTCATTCACATCCCTCTCTCTCTATTTTCAAACAGAGCAGTATATTTCAAAGTGTTGGAAAACTTACCATTTGGTCAAATCAATTGTTATCACCATTGAAGAGACTGAGGCCTGGAGAGAGGAAACGAGTTTTCCTGGATGCACAGGTTGTTAGGAGCACAACTCACCTAATTCCTAATGCACTATGTCTTCCATCTTTGCATTCTGCTTCAAGATAAAACCCACAATTACATTCTAGTGTATTTATTTGCTTATCTGTAACTAATTGCGATACCCTTCTTTACATAGCAGACCAAAGAGTTGCTGACGGTCAAAGCAAGAAGACAGATCATAAAAAGGAAATCTCACTTTACAATTTCAAATTAAAAAGATATATTCACTTGACAGTTTTAGAGACCTGGAGAGATTTCTGGTCTTTTATTTCTTATTTGTTCAGAAAACAAGCTATAAACAACCCAAAATACCTTACAAAGGCTGTTTTATCTCTGCTGATCTTGAAAACCAAACTGAGAGAATAATGGAGTAACAGCCTGAACTAGAGGATAAACTGCATGGAAAGGCAAACACTTAACTGCAGCGGCTGTCCTCTCAATCTTGCCTTTCATTCCCAGGGTGAGAGAAAGGTGTTCAGATGTCTCCGTTACATCGCTCACTCCTGCTGGCCCTAAAGGCCCAGGATTCTCATTAATTTAATGGGAAGCTGCTAAGCCCTTACCATTCTCACCATGAAATCACCATGATCAGCACCATCTGTCATTCCCAGTTTATTATTGTCTGATAGCTAAAAGTGCTGCTGTATTTCTTAAGCACTCTACTTTTTTGGTAGGTTTTGGATATAGGTACTACAATGCAGGAGCAGAGCATTTCAAATGCCAACTAATAAACAAAAATATGTTAATGTGGTTTTTTAAAATAACGGTATTCTTCTAAAAAAGGAATATTTGGGAGAATATAATCCAAATGACATTAGGTATATTTGAGAGACTGTGCTTTCTTGTTTAAGTTCTTAGGTAATGTCTCTACTCTGCAATTTACTGATTAAATGTTAATTCAAAAAACTTACCAAATACCCCTACTCTCTTAGGAATTCCACTGTAAATCAGACTAAAATATTCTTTGGCATTGGATGGTTAACTTGCTCCTTTAAAGATGAGGGATGTGAGGCTAAGAGAAGTTGAGCCGTTGGGCACAGGTTACACAGCCAGTTGGAGTTAGTGGTGGATGGAACTCAGATCATACAACTCTTCAGCTGGCACAGAGCTTTTGACTAAATCAAGTTGTTCTTGGTTAGACCTATTTTGAGGTTGGTTCACCTGGGAGATTGAAGGAATAAGGCAAACTGCTCTCATACCTTAGAATTCTTGTCGGGGATGGGGTTAGGTGAAGAAAAATACCTAGTTTGACCACGTTCTGTAAAAAGAATGCCATTTGAAGGTACCATGGGTTGGCCCAGCGTGGAGGGAGGTCTGGTATAGGGAGAGATCGTGAACTCTGATGGGACTTTCAGTACGCAATTTTGGATTGGTTTGCCTGGGAATTGCGGGTGGGAGGGGTGGTGTTACTTGATCTGAACTCCTAGTTTTCTCAAGTAAAAATAAGAACATAAACATAAGCCACAGGAGGTTTATTTAAGGGCTAAGGTAGCGATTCACTTATATTTGGTATTTAAGAAACTTGAAAACTAATTTACCAGCCTTCTAAGGCAATTAGCCATTTAAACTAAATCTGAGATTAAACCCAGACAGAGGGTAAGAAAGCAAGAAGTGAAGGAGGCTCTGAGTCAATTTGACAAACACCACAAAATATTAGGAGCATGTCACAGTCCTCAGTATGTTTTCCCAGGAAATACAGGCCTTTAATAAGTTAACAAACCATAAGGCCATCTGGGTCTGCATGTCCTAAGCTGCCCGTCTCACTGTAGAACATCTCCGTCTTAGCCGTTGCTAGAATAGGATGGAAACAACTGTGGGAGGCACCACAGACAGCCTTCTAAAAGCAGCGCATTTTAACTGATAATGCTTTTTTAAAAAGATTATATTTATTTCTCTTAGAGAGGGGCAGGGAGGGAGAAAAAAGAGGGAGAGAAACATCGATGTTTGATGGATGACAAAAGTTGTATTTTTCTGTCTCTTCCTTTTGTGCTGTGGTTGAAGGCAAGATGACATTCATTTGCACTGGCATTGTATTTTCCTCATATTATTGATCCAAGGCAAATAGCATTCAAAGGAGAGAGTATTTTCTTAGGCTTTTGTCCATTCATGTTCTAGGAAAAAACATAAAATTAGCAATTTTGAGATCTGTTCTTTCCACAATTTTGTCACGTGGATAGACAGACATTGAGAAAACACATTTGCTCCATTGGTTTTGAGAGAATTAACAACATAGTCTCAGTTAAACGTAGGTAATTTCGCCCATTTAGTATTTATGAGGTTTTGGGAAATATCACTGAATAAAGGAAATTTTCCTCAGGGAGCTCACAATTTAGTGTTTGTAGAAAAGCAGGCTGCTGTTGAGAGTAACTCCATGTACAAATATTTGCTGCCATTTAATAAACAGAAAGCAAGCAGAAAACAGAAGCTTCTTGGAAGAGAAAGATTTAACTCTTTTTTTTTTTCTTTGAGGTGGAAATTTGATCATATGCTTTTCCCTTTGCAGGAATTCACTTTTAGCTTAAGGATATCCAAATAGCATTTTTTCCCTCCTTGGTCATTTATTCTCTCAACTCGGAGTTTAGATGGACAGACTATTTAGTTTAAGACACATTACCCCAAAATCGCACTTTGCTATACTGAAAGTGATAGGAAAGAAAGTGATAGGAAAATAAAAATATCAAAATTTGATTGAAATAATTGACTGATAGACTGGTTAAAAATCTTATATTTGATCCCATTATATCTTTAGAGATTTGATAATGGAAAGAAAAGTTATTGAGAGGAATAGAAAAAGATCCACGAAAATGATATGGAATGAAAATGTAAAAGTGTTAAGGTACTAGAAAGTGGCTTTCTAGGCAGCCAAAGGGTGAAAGATTTCTGGCTTACTTCTACTTTTTCCCCTCAAATTGATGCCAGTTCCTGGCATATTTACTTTTTTAAAATTTCTACTTTGAAACTATTTTAAATATCCATGATACACCATAATTATAGTTATTATTCTTTCTTTAAATACATGTTTTATTAGAGATTGTTATTTTTGTATATATTTGTTTAGGAGCTAAAAGTTTTCAATTAATACAGTTTGTTTAAATTTTAATGGGAGATACTAGAAAAAAGTTTCAACATAAAAATGTGTTGTATGAAAGCATTTAAGGAACTTTTCAAATCCATACATTTTGAACAAAGAGCTTAACAATTGGGTAGTCTGATCCCATTGACTGGGTCAAAAGTGGGATATACTGCTACCTAAGTATGTGAAGAGCAAGTATGCTAGAGGCAAGGGTAATGGTGTGGAAAAGAAATACTTTTTAAAAAAATGTATTCTTTATTGTATTTTTTCTATTACATTTAGTTCCCTTATATCCCTCTCACCCTCATGATCACCACACTGTTGTCCATGTTTATGAGTCCTTTTTTCTTTTTGCTCAATCCCTCCACTGCCTCTCCTCCCCCTCCCCAGCTGTCATCCTGCTTTGCATCTATGAGTCTGTCCCATTTTCCTCATTAGTTCAGTTTGTTCATTTGATTTCACAGATGAGTGAAATCGTGTGGTATATTTTTTTCTCTGACTGCCTCATTTTACTTAGCATAATGGTCTCCAGGCCCATCCACACTGTTGAAAAGGGTAAAATTTTCTTCTCTTTCATGGCCCAGTAGTATTCCTTTGTGTAAATGTCCCATAGTTGTTTTATCCACTCATCTACTGATTGACACTTGGGCTGCTTCCAGATGTTTGTGATTGTAAATAACACTGCAATGAACATAGGGGAGCTTATGTTTGTTTGAATTAGTGTTTGAGGTTCCTTCAATATATTTCCAGAGGTGGGATTTCTGGGTCAAAAGGCAGATCTATTTTTAATTTTTTGAGGTATCTCCAAAATGCTTTCCACAGTGGCTACACCAACCTGTATTTGCACCAGCAGTGCAAAAAGGTTCCCCTTTCTCCACATCCTCTCCAGCACTTGTTGTTTGGTGATAGCCATTCTGACAGGTGTGACATAATATATCATTGTGGTTTTAATTTACATTTCTCTGATGATTAGTGACATTGAGCATCTTTTCATATGTCTATTGGCCGTCTGTATGTCGACTTTGGAGAAGTATCTATTCAGGTCCACTGCCCATTTTTTTTATTGGGTTGTTTGTTTTTTTTGGTGTTGAAGTTTATAAGTTCTTTATAAATTTTGGGTATTAACCCTTTATCAGTTGTATCAACAAATATGTTCTCTTAGTCTGCTTGTTGTCTTTTATTTTGTTGATGATTTTCTTTACTGGGCAAAAATTTTTTACTTCGATGTAGTCTTTTTTTTTTATTATTTTGTTTTTATTTCCTTTGCCTGGGGAGGGATACCTGAAAAAATATTGCTACAAACAATGTCTCAGACTTTGCTGCTTATGTTTTCTTCTACAATTTTTATAGTGTTGGGTCTAATGTTTAAGTCTTTTATCCATCTTGAATTTATTCTTGTGGGTGGTATAAGAAGGTGGTCTGGTTTCATTTTTCTGCATGTATCAATCCAATTTTACCAACACCATTTATTGAACCAACTATCTTTAGTCCATTCTATGTGCTTGACTCCTCTGTCAAATATTAATTGACTATAAAGGCATGACTTTATCTCTGTGCTCTCTATTCTATTCCATTGATCTATGTTTCTGTTTTTATGCCAGTACTGTGCTGTTTTGATTATTATAGCTTTATAGTATATTATCATACTAGGTTCCATTATTCCTCCAACTTTGATCTTCTTTCTCATAATCCATGTTGCTATGTGGGGCATTTTGTGGTTCCATATACATTTTTGAAATATTTGGTCTAGTTTTGTGAAATATGTCATTGTAATCTTGATAGGAATTGCATTGAATCTATAAATTGCTTTGGGTAGTATGGACACTTTAATGATGTTAATTCTTCCTATGCATGAACATGGTATGTGCTTCTACTTATTTGTATCTTCTTCAATTGCTTTCTTCAGTGTCTTAGAATTTTCTGAGCACAGATATTTTATATCCTTGGTTAGGTTTATTCGTAGGTATTTTATTCCTTTTGAAGCCATTGTGAATGGGATTGTTTTCTTCATTTCTCTTTCTGTTAGTTTGCTTTGGCATATAAAAATGTAACCGACTTCTGGATATTAATTTTGTATACTGCTACCTTGCTGAATTCATTTATCAGTTCTAGGAGTTTCTTGGGGGAATATTTGGGGTTCTCTATGTACAGTATCATGTCATCTAAAAATAATGACAGTTTAACTTCTTCCTTCCCAATCTGGATGCCTTTTATTTCTTCTGCTTGTCTGACTGCTGATGCAAGTACTTCCAGTACTATGATGAATAAGAGAGGTGAAAGCAGACATCCCTGTCTTGTTCCTTATCATAAGAGGAATAATTATAGTTCTTCCCATTGAGTATGATGCTGGCAGTGGGTTTGTCATATATGGCCTTGATTATGTTTAGGTATGTTGCCTTGAATCCGACTTTGCTGAGAGTTTTTATCAAAAATGGGTGCTGGATTTTATCAAATGCTTTTTCTGCATGTATTGATATGATCATGTAGTTTTTATCCTTAATTTTTTATGTGGTGAGTCACATTTATTGATTTGTGAATGATGTACCAACCCTGCATTCACAGAATGAATACCAGTTGATAATGGTGTGTGATCGTTTTGATTCATTAATGTATTTAGTTTGCTAATATCTTGTTGAGGATTTTAGCATCTATGTTCATCAGGGGTATTGGCCTATAATGTTCTTTCTTTGTAGTGTTTTTGTCTGGTTTTGGAATTAGATAATGCTGGCCTTGTAAAATGACTTTGGGATCCTTCTCTCCTCTTTGATTTTATGAAATGGTTTGAGAAGGTGAGGTCCAACTGGCTCAGGGCTTTTATTTATTGGGAGTTTTTGGATTGCTGCTTCAATTTCACTAGGTGTAATCTTTCTATTCAGATTGTCTGATTCTTCCTGATAGTTTTGGAGGGTTGTTTATTTCTAGGAATTCATGTATTTCACCCAGGTTGTCCACTTGGTTGGCATATATTGTTCATAATATTTTTTTACAACCTTTGTATTTCTTTGATGTCAGTTGTTATTTCTCCTCTTTCATTTCTGATTTTATTTATTTGGATCCCCTCTCTTTTTTTTTTCTTGATGAATTTTTTCTCTCATTTTTTTCCTCTTAGATTTATTGATCATTCATATAATTTATTTTTAGATTCTATTTCATTTATTTCTGCTCTGATCTTTATTATATCCTTTTGTCTACCCATATTGGGTTTTGTTTATTGTTATTTTTCAGGTTCCTTTAAGTGTGAAGTTAGATTGTTTACTTGAGTTTTTCTTGTTTTCTTCTTTTTTTTAAAAGATAGCCTTTGCATATGTATCACAGCTCTTTAATCCACTCATCTACTGGTGGGCACTTGGGCTGCTTCCAAATCTTGGCTATTGTAAATAACACTCTAATGAAGTGAAATAAGGCAGTCATAGAAAGACAAATACCACATAATTTCACTTATACATGGAGTCTAATGAAAAAAATACTAACAAACAAAAGACTCATAGATATAGAGAACAGACTGACAGCTCTCAGAAGGATAGGATGGGGTGGGGGCATGTGGGACTGGGTAAAAAAAGTGACAGGATTAAGCAAAATAAAAAAACCCTACAAAACTCATAAAAATAAAAGATAGCCTATAATACTATTAATTTCTCTCTTAAGATTGCTTTTCCAGTGTCCAACATATTTTGGGTTATTGCATACTCCTTTTCATTTGCTTCAAGGTATCTATTGATTTCTTGATCTTGTTGTTGACCCATTCATTGTTTAATAACATGTAATTTAGCTTCCATGTATTTGCATGTTTTTCAGTGTTTTTCTTGTGTTTGATTTTTAGTTTCATAGCATTGTGGTCAGAGAAGATGCTTCATATGATTTCAATCTTCTTTAATTAATTGTGACTTGTTTTTTCTCCTAACATGTGATCTATCTTAGAAAATGTTCCATGTGCACTTGAAAAGTATGTATATTCTGCTTATTTGGGGTGAAATGTTCTGAAGATATCAATTAAATCTATTTGGTGTAGTGTGTCATTGATGGCCGCTGTCTCCTTATTGATTTTCTGTTTGAAAGATCTATCCATTGAAGTACTCTTGTATCTCCTCCCTACTTCCTACCAATCTTGTTGTGGTGAAGTGGTTTCTTCATTCTCTCTGTGATTATAAGGCTTCTCTCCAGCTAGTGTTAAGTTGTTTATTCAGGACAATTTCTCTACAATTTAGTTTTAATTCCAGAGTGGTCCTGGGTGTTGGTTAGTGTAGGTTTCACTTACTCCTTCACCATCCTGGATCTGTCCCCCAAAGTTTTTGTTTTGTTAAATTTATTTAGGTGACATTGGTTAATAGGAGAAATATAAACTTTTATAACTATTTTCTCAGAGTTCTTTTGGTGGAGCCTGAGATTTAAATTGACAAAAGAGACACCAACAGGAGAAAAGCATCACGTTAATTTAATACAAGTTTTACATGACATTCCTTCATAAGGAATGAAAAAAATGTCAAAATATACTTGCTTTTTGTATTAGGCTGAACAAAGAAAAACAACTGTGAATAGTGACTAAACTAAAGGAAGAGGTGGCTAAACTAAACTAAGGGGGCAGCTAAAGGAAGATAATTATTTTAACAAGGCCTCTTTCTACAGAATTTTCTAGGCCTCAACTTCTTGTCATTGATAACAAAAATGTTACTTTCCTCTGATACAAGGAGGGCATCTTTCATATAGGAATTTCATCTTATATTTCTAAGAAAGAAGTTCAGAGAGTTTTTCTGTATTTTCTGTGTTGTCAGCACTTTTTGCAAAAAATAGCCAATATGCCAGAGCAGCATATTTTGGGATGGCATGTTCTGAACTCTTTCAGCCCTGTGCTCCTATCCCAGTCTGGTTGTTTCTTTCTACCATACATCTAGCAGATTAGGGAATTTACAATGAAATAGCTGATAGAGAATTTTCCATAGACTCAGCAATTTGGTAGAATGTGTGGGGATGTCCCTGAACAACAGTGGTTTCTCCAACCCCAAACTACAATCTCAATAAAAGCATGTAGATCACTGGAATGAAATGTGGTCTTGAGGATGTTTACAACACAAAGCTGGTCTGAACATATTCTCTTTGAATGGTTACAATTGAGAAATGTTGGGGCCAAGATTAGTAAGTTCTCTTCTTACATCATCTATTGACTGGTTCACTAAGATACCATGCTAGATATACATTTGATTTGATTTAAAAAAAATAAAAAACAGAAAAGGAAATAAGATCCAGTCCCTGCACCCTTGCTTGAAGATGGTTTATAAATTAATAGGAGAGAGAAGAGCAGATGAGGAGCTTTTGACAAACCTATGATGCACACACTTACAGAACACTGCCATCACCTAGGGAGTTCTCATGTCCCTTCCCAGACAACCTTTATACCCCCAGCTAGAGGAAACCACCATTCTAATTTCTGTCACCACCAATAAATTTTGAACTTCATCTAAATGGAATAATATGGTCAATACTCTTTTGTGTCTTTTTAAAATTTTTATTTATTTATTTATTTAATTAATTTTCCAGCACCATTTATCCCCCTTATACCCTCTTCATGCTTCTTTGGCTAAACTCCCAGAAGTGGAATCACTCGGTCATAAGGCATTTCTATTTTTAATTTTTTGAGATAATTCCATGCTGCTTTTCACAATGGCTGCAGCAATCCACATTCCCACCAACAGTGCATGACAGTTCCCTATTCTCTACATCTTCGCCAACACTTGTTGTTTGTTGATTTATTGATGACAGTCATTCTGACAGGTATGAAATATCTGATTGTGGTTTTAATTTGTATTTCTCTGATGATTAGTGGTGGTCGCTTAGCAGAATTCTCTCTATGTTCATTAATATTGCTATATACATCAGTTGTTCATTCCTTTTCATTCCTGAGTAGTATTCCACTGTCTGATCATATCACAGTTTATATATTACTTTTTTGATGGTCATTTGATGGTTTACAATCTTTAGTATTAGTGAGTGAAGGTGATACAAGTTTTCTTGAACAAATCTTTTTTGCACAATATGCTTTTACTTCTCTTGGACAATACTAGTGGAACTCGTGGGTCATAGGCTATGCACAGGTTTAAATTTACAAGAAACTTCCAAATATCTTTCTAAATTGGTTGTACTATTTTATTCTTCTGTTAACAGTATATAAGCTTTCTGGTTTCTCCATATCCTCAACAACTTTTTTGGCATTGTCAATCTTATTAATTTTAAACATTCTAGTTTGTATATTGCATTATTTCACTATGGTTTTAAGTTATATTTTGCTAATGACTAACGATGTTTAGCACTTTTTCACATACTTATCCATTATTCATGTGTCTTCCTTATCATTGGCTTTGCGTTTGTGGATGGGATTTTGATATGCAGTGCTTAGGGATAGCTCTACATACAGGGATAAGCATTGACCATAAAACAGAACTTTTGGCAAGGCAGCTTTGTTAGCTAATAACACTAAGAAAAATGGTCAGCAAAGTTTCTCAAAAGACTTTGTGTTACAGATTAAATAATTTTGTGTGTGTTTTACCTTCGCGTTTTAAACTATTAGTGAAGTCATACATTTTTATATTGAGCAGAAAGTACATGGAAGTCACAAAACAAATAAAAATTGAAAAAGTCTACCATATAAAAATAACTAATCCTTTATTTTAGTTAGTGTATATACTTCTGGTCTTCCCTCACTTTCTTATACACACACCCCAGAGAAAAATACAAAAGTAGAACCTCACAATACTTATTGTGAGGGGAGACACTCAAAAACCTGGAATTTATTTATATTGTAAAAATTGTGTTTTTATTCCTACATGTTTATACTTCAGTGATCTTCAAAGCACCCTCCATTTGATGCAATACACCTATCAGAATG
Source organism: Phyllostomus discolor (assembly GCF_004126475.2). NCBI lineage: Eukaryota > Metazoa > Chordata > Mammalia > Chiroptera > Phyllostomidae > Phyllostomus > Phyllostomus discolor. The sequence goes on from NC_040904.2 coordinate 61,945,962, forward strand.
TTTTTTCCCCTCCTCAAAACAGTTTTTGAATTAATCAATTTTGATGCACTTTACTGCTTCTGTTGCTTTTTTTTTCACCTTTTCCACACTAACCAAACATTTCCCTTTGAGGATTTTTTCATCTGGAGAAACAAATAAGTTAAAAAGTTGCATGGGGTGAGATTGGGTGAATAGAGAGGGTGGAGCATGGGGATCATGCTATTTTTGGTCAAAAACTGCTGAATACTCAGCCCAGTGTGGGCAGGTATGCTGATAAATGACCCATTATTAAATGGGCAAACATGTTGAAAGAATCTTCAAATGAACATTCAGTGAAGCCAAACACAACTTCTCACAACACCACGTGGTACACTGATACAGGTGGGTTCCTAGAACACTCACCTAGTGGGGGAAGCCTGTGCTACAAGGGGCCCACCCCTCAGAAAATAATTCCAGTTTTTTGGGTGTTCCCCCTCATATTTGGTAGTGTTTTATTTTTAATTAACACTATATAATAAATATTTTTGTATAGATTTAAGTATTTTTCTACATCATTTTAAATGGCTAAATGTTTTTATTGCATAAATATATCATAATATATATATATATATATATAAGTTTCATAGTGTTAGGTATTTTTGTTGTTTCTTATTTTTCACATATAGGTAATATTTCAATAAATATTTATTGTAGCTACTGGATTGGGAGTAAAAAGGAGAAAACTGTATTTGAACAATGATTAAAATAAAAAAAGAATAAACAGTAAAAAAAATATTTATTGTAGCTAAATCTTGAAATGTTTATTGAAGTATTCATCTTTTCTCTGCTGGAATTGAGAAGTAACTTTTACCACATCTGGATACTGAGTCCTTTCTGCACTTTACATTGATTCACTGTTCCACCTGTTTTTTCTATACGTGTTCCACTCTGTTTGTATTACTTTTCTATTATTTTTATTAATGCCTTACAGGCAAAAACTAACACACCTCATTTTTAAAAACTCTGCCTTTCTCTCACTTATTTTTTAATAATTTGACACATTAGACTTGGAAAATGCCTATAAATTAATTTGAGGAGAATTGACATTTAAAATATCATGTATCTTTCAAACATTAAGGTATTTCTGTTCTTAGCTCAGCCTTGGCTTTATTGCAAATGACACTTGCATTTTACTTTTCCCTTTGATATTAGTTTTGGGATTTTCAAGTGTAGTCTGTAACATGTTAAGAAGCTATCTGGGAGCTGAGTTGTTTTGTTTATTTAAATCAAAATAGAAACGAAATTTTATTAACTAAATACATTTCTGGTATCAAGATAATCATATGTTTTTTCTTCTTCTACATAGTATAGAATAAATAATATTATTAAAGTCCACATTTGAATTATATCTTGCATTCCTGGAATAACTATACTTGGTCACAAATAGAATATCAGCATAAGGTAATGCTCAGTGTTTGGTAGCATTTTGTTTGGATTTTTTTGTATCTAAATTCTTAAATGAGATTATATACGTTTATAAGCTCATGTTTCTAAACTTCAGAAAAATAAACCTGAGAAATATATTCTTTAACCATCTATCTAGTAGGTAGTAAGGGTAATGTACATGCTGGATTTCAAAGACTTATCCTGAGGAAAAAAAAGAACACAGATATCTCATTTTTATTTTGATTATATATTGGGCTAATATTTCAGATATATTGGCTTTTATAAATTCTAAATTTTTATTCCTAACATATTATTTCAATTATTCATCTATTATTCAATTAAAATTTGTCCAATTTTATTACTTATATGTAACTTTCATTATATTTCTATTGTATACTCCTATGTATAATATTTTAAGTAGGAGATAAATGCTATAGTTCTTAGAAGTTTGAAAGGAACAGTTTATTACAAAATTAAAACATTGTGGTTCTGGTCAAGATGGAGGCATAAGTGAACATAACTTGCCTCCTTGCACAACTACAGCAAAAATTACAACTAGACTACAAAACAAATATCACCCAGAAACATCTGAAAATTGAGCTGTATGGAAGTCTGACAACCAAGGATTTAAAGCAGCCACATTTAACCTAATGGGCAGGAGGGGTGAAGATTTGGAGAGATGTGGAGAGGTGCAAAGGCCGAGAAGCAGATTGGCCTGGAGAAGCACAGAGATGCAGAATGGCTGGTCCCACATCCACATGCGGTGCATAAAAATCAGAAGGAATACCTCAGGAGCAAGGGATCTCAGCCCCAGACCCGACCATCCAGCCCAGGGTTCCAGTGCCAGGAAGATAAGTCCCCATAACTTCTGGCTATAGAAACCAGTGGAGATTGGGGTGGTGAAAGAAACTGTGGGATCCACAGGAGACTTCTCTTAAAGGGACTGTAATAGACTAAGGACTTATGAGACCCACATCCTCAGAGATTCAGCACCAGGGCAACAGCTGGAAGAGCACCTGTGGCATAAGGGAAGAAACTGATGTGATTGGCATCAGGGTGAGTTCCAGGAGACAGCTGCCCTCCAGACAAAAGTCCAGAGGCCAGGCAGTGGCAATGTTCCCTTTCTGAGCCTTCCCCTACACAGAGCCACAGATTGCCCCACCCTGGTAAGTGCTTATGGCTCCTCATCATACAACTAACAGGTGCTCTTTCTATAATAGGCCACACCACAAAGACAGGGAGTCAGAGTAGCTCTACCTAATACACAGAAACAAACACATGGATGCTGCCAAAATGAGGAGATAAAGAAGCATTGCTCTAATGAAAGAACAGAACAAAACTCCTGAAAAAGAACCAAACAAATGGAGACAGGTAACCTATCAGATGCAGAGTACAAAACACTGATTATCAGGATGCTCCAGGAACTCATTAGGTACTTCAATAGCATAAAAAGACCCAGGCAGAAATGAAGGTTACATTAAGTGAAATACAGAAACATCTATAGGGAACCAACAGTAGAGGGGATGAAGCTGAGAATCAAATCAACAATTTGGAACATAAGGAAGAAAACAGAAAGAAGAAAAAGAATTCAAAAAATGAGGATAGGCTAAGAAGCCTCTGAGACATCTTCAAACATACCAACATCCAAATCATAGGGGTGTCAAAAGAAGAGGAAGAACAAGAAATTAGAAACTTATTTGAAAAAATAATGAAAGAAAACTTCCCTAATTTGGTGAAAGAAATAAACATACAAGTCCAAGAAGCACAGAGAATTCCAAACAAGATGGATGCAAAGAGGCTCCCTCCAAGATATATCATAATTAAAATGCCAAAGGTTAAAGATAAAGAGAGAATCTGAAAAGCAGCAAGAGAAAAGCAGATAGCTACCTGCAAAGGAGTTCCCATAAGACTGTCAGCTGTTTTCTCAACAGAAACTTTGCAGGCTACAAGGGACTGGCAAGAAGTATTCAAAGTGATGCAAAAACAAACACCTACAACCTAGATTACTCTATCCAGCAAAGCTATTATTTAGAATTGAAGGGCAGGTAAAGAGCTTCCCAGAAAAGGTAAAACTAAAGGAGTTCATAATCGCCAAGCCATTATTATATGAAATGTTAAAGAGACATATAAGAAAAAGAAGGAAATCAAAACCATGGACATTAAAATGCCAATAAATTCACAACTATCAACAATTGATTCTAAAAAATAAACTAAGCAAAGAAGCAGAACAGAAACAGAATCATAGATATGGAGATCATTTGGAGGGTTATCAGTTGGGAGGAGGAGGAGGAGTACAGGGGGAAAGATAAAGGGATTAAGAAGTACCAATTGGTAGGTACAAAATAGACAGGGGGATGTTAGGAACATTACAGGAAATGGAGTAGTCAAATAACTTATAATGCATGACTCATGGGCATGAACTGAAGAGGGATTGCTGGAGGGAAGGGAGTACAGGTGGAGGGAGGCAAAGGGGGAAAATTGGGACAACTGTAATAACATAATAAATAAAATACATTTAAAAAATAAAACTATGGTATCAGGGCATGAAAAGACAGATAAATCAATGTAATGCATTGAAAGTAAAGAATTTGGCTGGTAGAAGATAAACAGGTGAAAAATGGTGACATAAAGACAATAGACTTTGGATATAAGTGCACAGTGCAATGTGTAGATAATGTTTTGTAGAATTCTACATTTTGAAACCTATATAATTTTACCAACCAATGTAATCCTAATAAATTTAGTAGAAAGGGAATCACAGAATTTGTCTTTTTTAAAAGACATTTTAATGAGAACTTCAATGTCTTTGTTTATTAAGCTACATTTTAAATCAACTTTCAATAATGCATATTTTTCTAGAAAAAAATTTTTTTTTACTCAAATGCTCAATGTTATGAGTATAGAGTTAAACATTTTTAACATTGATATTCTTGCAGTGCTTCTCAATTGGGGTGAGTTTGCCTTTCCTGGGGACATTTGGCAATATATGGAAATATTTTGAATGTCATAGGTTGGGGTGGGAGTGTTTCTGGCAGGAGAAAAGAAAGAAGAAAAGGAAGGAAAGAAGGAGGGGAGGAAGGGAGGAAGGGAGGAAGGGAGGAAGGGAGGAAGGGAGGGAGGGAGGGAGGGAGGGAGGGAGGAAGGGAGGAAGGGAGGAAGGAAGGAAGGAAGGAAGGAAGGAAGGAAGGAAGGAAGGAAGGAAGGAGAAAAAAAGGAGGGTAGAATTAGCTTTACTTGGCCAGATTATAGGGCAATTACTTCTAAAGAGTAGGGTGTGAATTAAAGCCACAGGCAGTCACATCAGGAAGTTTTGCCCCTCTGCCAAAAGCAGTCTATTCCCTCTTTGTTTGCTGCGATAATATTCCTGTTCTCTTACTGGCACAGTCTGTCTCTTCAGAAGCCAGCTGTGACATTGCCTCTATTTTACTTGGCTTGCACTATACAGTTCAGAGGTAACCTGGAGTAAATTGTGCAGTGAAACCTCACCCTTTTAGCTCTAGATTTGCAACACCCTCCCCAAACCTCCTACCATTGTTCTAATGCCCATTTTTACTCCAGGTTCTACTATTCTGTACTTGGGGTCAGTTTTTAAATTGAGTTGTTTAGCAATTCTCTGAAGTTGGTCTGCTTGCAATATATTCTGCAGAAATTTCTTGATTTTTCCTACAATAGTTGGGGTTCCTTCCCTGCTTATCAGAGCCAATACAAATTTTCCACAATTTTTTAATTCCTTTGGTAATATATTGGGAATTTTGGAGATTAAAAAGTTAAATGCAAGAATTTAGACCAAAAATATTTCTTTTTAATTTTATTAGAATAGCTTATTTTCAATCATTATACCATAATTAAAATTGTGTCAAATAAATAGAATATATTGAGATATCTCCTAATTTTTGTGGTTCTTAAGTTCTATTCTACAGACTGTTTTAGAAATACCTGGGGGTTGCTTTGTAAATGAAGATTCTCAAGTTCCACCTAAAAGATTTTGATTTAAGAGGTATGTGTGGACCTAGGACTATACATTTTAAGCCTCTTTCTGAGCAGTTTTTAATTTATTTTTATGATTAGCCAGGTTTGATGTCATTGCCCTCATCTAGAACAGCCAGACCCTTTGTGACTATGATCTTATTATTCTATTTTTAATTTTAGAACTTTTCTTCCATTCCAGCTCCTGAGGTAACAGAGTACATTTTAGTCTTTTTTATGAGAGCAAATTTAAATTATTTTTATTTTAGAATTTCATGACAGTTGCTAAGATAACTGAAGACCTCCTGAAATATGGCAACTGGAAATTATTGCTCTAACTATAAATTGATTGCAGTTCCATCTGAATGGGGCACTGTTTGAAATTGAGATAGTAATTCCCTAGCAATTCTTTGCTGGAGTTCTTAAATATGGAGAAGTAATTTCATCATGTGTTGGTGATTATTTGGGAAAACCTTAGTGTGCCTTTTTAAAATGATAGTGTGGAATTGATGAGGGAAAAATGAAGAGGAACAGCTAGAAGTTTTGCAAACACTCTCGTGTGTAGGGTGTTCCATGGCCAGGAGGGAATGCATTTTGTGGGAATTTTAAAATAAAAATATTCTACTTCATGAATACATTTTTACTAGTGTTATTTAGAAATTTCAATACTTGCTTTACTCTCTGGGGTAATAAGCACAGAAATGCCTATAGCTAAAATTTTAGTTGACACATTTTGTCTTTATTTGGAGGGGAACTAATTGGCTATTTAGATTAATTCATTATTAAAATCCAATGATATAAATTTGAAATGTTTATGCTTAAAATGGCACATACACATGAAAATAGAAGTCATCTTAAAACTTTTTTTTAACCTAGGAACTCTGTTCTTTGGCATTCAAGCATCTGGTTCCCCTACTCTTGCCAGCCAAAACTAACAGCCAGAACTTCTTAAGCAGAGAGATTAGATGTAAAACCCTGATAAACCCCATTCAGTTTGAGCTTTGTACTAATAACAGAAGGACATTTGTTGTTCGTCTGCCTTTGGATTAAACAGAGAGCTTTGGTGCTAGCACTGTAATGGAATAGCGGGTTGTGAGTCTACCTTGTAGTGCACATTTTTATTCAAACTGCAGTCAGATGATAGACTTACACTGCTTTGTACTCTGAAATCAGCAAAATAAAATTGCTTCTGGCCCCTTTAGAATTCTGGTCTAACTAAACAATAACATCCACATCTAAATGGTTTGTGTTCTTACACACACACACTGAAGGTTTTCTGTTAGGTTTACCACTCCCTTAGGAACTTCCAATCTCATTGTACCAGTTTCTAATTTCTCCTACCTCCTATTTTGCTTGACAGTGCAACTTGGGATTCAAAGCAGCAAAACATTTGCAAGGCTTCAGGGTTTAGAACTCCACGCTTGTGGATGAAACAAATTAACATGCAAATCCTTTGTGTAGGTCATTGCATCGTCATCAAGATTAGAACAAAAGATTAAATTTAATTTTAGAAGGTGTGTATGTAAGATAGGTAGGAAAAGAGCTATTTAGACATGAAGTGTAAGTCAAAGATAAGCGCACAAAAGACAGACAGAACTACAGAAAGAATATGTGTTAGGTCCTGCCCAGTGTTTCAAAGCCACTAAGTTCCCTTAGAGCATGAAGTGCATGTACACAGATACTATGGCTTTTGGTTGTCTTTGTTTTCTGTTGCCACATAACAAATTGCCACACACTTAGCAACTTATAAGATTAATTTATTATCTCATAGTTCCTGTGTGTCTGGAGACTTGTGTGTTTTAGTTGGGTTCTCTGCTTAGTTTCTTGAATAGCTGAAATCAAGGTTCCGGCTGATTGCATCCTCTTCTGGAAAATCACTTTGGAAGAATCACTTCCAAGCACTCAGAGGTGGTTGGCAGAATTCATTTTCTTGTAGCTGTATGACTGAGGTCCCCATTTTTTTGCAAGTTGTTGGCAAGGGTCACTTTTAGCTCCTAGAGATGGCTTTCCATAACCCAGAAGGCCCTTCCATGGAGCTCTCCACTACAGGGCAGCTTACTTCTTTAAGGATAACCTAAGGGTTCACTTGATTAGGTCAGGCCCACCCAGAATAACTTTCCTTTTAATTAACTCAAAGACAATTATTAGGAACCTTAATTATATCTGTAAGATCCCGTTACCTGTGCCATATAAAGTAACCTAATTATAAGATTGATACCTCCTCATAATCACAGGTTCTGCCTGCACTGCAGGAGAGAATTATATTAAGCATATAAACTAGGAGACAGGGATTTGAGGAAATCAACTTATAATGTTCCCTAGTATTCATAGTCTTTGTCTTAATCTAAATACTCTGACCCACCTTGCATTCTGCCTCAAAACCTATTTTTTTAAATTTTACAAGCTCAAGATCATTATTTTACTTATGAATTTACTATATTCATAATCATTGGTCTTGAGTTCTTGAGTCACTATTATGATCCCTCACTGCCTAGGCTGCTGCTGTTGTTGTTTAGTTGGAGACATCACTTGGCCTTTTATAATTGGCCAGTTTCTCCGCGAGAATAGTCTCAAGCCAAGGAATTCACCTGCAGTCAAGATGCCCCCTCACTGTTGAACACTTGCCTGATGAGCATCTTAGGTAGATGCCAGGTATGTGATCCCATCCAGGAGAGAGAGGGAGGAGAATGGTAATAACTGCAGAATTAAATGTATGCCTATAAACTTTCACATACCTATTTGGTGGGTAGCCAGGTATTGTTAGACGAGGGGAAAATGAAAAACAAAGAATCCCTTCTACCTGCAGCTTTGCAATTCCAGGATTGGTAGAGTCCCTCAATCAATGTGAGCCAGGTGAACCTTCCTGGTCAGGTGGCCCGGTGCTGTGTGTGACCATTTATTTTACAACTTTAATCATAATTTGGAATACACTTCTCCATTGTTTTAAACAATGTTTTGGTTACTAGGTCAACTGGAAAACCATTTAACAATCGCAGCAACAACAATAACAACAACAAAAAGACAGATAAGAAGATTCCATAAGTGCAGAATAGTTGATGACTGCATGTTTACATTACATATCTACCATTTCTCCTTTTTGGAGGTTTGACTTAGACATTCTACAAAGCTGAGCAGGAACAGTCTGTTTTAGAGTGTAAGAAAGTGTTATTATCCTGCTTTTTAAACATTATTTTCTTGAGTAAGAGTTAATGGCTGTATTGCTGTGGAAATCAGCTTGGATGTCACCTGTTACTCAACAATTGCACTCTTAACTGTAATCCCCAAAGAACTGAAAACAGGTGTTCAAATAAAATCTTTTAAGTATATTTTATTGATTATGCTATTACAGTTGTCCCATTTTTTCTCACCTTTATCCTCCTCCACCTTATATGCTCCTCCCTCTAGCACTGCCCCCTTATTTTATATCTATGGGTCATACATATAAGTTCTTTGGCTTCTCCATTTCCTATACTATTATTAACCTCCCCATCTATTTTGTGCCTACCAATTATACTTCCTATTCCCTGTACATTTTCCATCCCCTTAGCACTGTTAACCCTCCATTTGATCTCCATTTCTGTGATTCTGTTCCTGTTCTAGTTGTTTGCTTAGTCTGTTTTTGTTTTTGTTTCAGGTTCAGTTGTTGATAGTTGTGAGTTTGTTGTCCTTTAACTGTTCATAGTTTTTGATCTTCTTCAATTCCTTAGATAAGTCCCTTTAATGTTTCATATAATAAGGGCTTGGTGATGATGAACTCCTTTAACTTGACCTTATCTGGGAAGCACTTTGTCTGCCCTTTCATTCTAAATGATAGCTTTGCTGGATTGAGTAATGTTGGATGTAGGTCCTTGTCTTTCATGACCTGGAATACTTCTTACCAGCCTCTTGCTGCCTGTAAGGTTTCTTTTGATAAATCAGTTGATAGTCTTATGGGAACTCCTTTGTAGGTAACTATTTGCTTTTCTCTTGCTGCTTTGAAGATTCTCTCCTTATCTTTAATTTTGGGTAATATAATTATGATGTATCATGGTCTGTTTCTCCTTTGGTCCAACTTCTTTGGGACTCTCTGAGCTTCCTGAACTCGAATATCTATTTCCTTTGACAGATTGGGAAAGTTTTCCTTCATATTTTTTTTCAAATAACTTTTCAATTTCTTGCTGTTCCTCCTCTACTTCTGGAACCCCTATAATTTGGATGTTGGGATATTTAAAGTTATCCCAGAGGTTCCTAGGCCTCTCCTCATTTTTTTTGAATTCTTGTTTCTTCATTCTGTTCTGGTTGAATGCTTGTTTCTTCCTTTTGTTGCAAATTGTTGATTTGAGTCCCAGTATCCTTCCCTTCATTGTTGGTTCCCTGTGTATTTTTCTTTATTTCACTTTGTATAGGCTTCCCTTCTTCCTTTATTTTGTAACTGTACTCAGACATTTCTGTGAGCATCTTGACTACCAGTGTTTTGAACTCTGCATCTGATAGGTTGGCTATCTCCTCATTGTTTACTTCTTTTTCTGGAGTTTTGATGTATTCTTTCATTTGGGCCATATTTCTTTGTCTTGGTGCACCTATTACATGGTAAGGGGCAGAGCCTTAGGTATTTGCCAGGGCAGGAAACCTGCTTTGCTGCATTGTGACACTGTCTATAAGGGAGTGGTCAGAGAGGTGACAATGCCCCTTGCTCAGCTTTTGTCCCACTTTCAGTCACTTCTTTCACTTCCCACAAGTGGATTGTACCCTTTCTGGTGCTGATTCCTCAGTGAGTGGGCATGCACATATTCTAGGATCCTGTGGGCTTCTCCAATGGACTCTCCTGTGAGATTGGGAGTTTCTCCCATCACTGCAACCCCCATAGGTTTTTACAGCCAGAGGTTTTGAGACTTTAGTTCCCTGTGTTGGAACCCTGGGTTGTGAATTTTGTCTTACTTCCCAGTTGTTCCTTCTGACTTAGCCACAAGTGAGTGTAGGATCATCTGGTTGCTAGCCACCATGTTGCTATGCATCCTCTCCATCCAGTCCCTCCCACCAGTCTGGATGAATTTTTTTCTTTAACTCTTTGGTTGTCATACTTTCACACAGTTTGATTTTCTGGCAGTTCTGGTTTTTTTTGTTTGTTTGTTTGTTTTTAGTTCATTGTTATCCTTCTTTTGGTTGTGCAAAGAAATGAAGCATATCTACCTATGCCTCCATCTTGGCACAAACCAAAATCTTATACACGAATGTTTATAGCATCATTATATACAATAACCAAATGGTAAAAGCAACCAAATGCCAATCAACTGATGAACAGATAAACAAAATGTGTTATACTTACATAATAGAATGTTATTCTACCTTTAAAAGGAATAAATAAAATTTGGTACAAGCTACAACATGGATGAACCTTGGAAATACTACATTTTATAATTTCATCATAATTTCTTCTTTTTTAAGATTTTATTTATTTATTTTTAGAGAGGGAAGGGAGGGAGATAGAGAGAGAGAGAAACATCAATGTGTGGTTGCTGGGGGTTATGGCTTGCAACCCAGGCATGTACCCTGGCTGGGAATTGAACCTGGGACACTTTGGTTCCCAGCCCGTGCTCAATCCACTGAGCTATGCCAGCCAGGGCCATAATTTCATCATAATTTCATAAGTAAAAGAAGTGAGACAAAAAAGACTACATGTTTCCATTTATATGAGATAACTATAATAAGCAAATCTATAGAGATAGAAATGGATTAGTGAAATAAGAGACAGAAAAAGCAGGTTATTGGTAAATGTGAGATTTCTTTTGATGGTGATAAAAATGTTCTAAAATTGCTATGGTGGTAGTTGTACATATCTGTGAGTATGCTAAAAACCATTTCACTGTAGACGTTAGGTGGGTGAATTGTATGGTATGTGAGTTATAGCTCAACAATAAAAAATGATTTAATTAAAAATAAATAATAATTTAAGTCACATTTAAAAAATAAAGAAATGAATATATTTTATAATTTCATTGGAATGTAAATCAAACTAGAATAAAAATCTAATAATACCCTTGGAAAAAAGAGTTAATAGCTGCTAAAACTGTTAGGAAACAGGTAAAACATGAACCTATTTCTCAAAGCGTAAAACTTAGAACCTCATTTATAACAGAGTGACTTACCCCGGCCAAATCTTTCTTATTGAATGAAAACATACATTTTTTTCTTAGTTTTTGATCTGGAGAGCTTTAGTGAGTCTGTGTTGTATTTTAGTCAGACTAAGAGGACTCTCTGGGAGGTATGTATGTGGGATCTGATCTTAGATTCTAGAAAGAACAATAATTCACCTTTGCTATTTGAGATTATTTACTTGTTTCTCTCACTGCAAAGTACCTCATTGGCAGTGTCGGGGAGGGGTGAATGTGGACATTCACAATTCATTTCTGTGGGATTGTTAAGCAACTTTACTGATGCTGGATTGTTTCAAGGAAGAAGGGAAAGAGAAGGAATAGTAATAGGCACTTCTGAAAGGAGGCATGCGACATATCTTCTCATTAATTTAAGTGTCTTCCCTATTAAATAATTACCACATCTACTTAGTCAATTAGACAATATATTTTCCATGTTGTAGATGAGAAAAGTAAGGCCTGGAGAAATGGTAACAGTGAGTAAATAGCAGAACTGTAATTCAGTCGCAGTTTTTTTTGGTCCCTTAAGCCTTCATCCACTCCACCCCCTTCTCTTTTTAATCTATATCAGTGATTCACAAATGAGGGCAATTTTGGAAAATATCTGGAGACATTTTTGGTTGTGACAACTGAGTAGAAGATGCTACTGACATCTCGTTGGGTAGAGGCCATGGATGCAGTTAGATATCCTGCAATGCACAGCACATCCTTGCAGAAAGAATTCTCTGGCCCCAAATCCCAGTAGTGCTGAGGATGAGAAACTACTCTTGACACAGCTCAATATCTCATGAACTTCCATGTGCTCAACAGAAATCCATGGATGGTTCTATTCCTCACAGTTATATGCCTAGTTTAAGTGTCTATTAAAAGCTCTGAGCTTATGTATGCAATCACTCTCTAGAAATATATATTCCCCAAACTAAAAATGTTTAGTCATCACCTATTTGGTCAGTATTTAGATGTACAGTTTATAGCATTAACATCACAATTTTGTTTTTTGGTTTATTTTTTTGAATCAGTATATAAATAGAGTCTACACACTATAATTGCTAGGTATGTACCTAACACTCTTCCAATTTATAGTCTTCTTTCATTTCTTTTGTAATGGGGGTTGATTTTGCTGATTATAACCTTTGTTGTTCTAAATTTCTTGTACATTATTAACTGTTCTGGAGGTTTGATTAAGTTCAAATTCAATTTTTTTGGAAAGATTAATTCATAGTAGTGCTATGTTTTTCTATCAGGAAGCATTTACTCTTTTGGAGTTTTAGCAGCTAAACAATACTCACCTTCATTAACTCCAATGGGAATGTATTAATTAAATCATTCCTTCCTCATGGATTAGCTAGAGTATTTCTATAAAGAGCAACTTTTCCTCATCTAATATTGGTTACCTCTTCATACAGTTCATATGGAAAAAACAAGAAACTGCTTGATTATTTCTCTTTATTGACAGTTTTCAAAATAATTTACTGGTATTCCTCAGTGACAATCAATCAGTTTTATTATAATATTACTACAGACTTATGGACTGAAACTTATTTGATATGTTTTACTCCATTGTAGTTATTATGATTACTGCTATTCAAAATTTCCCCTTTGGTGAGTGAGAACCTTCTGAACTTGGCTCTTTAGGTCCTCCAGATGTTGGAGGTTCTAATACTGGACTGAAGTCCTTTTGTCTATTTGATCCTGTTTCATTTCTTTTTTATTTTTACAGATCTCCCATATTTTTTGTTTTTTAGATGGTATTTCTTATTCTTTCCCAAGGCTGTTACTTATTTAGTTTATAAAACAGCCTCTTTTTTTCCTGGGGAGAAAAGGAGTGTCTGGGGGAAAAAGGTAAGAGAAATGAGGAGTCTACCATCCTGATCTAAGTTCTCTCTTTTTAAAAAATAATTAGCTTAATTGAGATATAATTGACAAATAAAATCGTAAGACGTTTAAAGTGTACATTGTGGTGATTTGATATATATAATTATTGTGAAAGTATTTCCCATCTAGTTAATTAAAACATCCATCACCTCACATATTTATTTTGTGGGGTGGGGGTAGGTGAGACATTTAAGTTCTACTCTTTTAGCAGATTTTAATTATAAAATACACTGTTAACTATAGTCACTATATATTGATCTAATTTTTAGAGATCTTTCTAAAATATAAATCAAATTATGCCACTTCCATGATTAAAACTTGTATTGGCCCACAGCTGACACCAGAACCAAGTCTCAACTTTTTCAAGAGCCCCTTTATCCTCTGAATCCTGCTTATCTGGCTTTTTTTTTCTGGCCCCCTGCCCAGGCTAAACTTCAGCCACATGGAATTTCTTATAGTTCTCCAAATATGGCACTGTTTCTCCAGTATATTGTTTCTTGCTCAATATTTTATTTTCGCCTGATCACCTAGAACAGGCTTTCCACTCTTTCCCCTTGGCCTCCTTAACTTTTTTTCCTCCTTAGGTCTTATTTGGATTTTATTTCCTCCTTGAAGTCTTTCCTGTGACTCCTATTTTTGTCATGACAGTTCTAGATTATGCCTGATGAAGATCAATTAGTTTCTTTTTAATGCACCTTTTCACTTTCACAGAAGTCCCATTTTGGATGATACATTATGTAATCCTCCTATCTCTGAGCCCACAGTCCCAGAACTGTATTATGTACTCATCAATTGGCCATCCATCACATTCTATAACTGCACCTAACATTTCTCAATTCAACTACACTTTTCAATTTTTTGTTAATCTTTGTTATGAATTGCATCATGTTTCTGCAAATTTATATGTAAAAACCCTAATCCTCAAGGTGAATGTATTTAGAGACAGCATCTTTAAAGTGGTCATTAAAGTTAGTTATGTCATAAGGATGGACCCCTAATCCAATGTAACTTGTTTCCTTATGAGAAGAGGAAGAGACACAGAGATGCACACGCACAGGGGAAAGACCAGATGAGACACAATGACAAGGCAGCCATCACAAGCTAAGGAAAGAGGCCTCAGAAGACACTAAATTTGCAGGCACCTTAATCTTGAACTTCTAGTCTCTAGAACTCTGAGAAAATAAATGTTTTTTAAGCTAGTTAAGATGTATTATTTTATTATGGCAGCCCTAGCAAACTAATAGTCTTCTTCACTATATTGGCTTTTTGAGTTTTTTAATTACTGTTGCTAGTCATAGTGGTTTGTTTATAATGGACATTGTATTGTCAGGGTTCAGTCAGAGAAACACAAACATTAGGAGTGATATATAATAAGAAATTTTTTATAGGGAGTCAACCTTATGTTATTTTGGGAGCTGGTTAAATAGTCCATAAAATCTGTTGTCTGTGTTTGAATTAAGAAGGCAGGCACCTGGAGAGAAAAGATTGCAGTGAAGTGATGAAGAGCAAGGAGAAACTGGAGCCGTGAGGATAATAAGGCTGGAATTCATAAGGATGGACTAGCGTACCCATGTCAGTCTGTTCAAATTTCCAACTTCAATGTTTACCTGACCTATAACAGAAGCTTGAGTCCTTTGTCACAGAACTAAACCACTTACCTGTCCCAGGAGATGGAGACGTGAAAGGGTGTCTGACGGGAGCAGTAGAGGGGCAGACTGAGACCTGCTCCGTGCCATCCAGGGGAGCCACTGTCGGGTGTAAAGCGCGTGAGTTGCAGCAGTGCCTGGTAGTGAACCTGCACAGATCTCCCAAGTACTGAAAAAACTGCTGCTCTTCCCCTTTCCCGTCTTAGATATTATGCAAATATCTCTGTGGTCCACACTAACTTGAAACTACATAGTGAAGAGAATTCTGGGAAATGGGTTCCATTTTAGCTAAGTGACACAATATGAATCCACCACAGATACTCAATATTATTTGTTAAATAATTAAATGATACTGAAGCTAGTGACCTCATCATAGTATTTTGATCCTTCTCCTAGAATGAAAAGAAATTATGAAACTCATCTAGAACTTTCTCCAGAAGCTGCACATACAACGCTTCATTTATAGACTTTGAGGGTATCAACATTTTTATCATGTGGTTGGTGTTTTAAGATGAACCAAACATATTACATATGATGCTCCAAAAACAAGCTTGAATCATGAAAACTGGCTATAGAATTAATTTCTAATTTAACTAAAATGAAAGATGGACAAAGGATATCAAGTAGTGGTCCTTATTCATATTAACTCACAAACTAATGTAATTACAAGTTACTTAGATTATGAATTAACCAGCTTAGTTTTTTTTTGTTTTTGGCTTTACCTCTTCCATTTAATGTCTGCCTTTTTATTCATTCCACATGAACTGAAGTGGGAGAAGTGGGAATTTCTGAAACGTGTAATATACCATGACATCGAAACATTTTGTTCTCTAGATTTCCTAGGGACCAGCAATTTGAAGTGGAACAAAAACACACAATTGCTGTTGATTGCTTATATTGAAGGACAATATATATTTTAACACCTTAACTCACAAAAATGATTCATTGCCACAGCATCGGAACAGTACTTTGTAACCTATGACTGTAGTTTTTAGATAAGTGATAATTTTCATGAACAATGCTCAATCCCTTTATCTCTGGGACACTTGAAGCAGCTCAGCCATTACACAAAGGCCCCATGACCGCGGGAAATTTTTCTTTTGATTTGCCAGTGTCACTTCAGGAACCAACCCTAGGACTGTGGATCTGTTGTTCGTTCTTAAGCTCTTCTGCTTGGCCACTGTTGGAAGGCAGGTGTAGCTGCAGGACACAGGTGTGCATGCTCAGGTTTAACTAAGTGTCCATTCAGAGGCTACATATAAAACATATGAACTCCTTTGGCAAATGCGTGCAATAGAATAATTGGTTAAAATATTATTAGGATATAGGAAGATTTTATTTATTCAGTTAAATCTCAGGCATTGTTTATTTTAATGTGTATACTTGTAGATTGCTAGCATTTTTCTTTCAATTGGTTTGGACTATGAAGAATAATTTTTACAAAAATCTTTCCAGTTGCTTCAATTCTAATTGAAGGGAGAGAGAATGACCACTCCTCTCTCATCCTAATGAGGTAAAAGTCAGAAAGCTGGAAATGCACATGGATTTTCTTGACTGTTTTCATACAAACATAAGAATGATCACTAACTTTTATACTTCCATAAAGAATTACACATGGAACACTGTATTTGGACTTGGCAGTAATACGAGAAGAATTTGCATCCTCCAAAAGCAATGCAGACAGGAGAGGAATGAGCTGAAATAATAGGAATGAGAAAATGGTAATAGATCACAAATAATAATCAGAAAGATCCTGATAAATCAGGACAATGATCTAACAAGCCTCTGAAGGTCCATAAAATCCTTTGCTGCCAGCATAGCAAAGAAAGGCATCCCATCAAGTCATGCTTCTTTGTATTTCTTATTTTCACAGCTCTGTCTTCCCAGCTCATCAACTCTCATAGCTCTTAGAGAGAAATTAAATGGGCTCTCTCTCCTGTCTCCGTTGGTCACTAAAAAAATACTCAAACCACTAGAGGGATCTCTCTTCTTTGGAAAGGGGGGAAAAACCTCTATATTGTATAATAAACTGTGTACTTGAAATGACACAGGAAAAACCCAAGTAGGGACCACAAATTAACTATTACAATTTTCAAAGACATTTCGGTGTCTGCAGAGGGCCCCTGCCCCCAGGGAGTTTGGCCTTTCCAAGGTCCTGAAAGAGACATGGCAAATGTGGACTTTGTCACACAAACACACTTTGAACTACTGGTGTGGGCTTCAGTGGTAGCTTGTTGGGAGAAGGCTACAGACTGAAGATCATTACGGACAATTGCCACAAGCCCTTTGGAATTTGTAACTTACATGTTATGGTTGTTTTGAAGAACTTCACATTTTGACATTTCAACCCCACAGACATTTGAAAAAGAATGAGAACACACATACTCACACACACTTAATTTTCAGTTTATTAAGCAGATATTTATATCCCCATTATATATATGTTATATATATTATATTATTATATTATATATATTATATATATATGGAATAAAAATTGGGGAAATTAAGTTATTTCTCCAAACACTAAGTGGAAAAGCAAAAAAATTTAACTAATTTCAGGTTCTTTTTCTTTTGCTTAAGCTTCCTATGGAAATAACTAGAATTTTGGAAGAAAGGTACTCTCTTATTGTAAGTAATCTGATGATTAAGAAATGTAATACAAAGAATAGTCAAATAATATAAACTTTGAAAAACAGAATTAAGGAAGTTCAGAGAAAAAACTTAATAATTTTATATAGAGAGATTTAAAAAGGGAAGGTGACTGGAAATGGCTAGAAGAATCACAAAAATGAAAATTTGGCAAAACAGCCACAACATTGCAATGAGGAGAAGAGAGAGCACACCTAAAGGAATCAGTGTAGAGATACCGAAAGCCTTTGGTGAGACTCAATCTTACAGGACATGTGAGAGTGACAGAAAGAGCCATGAATCATCGAGGACCATGTGAAAGATCAGAGCAGATCCAAGGAGGGCATGTGAGGTAGTTGAATCTCTGTGTGAACCATGGGTGGGAAGAATGCTCAGGACAGTGCAACGTTCAGGCTACATGAAGAGAAAAACTAATGAAGGGTAAACTTGGTATGTGGGGCAGATTGTATAAGGCTGATGGATGAGAGGAAGAAAGCAGATCAAGACTTAATTTTGTATACATTATCAACCTTTTTAATATATTGAATGTTCTATCAGAAAAAGTAAAATCAAATTGGGAAAATTAAAAAAAAAAGGAAGGGGTGAAACAACTCTAATTAAGAAGAAATTAAAGCTCAAGAAAGACTGGGCAGATACTCCTGTTCAACAGCGATCCTACCCATATCCCACCTCACCCCTGTTCTGTGTTAACAGAGAACCCTGATTTTTCAACTATTATGCAGTTTTTGGCTTCAAGGGAGAATGGACTCTTCCTGAACCCCAAGTTCTGAATCTCAGTTTCTCTAAACGAATCCTAGTAATTTCATTCACTTCTAAGGGATTGATTTAAGGATGGGCATGTGACATTATTTTGAACAGGGAGGCATGAGGAGAAACTCTTTTCTGGGGTGTTGCTGGAAATCTTCCTCCTTTTTTAAAACAGATATATGGAAGAGAGATGCCCTCTTCTTCTCTTCTGAACTTTAAATAATGTTGCTAAACATGGATGACTGGAGCTGCTGCACTCGTTCAAAGTCATTACCAGAGTAACCCACCCTATCTTGATGGAATTTAGTGTCTGAAATAACCAATCACAGAAATGCCTCTTTAGGTCTTATTATGCAGAGAGTGCCTTTTCCTTATTTGTTCTAGCTATATTTTGAGTCTTCTTGTCATGATAAAAGCATTCTGATACTCAAGTGATCATTTTATTTTAAAAAGAAAAATTCTCTACAAAATGATAAAAGACATGAATTAAATAAAGTTGATATAAAAATTCTTACTCTTTTAATGAAGAGTAAAGCAAGCTGGAGTAAATAGAAGTCAACAAAATTGTTTGGACATTAGGGAAGCTAATGTTATTAGTCTGTGATCTCAGAAGCGGGGAGAAATTTCAGAATAATGGCAGTACGGATCCATCTGTCATGGTTAGACTCTATGAAATAGGAAGTACATTTACTGGTAGCTCCAGAATAATTTGGATGGGTGTCTTCAACAGCTCATTTATATCTGTTCACAAAGTGGCTGTCATCCCAACAAAGACCTTCTGAGACTTTTAATGCATCCTGAGGTATCATTAGTTCTGTCTCCTCAGTGTCCCCCAAAAAGGTCAACAAAATAATTTTTTCCCATTGATTTTCCATTGTCCTTTAGTTTGGAGTACCCTCTCACTTTTTTTTTTTCCTGTCTCTTTTACCTAACCAATTCGTATCATTCCTTGATGTCTCTTGTCTTGCTTTGATACCTCTAGTCTCATTGCTTCCTCTTGTGTAAGAACTTAAAAATATTCACTGGTAGTATTATATCATTGATTGCATAATTTTAAAATATATGTTAGTATTACCTCTCCACTATTTCTGTGATGATTGTGTTGTTTTGCATAGTGCTTAATTTCTAATGCTTACCCAAAGTGGACCTGCTGAGACTGAAAGAAACAAGACTTTGGATGGGTGGGTAATTTGTAGCCATACAAATATAGAGACATTGGGAATCAGGGATTATAAAGAAAGTGAATAGGATTTGGTAGTGGATGAGTATTATGTAACAGAGAGAAAAAAATTGGTGGATTATAAGATTTTTGGTTTGTGTGTCAGGAGATCTTCTCAATGTTATCAATGGAAATAGATAACTGGAAAAGTAAGATTTTCGGTGGAAAGATATGAGTTTCTACTGGGACTTGGACCAATTCTATGTTTTGGCCACGTAGTCAACTTTTTATATGGTGTAATTTAAATATACTGAAAGAATTCTCCATCAAAGCATCTTCCTCATTAGCATTCCAGAAAGTGCATCTTGTCTGATTTTAATTCTACCTTTATATATCTGCCTTATCATTATGGTGCTAAGATGTAGCAAGCTGTATTTCCCAGACTCATTTGCCAGCTGGCTTCCTGTTAGGTTCTGCCAAGAAGCACTAGAGTGATAGGACACAAGAAGAATGAATGAGGACTTTCTCATTCTGTTTGCTCTCCAGATTGCTATCACCTAGGCAGTGACAATTTGCTGCAACGATGGCACTTCACCCCAGCAGGAAAAGTTTAACAGTGGAAGTTGGTTTCAATCTCCAGGTTCTTTGAATTCCAAAATTAGTTTATTGCTACCCACCCTAAGTACGAGGTGCAATGAGGCATTTCTCCCAACTTAGAGATCTGAGTCCCAGATCCGCAAGGCCCCTACTCTCAGATTCTAAATTCTAATAATCTAACTAACCTCTTTCTTTTTATTCCCTAAAATCTGTCAGTAATAGCTACTTATTTTCTCTTGGTAATTTTTAGTGTTTGCTATTTAGATTTTTCACCCCACAAGAAGGTATTTTAAATCCTTTTGTTGAAATACAGTATTTTTTTTCTGTTGGCGTGTGACTGATGCACTGCTAAAAGGCTGTAACAGTTAAAGGTCTATGCAAATATAGTGAGGTGCTCCAATTGTTTAGTTGGGAAAATCAGAGGATTTATGATAAACAGTAACATTTGCAAATGACCTTGAATATGGTAGGATTTAGAGGTTTAAAAATGGGATGGAAAAAGCCTTTCAAGGCAGGGAAGCCCTATGAAAAATTTTCATTAATAGAAAAACAAAATATTGTAATTATGTTGGAAATCATAATGTGTACATGTTAATATTTGGAATTAAATTTGTAGAAGAAGGATTGATCAGATTTTGATGGGGATCTTTGATGCCAGGACCAGAATTGTTGAATTATTAAAGGCTTTTGAGTAGCTGGGTTGCAATAGTAGGAGGTCAGAGGAGGAAAGAAAAGAACATACATATTGAACACGCCTATACTTTGGAAGGTGGTGTAGTGAGTATGAGTAAGTTTTGTGTTACCCCAGAGATACTAGTGATGTCATATTATTCTATTCTTCTCAATAAAATTTAACATGTCCCTGAGTTACTAATCATCTGACTGGCAGGACATTCAGTATCAGTAATGGAATTTGCTCTTTATTTTCATCTAAGAAGTGTTACATTATTCACGAAAATGGAAGAAGCCCCTGGTCCGTACTTCATGATGGCCACAATTGTGTTCTTGTTGGTTTTATTTCTGGCCTGCTTACTCTGCTGAGAGCTGCAGAAATGCTCTGGGTGGGTTCCAGAGATGCCTTTTTACATTGTCACCTTTGTCACAAGAGCATTACAGCTGTATGAATAGCTGTAGTTTTGTTGTCAGTATCTTTGGATATCCACATTCAACCCACATCAGCAGTTCTGTCACCTCCTGAGATTTGCATGGAGTAGAATACAGGTTCTGCATATGCTGTGGGAGAACGAGGTCTCCCAGAGATGCCACACCTTCCTTCCCAGAACTTGGGAATATGCTACGTTATATGGAAAGGGGAAGTTAAACTTGCTGAAATAATTAAGGTTGCTAATCTACTGATTTAAAATAAGGATATTATCCTGGATTGTATAGGTGGGCCCAATGTAATCCTAAGGGTCCATAAACGTGGAAAAGGGAGAAAGAAAGAAGGTTAGAGTGATACTGTATGAGGACTCAACCTTCTGCCGCTGGTTTGAAGATGAAGAAAGAGGATCACAAGCCAAGGAACTTAGGCAGCCTCTAGAAGGTGGTGATGTCAAGGAAATGTATTTTTCTCAAGAGCCTTGAGAAAAAAAAAATCTTGATTTTAGGCCAGTGAGACCTGTGTTGTGCTTTGAACCTACAGAACTATAATATAATAAACTTATATTTCTTTAAGTTGGTGGTGATTTGTTATAGCAGCAGTAGGAAACTGATATCCTCCTGGAGCTGCCTCTTTTTCCTCCAGACACGGGATGTCTGATTCCACAACTGCATCCCTCATGTAATCTGCCTTCCTCCTACCTGAGTTCCAGCACATCCACCTTTCCTTATTCAGGCCAATCCTAGAAACACAGGGAAATGTCCATAATACCAACCCAGAAATAAAAAAATATTTTCATATTCCCTAAGGAAAGCCCAGACTTTATGAGTCAACAAATCCAGATCCACAGGGGAATATGGATCCACAGGCAGAGTGATATGACCCACCAACTAAAGAGCCCCAAGCTCCTGTAAGCTAGAAGATGCAAGGGATGGATTCTCCCCAAGAACCTCAGGAGGAACCATAGCCCTGGTGACACCTTGATTTTGGACTTCAGGCTTCC
Source organism: Phyllostomus discolor (assembly GCF_004126475.2). Classification (NCBI taxonomy): domain Eukaryota; kingdom Metazoa; phylum Chordata; class Mammalia; order Chiroptera; family Phyllostomidae; genus Phyllostomus; species Phyllostomus discolor. The sequence continues at coordinate 61,968,241 of NC_040904.2, forward strand.
AGAACTGTCAGGAAACAAAAAATAAATTTCTGTTGTTCTAAGTCCCCAAGCTGTGGTCATTTGTCACAACAGCAATATGAAATTAATACAGATGGGAAGACATCATTGAGAAGATAATAACCTTTTAGACAGTCTATATGATTAAAGCCAATGGAAATTTTATTCGCTTGTGAATTCCAGACTCATTGCTTCACATAATATTTGGCTTTGGTGGAAGAAATGTAAGGATATGCAAAGGAGCAGGCTTTAGGGAATCCTAGTTTTCTTGGGTATTCAAATCATTTAGCAGTATATAAATGACTTCAGAGTAATAGAGTTAAAGTTCTTAGAGTAAATCATTTTGATTCCCACTTCTGTCTGGCACAGAGAAATGACCAGCATTTCAAAATGAGCCGTTGGCTGTTCTAGCATTGACTCAATAACTGTTTATAGAGCATATTGGATGCTAGTTTATGTTCCCTTCCTTTTTATTTTCAAACTTTTCAAGATAAATGTATATATTTATATTATATTGTATTATATATTTGAGATGATTATCTACCATTTTTAGTATATTTAATATGCTGAATATGTTAAATATTTGGGCTTACTACATTGAAAATAATTTATAATTGGTTTATTATTATAGGTGGGGCATACATGTTTTTTAGTATATTTTATTGATTATACTATTAGAGTTATCCCATTTTTTCTCCCCTTTGTCCCCTTCCTCCCAGTACCCCCATTCCCTCCGACATTCCCCTTCCTTAGTTCATGTCCATGGGTCACACATATAAGTTCTTTGGTTTCTCCATTTCCTATACTATTCTTAACCTCTCCTTGATTATTTTGTACCTACCAATTATGCTTCTTATTCCCTGTAATTTTTCTCCCATTGTTCTTTTTCCTCCTCATGGCTGATAGCCCTCCATGTGATCTCCATTTCTATGATTCTGTTCCTGTTCTAGTTGTTTAATTTGTTTTTGTTTTAGGTTTGGTTGTTGACAGTTGTGAGTTTGTTGTCCTTTTACTATTCATAGTTTTGAATAGTAAACTCCTTCTTTTTCTTAGATAAGTCCCTTTAACATTTCATGTAATAATGGCTTGGTGATGATGAACTCCTTTAACTTGTCCTTATCTGGGAAGCACTTCATCTGCCCTTCCATTCTAAATGATAGCTTTGCTGGATTGAGTAATCTTGGATGTAGGTCCTTGTTTTACACAACTTTGAATATTTCTTGCCAGCCCCTTCTTGCCTGTAAGTTTTCTCTGGAGAAATCAGCTGACAGTCTTATGGGAACTCCTTTGTAAGTAACTGTCTCCTTTTTTCTTGCTGCTTTGAAGACTCTCTTTATCTTTGATCTTTGGCATTTTAATTATGGTGTGTCTTGTGTGGCCTTCTTTGGGACCACATTGTTTGTGACTCTTCTGAGTTGCCTGAACTTGTATGTCTATTTCCTTTGACAGATTGGGGAAGTTTTCCTTCATATTTTTTCAAATAAAGTTTTCAATCTCTTGCTGTTCCTCCTCTATTCCCGGAACCCCTATAATTTGGATGTTGGGATATTTAAAGTTATCCAGGAAGTTCCTAGGCCTCTCCTCATTTTTTTTTGAATTCTCGTTTCTTCATTCTGTTCTGGTTGAATGCTTATTTCTTCCTTTTGTTGCAAATTGTTGATTTGAGTCCCAGTTTTCTCCCCTTCACTATTGGTTCCCTGTGTATTTTTCTTTATTTCACTTTGTATAGGCTTCCGTTCTTCCTTTATTTTGTGACTGTACTCAAACATTTCTGTGAGCATCTCGACTACCAGTGTTTTGAACTCTGCATCTGATAGGTTGGCTATCTCCTCATTGCTTACTTCTTTTTCTGGAATTTTGATGTATTCATTCATTTGGGCCATATTTTTTTTGTCTCCATGTACCTGTTATATTGTAAAGGGAGGAGTCTTTGGTATTTGCCAGGGCAGGGGACCCACTTTGCCAAGTTGTGGTGTTGTATGTGGGAGAGGGGTCAGAGAGGAAACAATGCTGCTTATTCAGCTCTCATTTGCTTTCAGTTACTTCCCCTGCTTCCTGCAAGTGACTGGCACCCTTGCAGTTGCTGCCCTGGTGCTGATTCCCAGGTGGGCAGGCTTGTGTACATTCTAGGACCCCTGGACCCCTCAAACAGACTCTCTTGAGAGAGCAGCAGTTTCTTCCACTGCAACAAACACCACAGGTTTTTACAGCCAGAGGCTATGAGGAGAAGTCAGAGAAGAAATGATGCCACTTGCTCAGCTCTCACCCCACTTTCAGCCACTTCCCCTGCTTCCTGCAAGTGAATGATGCTCTTCCAGGTGCTTCCCTGGTGCTGATTCCCAGGTGGGTGGGCTTGTGTACCCCACATGGACCCCGAGGCCCCTCAAACAGACCCTTCTGAGAGACTGGCAGTTTCTACCACTACCGCAAACCCCAGAAGTTTTTACAGCCAGAGGTTATAAGACTCAATATCCTGGTGCTAGAACTCTGGGTTGCATGGTCTGTCCTGTGCTTAGATTGCTTACTTCTCAGTTGTTCCTCCCAGTTTTTATCCACCCACAAATGTAGAACCACCTGGTCTGCCAACCACCATCTTGCCACAGCCCTCTCTGCCCCCAGCTGCCCATCTCCGCCACTCCTACTGATCTGAATGAATGTTTCTTCTTTAACTCCTTGGTTGTTGGACGTCCATACAGTTCGACTTTGGCAGTTCTGGTTGTGTTTTATTTTTAAATAGGTTGTTATCCTTCCTTTGGTTTTCCGAACAGGTAAAGCATATCTACCTATGTCTCCATCTTGCCTGAAAGAGATGGGTGCATTTGAACTCAACATTTAATATATACTTTTTTTTAGCTTTAATATGATTATTTTTTTTCCCAAGGAAGTTGCATACTTGGTAAAGTTGGTAATAATAACATGATCTATTTGATATTTTGGCTGTTTAATACCAAAATTTCTGAAAGTAATATTATTATTAATGTTATTATTCATTTCACTTTCTCAAATAAAATGTAAGTCCTAAAACTCATCTACAAATGGGAATAATCCCCTTCTCTGGTAGCATAGACCTCTTGTGTACAGTATTGAATTCTCTTTGTCTAGCCACGGATGCAGGAACTAGTTCTGCACAGGCTCAACTTCTTCTCGCAGGCCTAACCTAACAGGGCATGGACTCAAGTATTTCAGGTATGGTGCCACGCCTCTTCTGCTCTGGGAGCTCCCTGAGGCTGAGAGAATCTGCTTCTGAGATCTATTTCATTAGGATTCTCAGAAAGCCCTCCACTTGAGCAACTCTTGTGGTGGACAACTGAACAATTCACCTTGTAAGTACCCTCCCTTCTTCCCTTTTTCCCACTCTACCTCCTTCACATCTTTGAATAGTCCCTTCATGCAGTAGCTTTCCTTTTAAACTTTGTTTTTTCAGGAAACCCAAGTTAGGGCATTAGAACATTGCAGTTAAAAGAAATCACCAGTAAACTCTAATAATTAAAATCTTTTCATTATGAATATTTATGAATAATCACAAAAATAGAGAGAAGGGTAAAAACAGAACCCTATGATTCCTTCACCCGTATAACTTTTCCAGAGTATCATAGAAATAGATTCCTAGACAACATTTTTCTTGGACAGCAATTAAAAGGTAAATACACATATAATTTTGCTAGTTAGTACTAAATTACCCTTCATAAGGATTGTATGCTTGTAGATTCCTCTTGACAACAAAATATGAGAGAGCCCTCTTCCTTATAGCCACCTTAACAAAGTGTACTGTCAAACTTTTGGATTTCTGCCAATCTCATACATGTAATTTAAATTGTATCCCCTTTAGACAAAATTGAGCAAGTTTTTGTGCTTTTTGCAAATTCTTCCTCATATCTCTTGACCAATTTTAATAGAATTTGCTTTTTCTTCTCATTTTCAGGTCTTTTGTAATAGCAACATTAACACTTTATCTATTATATCATTTGAAAGTATTATTTTCAGTTTTTTTTCATTTTACTTTAATTTGGTGTTTCCTTGCATTTCTTTTGACTATATCTTTAGAAAATGAAGGACTCACAAAGTAACCATTGAGAAGAGATTAATGTAAAAGATTATGCTAAATAAATATTGAGAGTGAATTAACCTTCTCCAAATACTTTAATGAAGATTTACAAGTATAAGTTTCAAGTTTACAAGTTTTCTCATACCATCCAACACTCGGCAGCTAACATTTTGTCTAATTGTCTGGGTCTTTTTGTATTTTTTTAACTTTAAATCATTTTTATTTTTCAATTACAGTTGACATACATTATATTAGTTTTAAGTACTCAACTCAGTGATTAACTCTGCTGATGCCTTGACATTTATACATTTGTATAACTTACTAAGTGATCACTTCAATAAATGTAGTACCCATCTGACACCAGATATGCTTACTACCTTATTATTGGCTCTATTTCTTATGCTGTACTACACACCCATGTAACTGTTCTGTAACTACCGCTTTGTACTTCTTAATCCCTTCACCTTTTTCACCCATCTCCCCCAAACCTCTTCCATCTGGCAACTGTCAGTTTGTTCTCTGTATCTGATAATGATAATGACTAGAAAAGAAATATGGACAAAGAGGAATTTCTTTCACTGCTCTGTATAATGCCAATTTAAAATACTTGAAAGATTAAATAAACAATGCAGCACCAAAATGAATAAATGCACAGCTACTAATTCCACTGTTTTAATATCTATTTAACAGTTTGAACTTCAATGATTTTGTTATAATTCTATTATATCTCATGTAAATAATTTTCTGATAATTTGTAAGTGACTTATTAAAACCAAATTTAAGTAATGGCTAAGTGATAATACTGATGAAATGTTTTTTCTTGATTTTTTTTAGTTATACAACTATTAGTAATTTAAAAAAGAATGCACTTTAATTTTAAAGATACTATTCAATATATGATTTAAAGTTTGCACTTAGCAAATGGAATGCAGCACCTCATGGCTCACATTTTGTTTCATTTTTTTACGTCTTAACCCAAATACAGACTCCATGTGGTCACCATAGAATGACAGAATTGAAGTAGAAGTTCTTTGTCTTTTGCAGTTAGAGTGTTGTCATTATATATTTTGAATCTTCTGTTTAAATGAAAGAATAAAGTTCCATAAAACATCTAAAATAAGCTTAACGATTTCTGAACAATTACAAAGTTATTTAAAAATGAAAACATGTGCTGAGTCTATGAGTGTTAAAAGCTGGCTATTCAATTGGGAATTCTTGAAATTAACTTCTGGTAATAATACAATACTTACTAAAGAATAAGTGATAAAAATATTCTAACTTTAAGCTTGTTAAAACTTAGCAGTAGTCAGAGCAATATTTTAGACTTTAGATCAATGCAAGATTTGAGGGAAGAGGGATATTTTTGTTGCTGACATTGTTTAAAATTATAAGCACATGGTAATAATAAAAAGCAGATGTTTTCAAATTCTCTGTGGACCATATATATACCCCTTTATTGCCTGATCCCGAGAAAGATGTCACTTGGGCCACTACTGGGTGGCAAAGAATGTGGAGAAAAATTGATAAATGAATAGGAGGAGTAGTTCAAAAGGGAACCACAACGAGTCTCTGCTCTTGGAGAGTTTATGTTGCAGGTGGGGTAAGACAAACTCTGATTTTAATGGTCTTATCCTACCTTTCTGAAAGAGAATATATCTGGTGAGGGTGAATAGCTGAGAATGTACTTTGGCTTGAGATGGACAAAATTCTTTCCTTGGACAGACTCTAGACAGCCTCCTCTGAGTACTCTTCTGGATAAGTCCCAACCTTGCCTATAAAGGGTTGAACAAAATATTAACACAGTTTCTAACAGCTCAAGACCACATCTCTTTGATGACCCTGACCTCCTGCAAGTGCCTGCCTGCGAAAACTCAAGGCTGTCTTAAGGCTTTACTGTTTGTTCCACTCAGCATGTGAAGATAGGACCTCTGTCACCCAGCCAGTTAAAGAATCCAGTAAGCTACCACTTCACAGTGGTCAGAATGGCCATCATAAACAAATCAACAAGCAGCAAGTGCTGGAGAGATTGTGAAAAAAGGGAACCCTAGTGCACTCTTGGTAGGAGTGCAGACTGGTGCAGCCCCTGTGGAAAACAGTATGGAATTTCCTCAAAAAACTACAAATGCAACTGCCTTTTGACCCAGGAATTCCACTGCTGGGATTATACCCTAAGAATCCTGAAACACCAATCCAAAAGAACCTATGTACCCCAATGTTCATAGCAGCATAATTTACAGTAGTCAAGTGTTGGAAGCAACCTAAGTGCCCATCAGTAACCGAATAGATAAAAAAACTGTGGTACATTTACACAATGGAATACTACTTAGCAGAAAGAGAAAAGGAGCTTCTACCCTTTGTGACAGCATGGATGGAACTGGAGAGCATTATGCTAAGTGAAATAAGCCATGTGGTGAAAGACAAATACCATATGATCTCACCAATAAGTGGAACCTGATTAACAAAACAAGCAAGCATGCAAAATACAGCCAGAAACATTGAAATAAAGAACAAACTGACAGTTTGAGGGGCAGGGGGGATAACACGAGGGAAAAGGGAAGGGTCATTAAGGGACGTGTATAAAGAACACATGGACAAAACCAAAGCGCGGTAGAATGGAGCGGGGGGAGGGGGCGGTGGAGGGGAGGGGATGGGTGGGCAGGGGGAGCATTGTGGGGGTGGGGAATGGAGAAAACTGTACTTGAACAACAATTAAAAAAAAAGAATCCAGATGGATTTCACACTCATTAATCTCCTTTTTTGCTGTTTGTAATTTTTCACTTTTCTGACTTTAATGAGCCCCCATCCACCCTTCTCTCTATTCTTTCATTCTTTCTTTAAAATGTCTAGTCACTTTTTACAAATCAAAGTTGAGTTCCTTTTCCTCTGGATCCTTCCTTACTGCAATAGCCTTTTACCAGTTGAGATCTGCCCCTACCTCATTAACTAGTGCCCAGATTTGTTTATCTTTTACAGGACTTAAAAATCATTCTAAATATATACAGAGACTATATGAAACAGAGGTACCACTGAGGTAATATCCACAAGAAAATTTTGCTACAGAAGGTTTTACAAATGGAATATATTTGATTCTGTTGAGTGTAGTTAGAAGTAAAAGTTAAACCAAGCAGACTGGTGAAAACTGGAGCAGTTTGCTCATCTGCAGGAACAAGCAGTAAAGACGAAGATTTTAATTAAATGCTTCGCAGCTGCCAGAAGAAGAGCCTATGCTAGATGGAGAGAGAAGCTCATGGGGTACACTAGGTTAATGGTAATTGCTGAAACATAAATTTGTAAATAACTTGCAGATTTTTAAATTTCAGGAGTCTCCAGACCAAACAAAAGCTTCCACTTTTCCAGCAAGTTGTATGAGATGAGATCAAAGGGCTGAGGCACTTATGGGAACTTGCAAAAAGTCGAGGAACTTAATACTTTTATATGGGATATTGCCAAGTTGAAGCACCACTATGTCAATAAATGTGGTGATGTGACTGCAAGTCATATATACACAGAGACATAAATTTTCTGCTTATTAAATGTTGACACCACATTTGTTAATTTGTTCATTTATTCTGTAAAATATTTGATAGTTATTGAGTGTTAGACACTGAGCTGTGCAGTGGACATTCAGGGAAACACCTTCAAAAGAAATGTAACATACCTATTTAAAAAATAAATGAACAGAGCTTAGAGACCTGATATAGAGAAGATAGAAGTACTCCAGAAGTGTTTACTCATCTGTTCTTGAATCCATTCCTTGCCCTGCTCAGCTTTGCTCTGTATCTGAGGAGATCTGAATTTTCAGGCTGCATCTCCCAAGCTGAGGTGGATTTTGGCTGAGTCTGGTCAAAGAGAGGCACTGATGAGAAAACGGATGATGGCAGAATTAGAGAAGCCAAGTGATTGTCCCATTACCCTACTCAGGTAGCATCTTTGGTAATATCCTCTTTCCTTCCACAGCTCCAAATTCTGCTTGACAGGCCCAGCTTCTGGCTTGTGGTGTGCCAGCTTAGCTCCTAAGAGCTGAAGCCGGCATGTCTTCCAAACTGCATTTAGTGATGAATAGGTAGCTTGAAATCTACATGTTTAGATATTTACACCACAGAAATTGGTAAACAAGTTTTGCTCTTCCCCAGAGAGTCAGATGTTAAACCGGCACACCGCTGGTTCTAGAAATGCCTCTCTGAGTTGTTCCTCAAACTTTATTTATTTATTTAAAGGATATAAAAGATGTCCCCATCTTTCCCCACTTTGTCCACCTCCACCCATCTCCCACTCCCATTCCCTCTAGCTGTCACCACACTGTTATCTGTGTCTTTGAGTTTTGCATATATGTTCTTTGGCTAATTTTTTCACCTCTGTTCACCCAGTTCCCCCATCACCTCTTCCCTCTAACAGCTGTCAGTCTGTTCCATGGGTTAATCCCTGTGTTTCTATTTAATTTGTCAGTTTATTTTGCTCATTAGATTCCATATATAAGTGAGATCATATGATATGTGTCTTTTTTTCTGACTGGTCTATTTCACTTAGCATGATAACCTCCAAGTCCATCCATGCTGTTGCAGAAGGTAAGATTTCCTTTTTTTTTTTTTTTTACTGCTGTGTAGTATTCCACTGTATAAATGTACCACCATTTATGATCCACTCATTTACTGATGGGCACTTGGCCTATTTCCAGATGTTGGCTATTGTAAATAATGCTGCTATGAACATAAGGGTGCATATATTCTTTCAAATTGGTGTCTCAGGATTCTTGGGACACATTCTCAGCAGTGGGATCACTGGGTCAAAAGGCAGCTTCATTTTCAATTTTTTGAGGGAACTCCATGCTGTTTTCCATAATGGCTGCACCAATCTGCATTCCCACCAAGAGTGCACTAGGGTTCCCTTTTCTCCACATCCTTGCCAACACTTGCTATTTGTTGATTTATTGGTGATAGTCATTCTGGCAGGTGTGAGATGATATCTCATTGTGGTTTCAATTTGCATGTCTCTGATGACTAGTGAAGTTGAGTAGTTTTTAATGTCTGTTGGCCACCTGTGTGTCCTCTTTGAAGAAATGTCTATTTAGATCTTTTTCCAATTTTTAAATTGAATTGTTTGTCCTATTGGTGTTCTTTACATCTTTTGGAAATTAACCCTTTGTCAGTGTATCATTGATGAATATGTTCTCCCATTCAGTGGTCTCCCTTTTCATTTGGTTGCTGATTTCTTTTGCTGTGCAGAAGCTTTTTAATTCGATGTAGTCTTATATGTTTATTTTTTCCTTTATTTCCCTTGTCCTAGGAGAGACGTATCAGCACAAATGTTGCTACTACAGTTGTCTGAAAATTTACTGCCTGTGTTTTCTTCCAAAATTTAAAAATTTTTAAATTGTTTTTCAAGTACAGTTTTCTTCTCAGATTTTTAAAGAAGATTTGTTTACTTATTTTCAAAGAGAGGGGAAGGAAGGGAGAAAGAGAGGGAGAGAAGCATGTGTGGTTGCCTCTCACACACACCCAACAGGGGACCTAGCCTGCAACCTAGGCAAGTACCCTGACTGGGAATTTAACTGGTGACCCTTTGGTTCACAGGCTGGTACTTAATCCACTGAGCCACACCAGTCAGTGTTCTTCCAGGATTTTTATGGTTTCACCACTTACATTTAGGTATTTTAAACTGATAAGAGCAGATACTACATTTGGTCTTAGCCAAAAGGCTGAGAAGTGATTATATTTAGGTCCCTTATCCACTTTGAGTTTATTCTTGTGTGTGGTGTAAGTTGGTGATCTAGTGTTATTATTTTGCATGTACCTGTCCAATTTTCCTAACAGTATTTATTAAAGGAATTGTCTTTACTGCATTTTATGTTCTTGCATCCTTTGTCAAATATTAATTGACTGTGTAGGCGTGGGTTGATTTCTGGGCTCTCTGTTCTGTTCCATTAATCTATGTGCCTGTTCTTACACCAGTACCAGGCTGTTTTGATTACAATGGCCTTGTAGTATCTCTTGGTATCAGGTATTGTGATCCTTTCAACTTTGTTCTTTCTCAAGATTACTGAGACTATTTGGGGTCTTTTTTGTTTCCATATAAAATTCTGGAATATTTGTTCTAGATCTGTGAAATATTCCGTTGGTATTTTAATAGAAATTATGTTGAATCTATAGATTTCTCTGGGTAGCATGGACATTTTAATGATATTAACTCTTCCAACCAATGAATATGGTATATACCAGTGGTCCTCAACCCTTTTGGCACCACGTACCGGTTCCATGGAAGATGGAGGCTGGGGGTGGTAGAGGGGCAAGAGGTGGAGTTCAGGTGAGCTTTGCATGCAGCCAGATCACTAATGGGCTGCGGACTGGTACCAGCCTACAGCCAGGAGTTGGAGACTTCCACTTATGCATCTTCCTCAATTTATTTCTTCAATGTCCTATAGTTTTCCAAGTATAGGTCTTTTACCTCCTTGGTTAAATTTATCCTTATGTACCTTATTTTTTGTTGCAAAAGTAAATGAGATTTTTTTTTAGAAATATACAGCCTTCCAAAACAGGATCAGAAAGTGCCAGAAAATTTTAATAGACTGATTATAACTAATGTAATTGAAGCAGTAATCAAAAAACTCCCAACAAATGAAAGCCCTGGATTAGATAACTTCCATGACTTCACAGGGGAATTTTACCAAACATTCAGAGAAGAAATAACACGTGTTCTTATCACACTATTCCAAAAATTTCAAGAGAAGAGAAGGCTTCCAAGATCTCTTATGAGGCCAGCATTATCCTAATTCCAGAACCAGATAAAGACACTACAAAAAAAGAAAATTATAGGCCAATATCCCTCATGAACATAGATGCTAAAATCCTCAAGAAAATATTAGCAATTTAGATCTAGCAATACCATGATCATATACCATGATCCAGTGGGATTTATTACTCAAACTCTAGAGATAGTAGTTGGCTTTCTGCTATTGTTAATTCTCTCAGTTGCCTCAACTTCTCAGTTGTTCCTTCCTCTGTGTAATTAATTACTTGTATCAAATCCCCTCTATGTAGAGGAGTTCTGTTTTTCTCATAGTATCCTCATGGACAGAGAAGGGTACCTCACGTGAACTTGGATATTCAGGGAAATGTCTTCTTAAGAAATGTAATATACTTATTAAAAAAATAAAATGAGCAGAAGTTTGCAATAGTATGACAGGATAAGGAAAAGGTATGATTCAACATATGTTCATATTTCTGGTTTGGGAATGTAGGTGGATAACAGTGCCATTTGTTAAGAGAGAAAGCAGAAGTGGAGGAACAAGTTTGGGGTTGGGAGTGGAAGTGTTAATTTGAGGTGCTCATGGAGTCCCAAGGACAAATGTCCAGGAGGGTTTGATAGAATCAGAATACAGAAGGGATATCTTCTCCTGAAATGCCCCTCCTCTTATTGATCCTTTAGTTGCTTAGTAGATTATTTCATCCCTTTTCTGTATCTTCTATTCCTGGTTTTGTTGACATATGCTCACTTCTCCCCTATTTTAAAACAAAGACAACAAAAAACAAAAACCTAAAAAACTTAAGTTGTTAAAGTACATGCTTTCCACCAGCTGTTATCTTTCTTTTCCCCTACATGAGTAATTTTGTTTCCATGGCGGCTGTTTCTACTTCCCTCTCTTCCTCTCCCCCTCAGTCCTTTGAAACCTCGCTTCTACCCTGACTCTTATGAAACTGACCTCAGCCAAAACAAGGGTGACTTGTTTTTTGCTAAATCCATGAGGCTCTCAGCTCCTAGCTAGCCAGAGGTGGTAAATTTGGGTGAGTGACCAGGATATAGCAAATATTCAGTAAATAGGAGTTGATATTATTATGGTTGGGCCTAACTGATATTTTAAAAATGGTACTGCTAAATTTGATTTTTTTCCCCCAGGAAGAATTATCTTTATGAATCATCACTTTGTCAGACCATTTCAAACAATTGGCAAATTGAGTTGGGGGAAAAATTATTCACATTACTTAGCATCTTATGGAAGGAACAAAAATGTAAACCCATGAATATTGTTTGACAAATTTTCACCTCTCAACTAGCTGTTTCATTACACAGAGAGAGCTACAAATGAGGCCAGTTGCCTTAGAGGAATGATAGGTTACACAGCATTTTCCTTAAAACCTCCTATGTTTTCTTGCAGTACCCATGAATGACTAGCAATCTTTAGTAAGAAACAGAAATGAAGTTTAAGGGTCATTTACTAACTGGCATGTTTGATTTACAGTCTAGTAGTTGTAAAGAGTTAGCGGTGTTTCATGTTTCGATAGCTGACAGCATAAAGGACGTATAGTGATGAGCACGCTTTTAAATCATATTTTTGCCTTAGTGTAAAAGGGAATGTGGTTTAATAGAATAGTGTGACCTAATATTTCAGTCTCTTTTGGAGGAAAGAATAAAGTCTACAAATGAGATGTGATGCCTTATGTTTTTTTCAGTTTGTTCTCTATAGGTAGACACTTTGAATTGTGAAAGCCAAGCTTTGCCATGTATGCATTGGTAATCATATGCACTCAGATTCGATCATGCTGGGAAACAGAAAAGCCTCAAGGCATATTGAAACTGTGAGCAAACTAGTGTTCTCCTTAATGTAACACCCGTGGTTGGACTACGTGAATACGTTCAGGGTTCATTTCTGGATAAATGACATAGTATTTTTTAATTGGAAGATTATGATGCCTACAAGAGTCACTATCACTCTGATCCCATACTAAACCTTAAAGATAATAAAATCCCATGATAGGAGGACTATAACTATGATTCCATATTAGTTTAAAACAAATAAATGACCTATTATTTTAATAAAAAGATAGGAGACCAGTACCATACCTATGTGAAATGACTCATCAATGGTTCTTCATCACATGGAGAAGTTATAAAGAAAATAAAATGAAGTGTAAAATGATAGCAGCCATGATACATGAAAATGTTGACTAAGAAAACTGAGAATGAGGAGATATTTTAACATGAATCACATCTATTTTTATAACATTTCTTTTGTATTATTCTTGTATCTTTGTGCCTCTTTAATATAATTTACCTTAAACTCACTCAGTTAGATTATACTTATCTTTAGAGTTAGAGACAATAAATGGCCAATCAAATAAGTACACAGTAGAAAGAAAAAGAAAATATCAATGCATAAAAATAAATAAACACAAAAACCATATAACTTGCTTTGATGATCCATTGGAAAATTTCTAAAAATGTCCATGCTTTGCTGCCAACATTGAACTTAATTTAATTATTTATTTTCTTTAAAAGAATAAGGAGTCCATTCCATGGCACTTTTCTTACACATGGCACCATCTGTAGGTCAAGAACATAAATTCCTATATGGATTCAGGCAGAGACAAAGCTTCACTCGAGTCTTTGTGTACCACAGGGTTTCTCTAAGGGATACTTGCCTAAAAATGCAGAAACAGGAATCTTGGACAAGTAATTTTGGGAACTCTGGAAGAGCTGAGCACCACAGCACAGGAGTTGAATGGTTTCTTTATCTTTCATTCTCTTTCAAACAACGTGCAATTTTGCTTGGCAGGTACTGACAACTTAACCACTTTTGTTTTGCCAGATTTGTCTTCTGTACATCAAAACTGATACATGAATCTTCCCTTAGAAGATTTCTCTTCCTCTCTCTTTTTCTTCTTCTTATCTTCCCTGGTTCTGCCACTTAGAGGTTATATAATGTTGACTAAGTTACTTAATCCTTTATGTCTTAGCTTCTTTCTTAATAATAATAATAATTTATCCTCTATGGTTGTTTTGATGATTGAGTTAATATATCTGTAGTGCTAAGAATATTGGCTGTTACAGGAGCTGAAAATGTGATTTCTTCTTATTAATAATTTTCTTTTGTCTTTGTTTTTCTTTTATGAAAAGTATATAAATTTTTGTCATGAAATATTAAATTGATATAAAAGTATATAGAGTAAATGTGAAAGTTCCTTTTCCTTGCTCCCAGTGACACTCTCCTTGGCAGTGATGACAATTTGTTGTATATAATTTGAGTTCCTTATCTATAGATTTCTAAATATCTATATGCATTTATATATCAAATTCACATACACAAACATGCCTATATGTATACACACATAGGTATATACACAAACATTATTTCCCATGGGGGACTATATCATTTATATTTTTGGCAACATAGATATATCTTAGATATATATCCATGTTAAAATATATAATTCTAACATGTACCTTTTAAATAATTAATTAATTAACATAACATATTTATTCATTACAAGATGTCATTCTAAGCACTGGGGATTTTGGAATAACCAATAGATAAATTCCTTGATATAGATGGTTCTAGTAAAGGAGATAGATAATTAAAATACGTAGCTCAAAATTTAAGGTCAGGAACTGGTGAATTCTATGAAGAAAAAATGAAGAGGAGTAAAACATAGAGACGGTTGAGATCAGGAAGGCCAGGAAAGAATTCTGTAAGGGTGACAGATCCTGGAGAGAATAAACCAGCCAAAGGACCACCTTGAGAAAGAATATTACAAGTACAAGAATAAGCAAGTGCAAATGCCCTTGATTTCAAGACAGTAAGTGGTGGGGTAGAGAGAGGAGATGAGTTCACAGAGGTGGAGCCAGATTATATAGGACTGTGGGTCATGGTAAAAATGTTGGGTTTGATTTTGTTAACTATTGGGTCACTCCTTCTTTTTCTATAATATGGATATAACATAGTTTATTTAATCTTCTTTCCTACCAGTGGAAATATTTCAAGTATTGTTCTTATAAAACATTACAAAGGTCATCCTTGCCTCAGCTGTGTGCGTATGGGAGTATTTCTGCAAGTTGTATTCCTGGAGCAGAATAACGGCATCAAAACATGAGCACAGTGTAAATGTTGCTAGATGCTGCAAAACTGCCTTCCAAATGAGCCTTAATTAACATTCCCGCCCATGGCTTATGGTAACGACCACTTCTCATTCTTTTCAATACCAGACATTATCACTCTTTATTTGTTTTTAAATACTTTATTTATCTACTTTTAGAAAGAGGGAAAAGGAGGGAGAGAAATATCGATGTGAGAGAGAAACATTGATCCATTGCTTCTTACATACCCCCACCTGGGGACCTGGCCGAAAATCCAGGCATGTGCCCTGACTGGAAATCAAATCAGCAACCTTTAGGTCTGCAGGCCGGTGCTCAATCCACTGAGCCACACCAACCAGGGCCTCACTTTTTATTTTTAATAGCCCAATGGGTAAGAATCATGTCTCTGTTTTGCTTTAGCTTGCATTTTCATATGGATTAATAAAGCTGGGAATCATGTCATAGGTTTATAACCATTGTGAAGTTTTTTCTCTATGAATGGCCTATTAGTCAAATTGCTTAGCAGGTTATGTCTGTGTCCAGGCTATGAACTGGCTGCCTTTGTGCTAAGTGTCCACCTGCAGTACCATCAGCTAAGATTGGAGGACTGAGATTACATATTACAAATTACCTCGCAAAGGCAGCTTCTCCACATGGGCTAGAAGCAGCGCATGCCTACCTATAAAGTGCAGGTCAGGGCAAAAATAGGTTTACAGATAAAAGTACTCAAAACACAGAGTTTATTCTTGTATTATTCTTTATTAATTTTTGTATTATTTTTCATGTGAAAACTGTAAACCTCCTTTTGCCCTACCCTGTACATGGGTGAAACAGTTACACTGATTAATGGCTAGTGCAATTTGATGATGAATTAAATTAGAAACTAATGAAACAATATATAGTGAGCATGCACTAAAAGTAAAGCTCTATTTCAGATGTTATATGGGATGAAATTTATATAAGATAGTATCCCTGTCTTCAACATACTTATAATCTTACAAGGAGAGATGACAAACACAAAACTGATTATAATTCAGAATGGAATGTAAATTCGCCAAGAATGACACAAACCAAATGATAAAATAATTCTGCGTGAAAGATAAGCCACATTCAATTGTGAATTCTACTAAGTTTGGTGCCTAGATTTTGAATAAGTGTAGGATTTTTTTAAGCTGCTGTATAAAAAATAATTTTATACTAACAAATGATATAAAAGCGTATAAAGGCAGAAGTAGAAATCAGCTATCGTCCCACCGCTGAGAGAAAAACAAGCAGTTTTGTTTTGAACTCATGTGTCAATATTTTTAAGTGATTCCACCAGGCACATGTGTAGGTGTATGTATATATGTTTGTGCTCATATAAGTGTGTGTAAACAGTTTCACATGAAATTTACATTTTGTTTTTTGTGGGCAAGGGCCTTGTCAGCAGTTGGTCATTGGCTAAAGCAGGTACTCAGTAAATATTTGTTGAATTATTGAATGTTCTACAACTTGTTCTTTCTATTTTAAAAAAGATATGTCTAACTAGTCAGGTCTATAGATAGTATAGTATTATATTACTTTATACATTGCTTAACCAGGCTCCTATGAGTAAACTTTTAGATTTATTTTCAGCTCTACTTTATTTTAAGTGACACTGATGAAAACAATCTTGGGCTAAATCTGTTTTATGTTCATGTGATTATCACCTTACAGTAAATTTTTTAGAAATGAATTTTCTGTCAAAAGAATGATGTGCATTTTAGAAGATTGTGATGTATATAACCGAACTGTCCTCCAGCGTGGAAACAGGACACAGCAGCATGTATTTCCACACATTAGTCAAAGCCAAGTTTCGCTTTCTGGATGTAAGCAGGAGTGAGAAGTTCTAGCTGTTGTTGAGTGTATATTGGGTATAGACAGATAGTTGGGAGTAAGTATATCTTAAACATCATTTAAGATTAGCTTTATTCCATCTGCTTTAGAGGACCAGAAGTCCTTAGTATTTTTTTTAATGTTTGTATAGCATTTGTCAAATTTGTTTGACTAATTTTTACCCTCGGAGCCATAGGTTGGTTTAATGTTTCTCAAACAAGGATTGGAAATAGACATTTTGTTGTATAATGTATCATCTTGGGTTACATAATGAACAGGTTTTGGAATTTGAGTTTTTACCTCATTATTGTTAAAAACTTTGAGGCTATGCTGAGTTTTATAGCTTCTTAGTGAGCCACTAAAGTATATAAATAGTTGAGCCATTTACCACAGTGTAATTGTAATCATGTGTCAGTTTTCGGTATTTCAGATTTTCGGTGAATGGTTGTGCCAGTTACTAAGCAATTGGCACTCAGCTTCAAACCAGCCTTCTGTAATGTCCTTGTGATCTGAAGCTGGGGCTCTGCACCCTGTATCTGCTTTGCCAGCTGACTCCCTGTGCCACTCTACTAGCAGGGGGCAGAACAGGGAGATTGTAAGGTTGGAGGAGAAAAAAGGGACTTTCCCTTTTTTTGTTTACCCCTTGTTGGCTTCCTGACTGCTTCCAGTCCTGTGAGCTTCACCTTGGTAATTCTTCTTTACCTCAGCAACAACAGTTTCTCCCTGTGTTGTGGCAGTTGAGTTCAGTTTGAAGTTTTTTCAACCTTTGTGGAATGAGCCTCAGTGGGCCATCCTTGTAGTCATCGCATCAGGCAGCAGTGTCCTGCCCTCTGAGGTCAGCCCCTTGGGGGATCTCTCTTCCAAGCTCAGGGATACCAGTACCTGTTGAGCAGCTAGACCAGTACCCTCTCCTCCAAGGCCTGAATTCCAGCTCTGCAGAAACAATCCTCTAAGTTTCTAAATTAAAAAAATATATAGTTATTTTTGAGAGAGAGAGAGAGAGAGAGAGAGAGAGAGATTTGTTGCTCCACCCGTTTATACATTCATTGGTTGATTCTTGTGTGTGCCCTGACAGGGGCTCAAACCCACAACCTTGGCCAACCTGGCTCCAGTCACCTGAGCCACCTGACCAGAGCCTTTAATTTTCTGAATTTTAATAACTCCAACTTTCTCCATTTGCTCTTTAAGCTATAGGGGTAGTGTCTGCTTCCTGCCATTGCTACCTCTGTGTACATTAGCATTCTCTTTTATTCTCTAGGCACCTAGTTCACAACTTTGCACTTAGATGACCATTCTCCATATTAAATTCTCACTGTTTAATAACCGATTTGTTTTCTATTACCTTACTGGACCCAGATGGAGACAATGATCATAGAAAACAGTAGAACTTTTGTACTGAGTATATAATGAAACCAAGTTTTGTATCATGTAAGAACAAATGTAGTTTATTTAGAGTCACCCAATACATATGTGACTCCCTAGAAGAGTTTCATGAGACAAAAGAGGATGAAGAGGACAGAGAGATGAAACCAATTCTTAGTGAGTGTGGTTTATAAAATGTGCCCATACAGCATGGCTTTCACCAAGGAGACACTCTGGATACTTCTTCACATTTTTTCTGTCCAATGTCATAAAGTCACATCTCACCAGAAGTATCAGGATGCATTTGGATGATGGAATCTGGCTAATAATGAGTTGTTTGCAGAGCTGGGCATATTTCAGTGACCCAAGGTTCTTCTGAAAGCTGCAATTGCCTACAGAGAATAACTGCAGACATTCCTGTTTGGGGGGAATTCAGGGAATGTCATGGAGGTGCACCTTGGAAATGCCCATGTATGTAAACTATGGTCAAGAGCAAGGCTTAAGAATAAAAACCTCTGTATTCAGTGACTATGGTCATAATAGACTCTTCTCTTTTGATCCTCATTTTCTATAAAATTTTATAGTTCTACAATTTTAAGCCCAGATACATTAAATAAGCCTTAAGAGCTGAGATCATAGTAGTTCTGAAAATTAAGGTGATTGGAGATTGTTTTAAACTGGGTCCTAGTAAAATAAGTGAATTGACCAATTTATAGGTAAAATTCCTTTTGTGTAATTAGCTCAAGGCTTTATCCATTTAATTATAACCATCTAAAAGTAACCCTATCAGATTTCTTGTTGTTGATTATTTTGAATGTAATTTGATCTAGCTTTTTTAAAAAAGTTACCAAAATATTTCAGATACATATATTTTTTTTTTATAAAAGTGGACACAATGCAGAATGAAGTACAAAAATGCTATAGCAAACTTTTTGGTATATTTTAATTTTCCATATAAGCTAGATTTGAGGATTTTCAATACATAATTATATCAATTGCAAATAATTACAGTTCTGTTTTCTTTCTACTAATTATTTTCCATTTATTTCTCAGGTTATGTATCTACAATGTGAAGTTGAATCAAAATAGTGAGAGTGAGCACAGATCTCATTCCTGATTTTATGGGGAATATTTTTAAAGTTTCACTTTTGAATATGTTGTTTTCTGTAATTTTTTTAAATTTTATTTTTTAATACATTTTATTGATTATGCTATTACAGTTGTCCCATTTCCCCCTTTCTCTCCCCTCCACCCTGTACCCCCCTCCCACCCATGTTCCCCCCCTTTAGTTCATGTCCATGTGTCATACTTATGAGTTCTTTAGCTTCCACATTTCCCGTACTATTCTTGCCCTCCCCCTATCTATTTTCAACCTACATTCTATGCTACTTATTCTCTATACCTTTTCCCCCTCTCTCCTCCTCCCACCCCTCTGCTGCTAACCCTCTATGTGCCCTCCATTTCTGTGGTTCTGTTCCTGTTCTAGTTGTTTGCTTAGTTTCTTTTGGTTTTGCTTTAGGTGTGGTTGTTAATAATTGTGAGTTTGCTGTCCTTTTACTATACATGTCTTTTCTTTATCTTCTTTTCTTAGATAAGTCCCTTTAGCATTTCATAAAATAAGGGCTTAGTGATGATGAACTCCTTGAACTTGACCTTATCTGAAAAGCACTTTATCTGCCCTTCCATTCTAAATGAGAGCTTTGCTGGATAGAGCAATCTGGGATGTAGGTCCTTGTCTTTCAGGACTTGGAATATTTCTTTCCAGCCCCTTCTTGCCTGTAAGGTCTCTTTGGAGAAATCAGCTGACAGTCTGATGGGAACTCCTTTGTAGGTGACTGTCCCCTTATCTCTTGCTGCTTCTAGGATTCTTTCCTTCATTTTTACTTTGGCTAATGTAATTATGATGTGCCTTGGTGTGTTTCTTCTTGGGTCCAACTTCTTTGGGGCTCTCTGAGCTTCTTGGATTTCTTGGAAGACTGTTCCCTTTGCCAGATTGGGGAAGTTCTCCTTTATTATTTGTTCAAATACGTGCTCAATTTGTTGCTTTTCCCCTTCCCCTTCTGGTACCCCTATAATTCGGATGTTGGAACGTTTAAAGGTGTCCTGGATGCTCTTAAGCTTTTCCTCATTTTTTTTTGAATTCTTATTTCATCATGCTTTTCTGCTTGGTTGATTCTATCTTCCTTCTGGTCCACTGTATTGTTTGGAGACTCAGATTCCTTCCTTTCACTATTGGCTCTCCTCTGTATATCTTCCTGCATCTCTTTATGGTAACCTGCATCCTTTCATCTAATTTGCACCCAAAATCAACCAATTCCATGAGCTTTCTGATCACCAGTGTTTTGAACTGTGCATCTGATAGATTGGCTATTTCTTGGTCGCTCAAAAGGATGAGTCCTGGAGGACTGATCTGTTCTGTTGGAAATATATCTTTCCCTGTCTCTCCTTTTTTTTTCCAGTCTGGTTGCTCTTGTTACGGTGGGGGGCGGAGCCTTAGGTGTTCACCGGGGCTGGGCACCCCAGTCGCTAGATTGTGACGTTATATGTGGGGGTGGGGGCAGGAGCGGGGACAGGAGGGAACAATGGCGGTAGTTCCGTTCTCCTGGGCTCAGACCCTTCTCTGGGCTCCTGGCTGCGAGCTCTGCCCTGGTCCACAATCGCTGCCTCACTGGTCCGCCAGCCACAGCTTGCGTTCTTAGGGATCACCGTACTCAGGGATCACCGCTGCGTTCTTGTGCCCGGGATGGCTGTTGCGCTGATTTCACACCAAATTTTCCCCGACTTCTGTGCACTGCTGACCCGCGCCAGCCCAGTGCCTGCCCAGCTCGTCTTCTCCTACCAGTCTGGATGTACAGGTCTACTTCAACTTCTTGGCTGTCCGACTTCCATTCAGATAAATCCTCTGTCAGTTCTGGGTGTTATTCTATCTGTAAATTATTGTTGTTCTAATCTTGGTTGTGCAAGGAGGTACGGTGCGTCCACCTATTCCTCCATCTTGCTGGAAGTCGTTTTCTGTAATTTTTTGATAAATAGCCTATATATCTTTCAGAATTTAATGCAGGAATCACTCTCAGTATTACCAAAAAAAAAAAAGGAAAACCTAATAAACACTTGAAAAATTACTGGAAGAGCTGAAAGGGAGGATTAGGGTGGGTGGAGGGAGGGCTGACCCTGAAATTTTGTTTCAAGTTTGCCCTCCACAGGTGTCATCAGAAGTGTATGAATTTGCAGCTATTGCTGTCACTGCTGCCGTTACTACAGCTGCCTCACACCACAAATCTGGTACCAAAAAAGGAGAATAATGAGCAATACATCAACAATTCCTGTTGGTTCTTGCTTATTAACCAGCTCTTCCAAAGAAATATGACTTCTGCTCTTACGTCAGTCAGGGTCTAACAGAAACCACAGTAGTCATCTGAACTGATATGGTAATATAGAGATTTTAAAACTGAGTAAAAAGTTTTTAACAATGTAAATCAAAAGGGAAAAATACACTGAAAATATATTATGGAGATAGCAATTGCAGGAAGCAATGACTACCCCTTCACTTAGGTAAATAAAGAAGGTGTTGGCATTACAGTCATGCACTGCTTAACAATGGTGATACATTCTGAGAAATGCACCATTAGGCGATTTCATGTTTGCGAACATCACCGAGTATATGCACACAAACCTAGGTGGGATAGCCTACTACACACCTAGGCTACGTGGTGTATGTAGCCTATTGCTTTACAGCATCTTGCTTTTGGCTGCAAATGTATACATATTACTGTACTAAATACTTTAGGCAATTGTAACACAATGGTACATATTTGTGTACCTAAACATATCTCAACATATAAAAGGCATAATAAACATATAAAAGATAAAAAATGGTATGCCTATACAGGGCACGTAGCATGAATGGAAATTGCAGGACTGGAAGTTGTTCTGGATGAATCAGGGAGTGAGTGGTGAGTGACTGGAAGGCTTGGGACATTACTGTTCCCCACTGTAGACTTAGGCTATACTAAATTTGTAAAACAACACAAGAGGAAACAAATGCAAGGGAAAATGACACAAAAGACATGGTAAGCATGCGATGATCAAGGCTGCTGCTGTCTTAACACAACAAACTATTTTACAGTAAACTGTGTAAGTAGGAACAGCACACTCTAAAACAACAATAAAAAGTATACAAAATACTTAAATTGTACCATAGTCATTTATTGTCCATTTCAAATGTTATGTACTGTACTTTATACAACTGGCAGTGCAGTAGGGTTGTTTACATCAGCATCACCATAAACACGTGAACAATGTGTTGTGCTTCGATGTTATGATGGTACAATGTTACTTGGTAGTAGAGTTTTTCAGTTGCTTTATAATCTTGTGGGACTTTCCTCCTGTCTGTGGCCTGTTGACCAAAGCATTGTCATGCAGTGCATGTCTGTACTCACATTGAGGGCTTTAAGGAAAAGACTTGTGAGGGTCAAATTTAGACACTGGGAGAGATGGAGCTGGTTGGCTGGTGCCTGGCTTTTCTGTGGGGATATAATGAGGCTATTTCTGTAAGTTTTGGGGGAAAAAATCAAAACAAGAGGCAACTATAGGTGAGGAAAGGAAAGCCTCAGCAGGGTGTAAAAGCAGCACCAGTGTGAGTATGTAGGAAAAAGTTAATATAGCAGATCTGATGTTAGTTTTTGCAGGGCTTGCTTGTGATATTGATACATGAAAACTTGACTTTGGAATCCTCCTTATGTTAGTAGTAACATAAGGTAGTAAGGCTCTTTTGTGTGCTTTAGACCTCAAACCCTGACATATTAGCTTACTTAGACTGTACAAACAATGATATTTATAGTAAGTACCTGCTTTTCTACTGGGAGTCTGGAACTTTGGAAATCATGACTTGTCAGTGCCAATGTGACCAGCTGCTAATGAAAACCCTGGACTCAGAGTGACATAACCTTATGGTGGCATGGGACATACCTCATTTTTGCCCTCCACCTCAACAATGAAAATTTGACATCATTCCATAGACAAAAGTGCATTTGTGGAAGCTGTGGGATCCAGCACCATACACTAAGGAACCTGGGAGGGGTCTTAACCCCACCCCCTGCCACGCATCGGGCAATAGGCAGGCAAAACTTCTTCCTGGCTGTGCATCCTCTGGTGATGTATGAGTCAGCTCCAGTCCTTTTTGGGCATGGTCCAGATGCTCCTGGAAAACTCTGTCTTACACAATAATTCACATACAAGAGAGACTTGGTGGAAGTCCAGGTTTTCAGAAGAGACATTCCAGAGCATTGTTGGAACTGAAAATACAAGCGTGGACACACAGAAGTGGATCATTGGAACAATTTAACTCCATCCACATCTCCCTTCCCACAAGGTGATAGAGCTCAGGACCAAGAGAGATATTCTTGGCTATGATTTTTTCCATGGGGAAAAGAGAGAGAGCAAGTAAGAGGGCACCCGGCTTCCCCAGGCATGGGGGTTCTGCCAAAGTGGTTAATTTCTTCATTGTCTCATGGAGATTATTGAATCATAAGCTACATGACCAGGTGTGGGAAAAGGCTGGGAGAGCAGCAGATAAGACTCTTGGAGGACATTAAAAGAATGAGAATCCTACTAATTGCATTGTGACTCCATCACAAAACCCACTCATGAGTTTAATTCATCCACGGATTCCCTGAAATGAGAATATGAAGGTACACAACATAATAGTAAAGGTAAGTATATAGTTGAATTCAGAATACTCTAGTACTATAATATGGTGAAATGTTAAACACTTATTTTTATAATAAATATTATTAAAGGGCAAGAATATTAAAAATAGCTATGGCTACAATAACTTGTTAGTAAATACATAACATGAAAAGAGGTAAATTTTTATATTAAAAACATAAAGGGAGTAAAAGTATAGAGTTTTTGTATTGCAAGTAAAATTAAGTTACCAGCACAAAATAGACCATTATTTTTATAAAATGTTTCATGCAAGCCTCCTAATAATCACAAATAAAAAACCTATGATAGGTTCACAAAAGAGAAAGAGAAGGGAGTCAAAACATATGACTGTGGAGAATCATCAATTCACAAGGAAGGCAGCAAGAGAGGAAGAAAGGAGTAAGGAAACTACAAAACAGACAGAAAACTATTCATAAGATTGCACCGGTGAGTCCTTACTTATCAATACTCCTGTAAATGTAAATGGATCAAATTCTTTATTTAAAAGACATAGAGTGGCTGGATAGATTTTTTTTTTTTTAAAGAACAAGATTCAATTATATGTTACTTACTAGACTCACCTAAACTTTAAAGATGCACAAGGATCAAAGTGATGAGATGGTAAAAAATATTCCATACAAGTATAAACCAAAAAAGAACAGGATATACTTATATCAGAAAAAGTGAACTTTAAGCTAAAATTGGTAACAAGTGACAAAGTCATGTAATGATAAAGGAGGCAATTCAAATTGAGTGTATATAGGAAACATAAATATGTATGCATCTAACATTGGTGCACCTAAGGATATTAATAAAATTCTAACCAATATGAAGGGAAAAATATAGTACACTCCAATAATAGTAAGGGAGTATAGAACCCCACTTCCAACATTGGGTAGATCATTCAGACGGAAATACAGGTAAATATTGAACTTGAAGCATACTTTAGAGGAGTGGACCTAATAGGTCTAACAGAACATTCCAGGGAACAGCAGCAGAATTTACATTCTTCTCAAGTACATACACACCATTCTTCAGGGTATGTCATATTCTGAGGTTCTGTTCATTTTTCTTTAATCATTTTTCTTTCTGTTCTTCAAAGTGGGTAATTTATATTGATCTATTTGGGGGTCATTAATTTTTTCTTCTGCCATGTGTAATTTGCCATTGAGTCCATTTAGAAAGGTTTTTATTTTAATAACTATAATTTTCAGCTCTAGATTTTTTTGTTTAGATTTTGTTCATTCATTGATAACATTTCTTTCAATTGTTTAAGCATATTTTCAATTTTTGATCATATTTATAATAACTACTTTGGAATCAGTCTGTTTCATCTGCTGCCTTCTTTTCCTGAGTATAGATGCATGCTTTCCTTTCTTTTTATATTGATTAATTTGGGGTTAAAATATGCATGTTATAGAAAGTAGGTCATAACTACTTTAGATTCATCATATTCTTCCAAGGATTGGATATTTACTTTACTGTGGTGTTTGGTTGACTGTAATCAATCTGCAAAATTTTCCCACTTCCCATTTCCTGTGATATACAGGAGCGATTCTACCTTCTTCCTATGTCTTCCCACTGCTGCTTTTTCACCATCTCCTGTTTGTTTCCCAAATTCCCAAATTTTGGCAGAGATGAGGATCAGGAAAGAGATTAGGGTCACCTTTCTGTTATTTTCCTGATTTTTAGCTGTTCTGCCAGGTTTGTCTTAATTTTGACACTTCAGGTGTTTTGTTATGCAGGCTGCATATGGTTGGAGAACACATTCAATGAAGAAAAGCACTGAACTCACAAGTCTGGATAACACAGTATTCTGTCTTTGAAGACTGGATTTCTCTCTGATTTCTCTGCCCTTCCACAGTACTCCCAGATTTCCATAGTTTTGCCAAGGATTTGTTAGTATATGCTCTGAATTGTCACTAGTCCCCACACCTTCATATTACTCCTTTCTCCTTTCCTCTACTGGCTTCCTTAATTAAGCATCATGGAATCTTATATTTGGAAAGTATCTTAGAAAGAGTATAATCATTTTTTTTGTGTTAGGAGCACCAGAAGCCTCAAAGAGTGAGATGAGTAGCCCAGGGTCACAGGGCCAGTGAGCAGCTCAGTTTGCTAATTTAGTCCCGATGAATCATCACCTTGATGCCTGCACGAGGAGCCCTGTGTGGTTCTAATGTGATCGGATAGAGTCAAAGAAATACCATCTCAGCCCTAAGTATACTCATATTTTTTAAGAAGATCAAATATGCACAGTAAAACAAATTGTGAACAATTATAAAACAAACTTAGTTTCTAATTAAAAATAATAAATGCTAAGTACAGACAGGAGAATGATAGGGTTCATGCAACAAACTGAATGCACTTTAGCCTTAAAATCCTAGCAAAGAGGAAATTGTTAATGCATTAGAAATCTACGTAGTATTACTGTATTTCTTTAGACTATGAATGCACAGTGCCAGTAAATGCACTGCTAAGTGTCAGAAGGGCTTTTGAAATTTTGACAAGTTCAATTTTTTTTAAGTGCTTGGGTTGCTGTGTTTGTATTATGAATCCTCTATAAATCTCTGGTGATAGAATATTGAATCACATTTCTAGGTATATAGTATACAAGGACTAAGCTTTAGGAAGCTTCAGTTTGCTCTTTATTCATGCATTTTTTTGAATCTATTAACAAGAATGGCATAGCTTCTTTCTAGGGGATTTTTATATATTATGCAAGTTCTTGTTTGTATATGAAGAACAGAAACTTGTTCTACCTATTTGTTCCACATGGCCTACTTTTCATAACAAAATGGCATATGCATAGAGTTAAACTGTGCTACTAACCCCCCCCCGAACTGATAAATTATATAAGAATGTGAATAAGTAAAAAAATAGATTACATAATTTATGTAAATATTTAACATTTGTTAAATTTACAGCATATAATATAATTTTAAGACCAAATTTACATTTAAGGCCAGTTGCTACTTTTATATGGTTCTTGAATATCCATATTTCAAAGTGAATCTTAATTTACAAAAGAGAAGAAAGCTAATTACATGAGGCAATTCAAGAAGCCACAAAGGGATTCACGAAGGTACTAAATACCAATCAATACCTTCACACTAGTCTGCCTGACATGCTTACCAGTGGGTTTGTGCCTTTGAACCAGCTTTTTCCACAGGCTACCTGAAGTAATATGTGTATCTATGCAAATACTAATGTGTGAGATAGATTAATTTATTACATTGACTTAGAATTTGCAGATATGAAGCACAAAATAGTGAATTTTAATGGAGTCTGCAATGAGCCAAGGAAGGCCAATTCTAGATGACACAATGTGTCCTGGGAATAAGTGTTCCTGGGAGACGGGGGAGAAAGAGAAGTTACTGAAGATGAGTGGCCTTCGATTTTGTCTTGATTTTGTAGATGGGGATATTTGGATAAAGGTAAGTCAGCTTAAAAAGACACGTTGATATCACTAAGTAAAAGCTATGAAGCTGAGAAAACATATATAAAGAAAAATAGAAAAAATATATCTTTGAAGTTTTTTGTTATAAATACATTAAAACCATTTTTGTAGCAATTTAAATTTTATTTTGGTAGTATTATATATTTGGTATTGTAATATATAGATATATTATAAGAATAAGACATACTAAAGAGTAAATGCTTGGTATTTGAGGGTTTAACAACTTTTTTAAAAAATGTAAATCTGTGACCAAAAGCTACATTTCTATGTATTTCTAAAACTTACAGGCTTTTATAATGAATCATGTTTTATATTACTTACACAGGTATTAGTTTTGTTGTTGTTGTTGTCATTGTCGTTGGAGTTCAAGCAACATACAACCGATGTCAACTGAATAGCTGTGAAATCCTGATACAGAAGAGTTGTAAAGATATCACATGTAGCCTCAAGTTTTAAAAATGGCCTCTGTGTGTCATACAGCCAGACCCAAATGGAGACCAAGAAGGCAAGGTCATTGTTAATCTGTACATACATCTTGCTTTCCTGGCTTAACACTAATCATTCGTTATGCTCTGCATCTGAGAAGGGAGAAGATGAAGGATATAGAAGAATTCACTTTGAAAACATGGACCTAATGTTGCATATCCAAAACCTCCCAGGGGATTGAACAATCAGAAGGCCCTACATCATTTGCATTTTGATGGGTAAAAATAAGAGTTGAAACATTTTTTTACATGTTACCATGAAAAAGCCTGTGTAGTTAATAGAACTGTTGTGGTGGGGAAGGGGAGGAAAAAAATGGGAACTCTTTGAAATTTAAGGAAAATTTATATCTTTTACAGAATTGGAGCTGGGTGGCTGAGCTGTTAGAGACACATTTTCCTAATGAAAAAAAAAGTACTGTAACTTCAGACCTTTCACATTTTCCATGAATAGATGTCATTACTCATTATCACATTCACTGTTACTTGTAAAACAGCGAGGTGGCAGCAGGGGGAAGAGGACTAAAATAGAGTTGAAAAAAATTGGTACTGGCTTAGGTAATTTAACTGAAGGCCTTTCTGAAAAAGCAAAAACAACTTTCATCATTACTCCATCAAACCTTTTGGAAACTGACATAAGGTAGCAGACCTCTTTATGAAAAGAATAGTAACAATATCTCTTCACCCTTCTCTAATTTTGAATTAGAAATGATGAAGAGATTGACTGATAAAATTATGAAACAGATAATGAGTTGTTTAAGTGATAATTACTGAATCTCCTTATTTTTAGAAACTCATTAACAGGTATGTCTTTAGTCATAGAATTTTTTTTCATAAATATTGAATTGTGCTATCACATTTCTTTCAAATGATGGAATCTGACTCATTTCACAGGAACTTTTGCTTTTAATTGGTTTTAAGAGTTAATCAAGTAAAGACATCATTTATTAATTCCAATTTGAAAAGCCAAAAAATGTATAACCTTATTATCTTTAGTCAAACGTCTTCAATGTTCATATGGGTTAGAAATTGAAAGAAAAAGGTGCCCCTATACCTTGTGAGTTTCTTCAATTCAAAGAACAGGGTTTATCAATGGGAAGTTGCTAAAAGTTTTATAGTGAAATTTTACTTCCTAACTGCAAAATAAAAGGCTTTGACTAGATTTGTAAAAAGGACAGAATGGCCATTTGTTGAATTCTTCTTTGTTGTTCTTGAACTCTCAGTCTCATGGGTTGGAAGAGGGAAATAAGCCTTAGATTACTGTCAAAGTCAAGCTGCTCCACATTTCTGATAAATACAGTCATGCATTTCAGTCACTGACAGAGTGCAGTCGCCATTGTGGTCTCATAAAATTACCACCGAGCTGAAAAATTCCCATTGCCTAGTGATGTTGTAGCTAACATAGCTCATTGTATTGTCATGTGTTTGTGGTGTTGCTGGTGTAAACAAGCCTACTGCACTGCCAGTCATATTAAATGATAATAAAAGACTGTTACTGGTTTCTGTATTTAATATACTATAATTTTTGGAGATCACATGGAGGGTTATCAACAGGGGAGTGGGAGGGGGAGAGAGGTGGAAAAGGTACAGGAAATAAGTAGCATAGATGGTAGGTAGAAAATAGAAAGGGGAAGGGTAAGAATAGCATAGGAAATGTAGAAGCCAAAGAATTTATATGTATGACCCATGGGCATGAACTAAAGGTGGGAATGTGGGTGGCAGGGGGTGTGCAGAGTAGAGGGGAGTGAAGGGGGGAAAATGGGACAACTGTAGTAGCACAATGAATAAAATATATTAAAATATCTACTATAATTGTTATGATTATTTAAGAGTGCATTATTTTTATGCTAATTGGCACATTTGCTTTATTTATGTTCTAAACACACTATGTCTTTTTAATTTTTTTATTTTTGTTCATTCCATCACATTGAAAAGGAGAAAGAGAAAAATGGTTTTGAATTCACTCGATATTTTGGACTTCTCAGATGAACAGAACATTGTAC
This sequence comes from Phyllostomus discolor, assembly GCF_004126475.2. Lineage (NCBI taxonomy): Eukaryota > Metazoa > Chordata > Mammalia > Chiroptera > Phyllostomidae > Phyllostomus > Phyllostomus discolor. The sequence goes on from NC_040904.2 coordinate 61,997,992, forward strand.
ACACACTTTGAATAGAACAAGAGAGAGGAAAATGGACTCCCACAGGGCCACATGCACCAATTCAAAAAACTTGGATACAGTGCAAGAATTTCCCAAAATGATTGGGTCATCATTACCAAAAACTTGCCATAACAACATCAAGAAACAAAAAGTGTTTAAGCTACACTATTTGGCTTGGGGTCTTTCCTGCTTTTAAAAAAATGCTTGCCACATAGAAAGAAGGCTAGAGAGTGGAAGAGGACAGATTCACAGACATGCAGGTCAGGAAGGGAAACCTCAGAGTGGAGCTGAGAAGAGTCAGGGACAGATAGGGTTCAGGAGAGGAGAGAGTTGGGACGTGGAAAGCCATTTCTTAGCGTTCGGGCATGTTCTTGGTCCACCTCGTTCTTCTCCTTTATCCTCCTCCTGCTAGGCAGTTTCCTCAGTTTTGGTTTCATCTACAGCAGGGGTGTCAAACTCATTTTCACCCGGGGCCACATCAGCCTCATGGTTGCCTTCAAAGGGCCGAATGTAATTTCAACTCCTTAAGAGTTAAGGAGTAGTTACATTTATACAGTCCTAAAATCATTTTGGCTCTTCGAAGGCAACTGCAAGGCTGATGTGGCTCCCAGTGAAAATGAGTTCGACATCCCTGATCTACAGCTTCTATCTTCTCTTTAGCTTGGCTGCTCTCCAAAGTCTCCATTGGAAGCGGGGTTGTTACCTTGGTGACTGCACCCTCTGCAGCGGGTGTGGCGGCAGCAGCAGCAGCAGCAGCAGTGACAGCAGTGGGTGCAATGGCTTGTTTAGGCTCCTCCTTGGCTGGGGTATCTTCTGCCTTGAAGGACGGTGAGTTGTCAGTGGAAGCTTTAGTGGCACTTCTGTCTCAGCAGAGCCGGCCTTCCCCTCTGAGGGAGCCAAGCCTGGGGGACCAGCCACTTGCTCTGCAGCAGCATCAGAGACACCCTCCCCTTCCTTTCCTTGGAAGGACTTTCTCCTGCTTTGCTGGACTCCTCAGGCTTGGAGCCAGTGGCCGGGGCTGCCTCAGTGGTACTGGGACCTTCTCTTTCCTTCTTTTTGGCACCACCAGCAGCAGGGGCATCTTCCTTCTTCTCACTCATCTCAGCTTCAGCAGCTTGGGCATCACCCGTCTTCTCTCCTTTGAGCTTTTTCCTTATTCTGTGCCCACAGAAGCTAGCCTGAAATTTGGTCATGGCCTTAAGAGCTTTATCTTGTGGTTTGATGCCATCTTGCTTGATGTTTTGGTCCTCATTGTTTTTTTCAACCTGTTTGGTTCTTTCTATACAGAACAGCATGGTTGTCCAAAGCATATTATTTCTACTTATAGAAAAAGTTTGCTGTAAAACAGTATACCATTTCATGCCGGCAACATATTCACACATCCCATGATTGCTATGTCTCTTGGTTGTATCAATTTCTCTTGTGCTTGATTTAATTATCTTGTGTTGTTTTAAAAGCTTGGTGTAGCCTTAATGTGCAGTGTTTATGAAGTCTACAGTAGAGTACAGTAATGTTCCAAACCTTCACATTCACTTACCACTCCCTCACTGATTCACCCAGAGTAACTTCTAATCCTGCAAGCTCTATTCTTGCTAAGTGTCCGTAAGATGTGCCTTTTTTACATCTTTTATACCACATTTTACTGCACCTTTTCTATTTTCAGATATGTTTAGATACACAAACACTTACTATTGTGTCATAATTGCCTATAGTATTCAGTATAATAACGTGCAGTTCAGGTTCATAGCCCTGGATCAATAGACTGTATCATAGAACCTAGGTGGGTAGTAGGTTGTATATACCATCTGGGTTTGTGTAAGTGCACTCTGTGATTTGAACAATGACAAAATAGCCTAATATATTTTTAAGAATGAATCTTCATTGTTAAGTGGTGCATGTCTCCATCAAGACTAAATCAAGACTGCTTTCTTTACATACCAAGCTGTAGTGAAATAATGAAATGCCCCTGAAATATACAAGCTTGAATGCTGAAGAAGAGTAGGAGGCCTTGTAGATGGGGAAGTCCCATAGATGGCTGAGTGCTAGAAGTTCTATCAGCTGTTGATAAGGTCCCATTCAAGGCATGCAGAAATTTTTGGTTGTGATTCTTATACATTACTTGCCACTAAATGCTGAATATTATAAATTGCGCCTGAGACACTATAGAAGTTGAGGCTGAATTGCATTCATAAACAGAAAACGTATTATAAACCTGTAAATTAGACCCATTTTCCACTTAGAAAAATAAATACTCTTAACTCAAGAAACTGACATGTATAAAATAGGAAAATAAGGGTTGTGTAAATAATCTGGAAATGTTTATTTATGACTGCCATTGACAGATTTACTATTAGAAACAAATATGCTTTCAATGTAGGACATTTTTATGTCATGAAATGTGATTTCAGAAATGTGTTATTTCTGACTCATAAGTTTTTGTTGTCTGCATTTTTCCCATCTTCACTACTAGCCTCTACTCTAATTTATCTATTGTTAACTAATTTTCAATATAAAATATAAATTTTTCAGCTTGTATTTTTCAGTTATTAAATTATTCAAAAGGCTGAATTGAGATTAAAAATAAAAGTTATCAGGAAGTATTCTAGATAAAGACTGTGACTATGTTCCATGTCCTGATATACTTTGAAGATCACAAATGTTATTTGACCTAGAGCTATGAAGGTTAAAGGACAGCGGTTTTTCTTTCTACTCACGCTATTTACATGATGAAAGCAGAAGACATTTTGTTACAATGTCTGGTACCAGGAGGTGGAGGGATACAGAAGTCCACCTTTCTCTTCCCAATCACAGTCAGCTGATCATTAAAACACTGCAAGACTTGCTAAGCACAGCTCCAGCTCTGGAAAACCTCAAAGCATTGAGATTAGGTAGTCTATAAATTATTAAAAATAATACTTACTGCTGAGGCAATGTTTTTAATGTTGTTCCCCCCTCAAAACATGGAAGTGTTTGTCCAGGAGCAAAGATTGCCTCACTCAATCTAACCATTTCTTCATGTCAAATGAAGAAAAACTTTTATTTGCATTCTTTAACAAGAATACTGAACAGGAAAAAAACAGTCCTGTTTATGTACTAACTTTTAGAGACTAATGTGATACAAAAATAAACTTTAGTAACCTTCTTGGTAATCAAAATCATCAACCCCAAATTACTATTAAAAGAAGGGTTTGAGGAAGAATGAGGCCTGTCCATGTTTGTATGATTCATTATTTTTTTCTCAAACACCTGAGACTGTTGCTGGCAGAGAATGGACATTATTCATTCATTCACTTAACAAATATTTTTTAAAAATCTTCTACACCCCAAGATCTGTGTAAAGCTGATGAAATACAGTATCGTATAAGAACATTCATGCTTTATTCCTTCATGGAGTGTGTAGTGAGGTTTTATTGCCACCCTTTTCTTTGTATAAAATTATATCTTAGTATAAAATTATAATGTGCTAAGTACTAAGATAAAGTGGTTTACAGTTCTATGAAAGCATAAAATAGAGGAGTTTTATCTGCTCAGAGTCATCAGAAAAGCTTCTTTGAGAAAGCAGGTTAAGAGGAAGAAGGGGGCCCCTTAACCATGGTTACAGTCTATTAAGCTTGATGCAGATTGAAGAATTAGTTTAAATACATAAGAGAGAACAATGTTATTAAGATAAAATGTAAAAAAATAAACTGGGATATTCAACTAGAGGAATTGGATAGGTAGGTATGCTGCTTAGCAGAAAAAATCTCCTCAAAGAAATATTTGGAGAAATTCCAATATCAAAATCATAGTTAAAAACTTTGAAACTAAAACCTCAGTAACAATGTATAATGCGGTGGGCTTAAAAATACCCCCTCCCTCAAATAGGTCTGCATTCTAATTCCCAGAATCTGTGATTGTTAGCTTAGTGCAGAAAGGACTTTGTAGATATAATTAAATTTAAAAGTTTTAAATGAAGACAAGATTGAGGTTCTTCTGGGTTATGTGGTGGGCCTGATGTAATGCCCCTTCCTTATAAGAGAGAATCAAAGTCCCAGGAGAAGGCAACGTGATGACAAAAGCAGAGGCTAGAATGCTGCTCTTTGAAGATGGAGGAAGGCACCACCAACTCAGAAACACTGGTTGGTGGCCAGGAGAGGCTGGAAAAGGAAAGGAAACTGACCCTCCCTCAGAAGGTCCCGAAGAAACCAGCTCTGCTGACACCTTGACTTTAACCCAATGAAATTGGTTTTGAATATCACACCTCTAAAACTGTAAAAGAATAAATTTGCATTATTTTAAGTTTGGGATCATTTGTTACACTGGTAAAAGGAAACTGATACATATGGGAAGGGAAAAAGACTGCAGAGATAAAACCTGAGGAAGGGCTCACCTCTACAAATAATAGTAGAATATTCTAGTGCAGAAGACACCAGAGAGCAAAACCAAGAAAAGGCAGATCTACAGAAACCAAGAGGCAAGATATTCCTAGAAGAAAAGAGCTGTTCAGAAGAGGTGATTAGACTTAGAGTTCATAGAATCTATACTAGACAGGGAAGGAAGTTGGAACAATAGGGGTGATAGATTACTGGTGCAGAGGCTGAGAGACTGGAGGTCATGTGGAGTGCAAGACTAAGAATAGGGGGAGTGTGCCATCACAACATCTGGATGAATAGGTTGTTGTGATCTGAAATAGAATATTGGAACACAAGGTTTTAGAGGTGAATGGTGATTCAACACAGACATGCATAGAGGACTTGAGCTGAGCTGGTCTGCAGGTGCACGGAGCTCTTTCAATATGATGGTGGATCTCAGAGCCAAAAGGTAGACTTTAAGTGACTGACTACCTGAATTTTGTTCTTACTGAGTTGTTTTACAGTGTACAGTGACTGTGAGAAATTTTCTTTTGCTTTTCAGTGACATATTAATTTTTCTTCTAAGGTGGAATCTTATTTTTTCATCTCACTTATTTGTGAGTGGGTTTAATTTTTTAATTTCATTTTACAATTGAAGTGGCTGACACCACACTGAGTTTTCTGGATTCATTTTTTTGCACCTCCAAGCTAGAGTTTAAACGCTGAACATTTTATGTTCTAGCTCATTTTCTGCAACCAGACCCTTGGGAGGAGGGGAAGTGGTCACGCACCCGGTAGAACTCAGGTGAAGTGGCTGGCACCCTTTATTAATATTCTGGACTCTGCTCTGTACTCTCTGCCCTCTGCCCTATTCCAGGTCACTCCACCTGGTGGAAGATGTCGGGTAGGATTCTTTCACTGTGACCCTGGAGGTTTTCTATCAGAGATGTCCTGTAGTTCATTCATTCCTGACTTTGTCCACTTTTTTTTTGGAGCACTTTCCATAAAAGTTCAATCAAAAGAAAAGGAAAAAGCTCTTTATGGCATCTATATGGCATTAGGGAATATTGACAAGCACTTTTAAAATAAAAAAAACCTTTCAATTACAGTTGACATACAATATAGTATTAGTTTCTGGTATACAACATGGTGGTTAGACATTTATATAACTTAAGAAGTGATCACCCCGATAAGGTGAGTGCTCATCTGACACCATCCACAGTTATTACAGTATTATTGACTGTATTTCCCATGTGTACTTTACATCTTCATGACTACTTTTATAATTGTTAAATTTATACTTCTTAATCCCTTCACCTTTTTCACCCAGCCCCTAATGCCCCTCCCATATGGCAACCATCAATTTTTTCTATGTTATCTATGAGTTTGTTTCTGTTTTGTTTGTTCATTTATTTTGTTTTTTTTTTTAGATTCCATACATAAGTGAAATCATATAGTATCTGTCTTTCTCTGTCAACTTATTTCACTTAGCATAATACCCTCTAAGTTCACCCATGTTTTCACAAATGGCAAGATTTCATTCTTTTTATGCCTGAGAAACAATAGCCATGTTATGGAAGCATCTGAGAGTTCATCAAAAGATGAATGACAAGATGTTTTTGAGGCTGAGGACATGGTGAGTAACTGAGCTGTTTTGTGCTTCTCCTTCAGAAACATTTTTTCTTCCCCTCCAGAAATATATTTTTTTCTTTCTTCGGACTAGTTTACTAAATTACATTATGTTATTTTTTTTTCTTGTTTCATGGCTATTGGTGAACATTTATTGATTAGCTTTTATTTATTTATTTTTGCCCATTTTGTTAAATTTTATGGGAGGGAAATTAAATGATATGATTGTAATCCACCATCTTAACCTGGATGCTCATAAACAATATTTCATTATTTGCCTTTATTCATTATTTAGAAAAGGAAGTTAATCTACCATACTTATATTTCAGATGTAGCATTACTTATATTTATAAAGTTAAATTTATTATAGATACAGCCAGAACTAACTTGTAGTTTTAATTTCCTTAATTTACCTCGATTGTGTAGTGATAGACACAATAAATATCAAATATAATTAAGTACCTGCAGCTGACAAATCATTTATAAATACTTTACGTGTACTGTGACCATATTTATTTATGCACAGATAATACATCAGCTATCTCTACAAATAAAAATGCTGGCTATACTAACTTGTAATTCGTAAGTAGTACCTGTCTCTTGCTTCTTAGTTTATATTCCTTTGCTTCCTTTCCTGTAGTTATTTCCTTAAGTCATGTCTTTCAGCCCTACTTTAAGGCAAAAGGCAAGAAAGTGCAGCTTTTGAGTTTATGCCAAAATTTCTTTCTGCCTTGGAGAAAAATAATATTTCTTACTGTGTATTACAGTTTTATAGTATTATTCTCAAGTTCAAAATTAGAAATGATTTTCTATTCTTGCTAAATGTTACATAAGCTTATGTGAAATGAAAAACTAAGCAAAGAGGCTACAATTCTAATAATTGAATCATACATGCCCAAAAGAGTTGGTTTAGATGTCAACACTATATAAAACTAATGTTTACTTCAACTCAGGGTTGCAATTTAATCCTACTTTAATTGATATACCCTTTAAGTGCGTTTCTTTTTTATTTAGCAGTTTATTTTTATATTTTATTTTTTCCATTACTTATTATCCCCCTTATACCTACGTCTAACTCCACCCACCACATCCTCTCCCTAGCAATGACCACACTGTTGCTTATGTCCATGAGCCCTATTTTCTTTGTGCTCCATCCCTCTACCCCCCAACCCCACCCAGAGCTGTCATCTGCTCTCCATCTATGAGTCTGTTTCTATTTCATTTTTAGTTCAGTTTGTTACTCAGATTCCACATATGAATAAAACCATATGGCATTTGTCTTTATCTGACTGGCTTATTTCACTTAGCATAATGTTCTCCAGATCTATCCATGCTGACTCAAATAGTGAAATTTTCTTCCTTGTTATGGGGCAGTAGTATTCCATTGTGCAAATGTCCCATAGTTGTTTTATCCATTTATCTACTGATGGAGTGTTGGGGTTGTTTCAAATCTTGGCTATTGGAAATAAAGCTGCAATGAACATAGGGGTGCTTATATTCTTTGAATCAGTGTTTCAAGTTTCTTCAGGTAAATTCCCAGATGTGGAATCACTAGGTCATAAGGCAGTTCCATTTTAATTTCTTGAAGTAACTCCATACTGCTTTCTACAGTATCTGTACTAATTGGCATATCCAACAATAGTGCAAGAGGGTTCCCCTTTCTTCACATCCTTGCCAGAAGTTGATGTTTGTTGGTTTGTTGATGATAGCCATTCTGACAAGTGTGAAGTGATATCTCATTGTGGTTTTAATTTGCACTGCTCTGATTATTAGTGATGTTGAGCATCTTTTCATATGCCTATCAGCCATGTGTATGTCCTTTTTGGAGACGTAGGTATTCAGGTCCTTTGCCCATTTTTAAATTGGATTGTTTGTTTCTTTGGTGTTGAGTCATACATTCTTTATAAATTTTTAATATTAACCCCTTATTAGAAGTATCAGCAAGTATGTTCTTCCATTCTGTGTGCTGTCTTTTTATTTTATTGATGGTTTCCTTTGTTGAATAAAAACTTTTTACTTTGTTGTAGTCCCATTTGTTTATTTTTTCTTTGTTTCCTTTGCCTCAGGGGATATATCAGAAAAAAATATTGCTATGAGCAATGTCCAAGGTTTTACTGCCTAAGTTTTTTTCTATGATTTTTATGGTTTTGAGTCTAACATTTAAGTTTTTAGTCCATTTTGAATTTATTCTTTGTGTAGTGTAAAAAGGTGGTCTGCTTTCATTTTTCTGCATGTATCTGTCCAATTTTCCCAACACCATTTACTGAATAAACTACCTTTAACCCATTGTATGTATTTGCCTCCTCTGTCAAATATTAATTGAACATAAAATTGTTGGTTTACTTCTGAGCTCTCCATTCTGCTTCACTGACCTTTTTTCTTATGCCACTACCATGTGGTTTTGATTACTATGGCCTTATAGTATCGTTTGACATGAGGTAGCATGAGTCCTCCAACTTTGATCTTCTTTCGCAAGTTCACTGTTGCTATTCAGTCTCTTTTGTGTTCCCATGTACATTTTAAAAATATTTTTCTAGTTCTATAAAATATACCATTGGTATCTTGATAGGAATTGTGTTAAATCTACAGATTGCTTTGGGTAGTATGGACATTTTAATGATGTTAATTCTTCCAGTCCTTGAACACGGTACATGCTTCCACCTATTTGTATCTTCTTCAACTTCCTTTTTCAGTATCCTATAATTTTTTTGGATACAGGTCTTTTACATTCTTGGTTAAAATTATTCCTGTGTATTTTATTTTTTTAAGCAATTGTGAATGGGATTGTTCTCTTGATTTCTCTTTTTGATAGTTCATTGTTGTCATATAAAAATGCAACTGAATTCTGGATATTAATTTTGTATCCTGACCCTTCACTGAATTCATTTTTCAGTTCTAGTAGTTTTTGTGGTGGAATCGTAGGATATCATGTCATCTGCAAATATTGACAGTTTTACTGCTTCCTCACCAGTTTGGATGCCTTTTATTTTTTTCTGTGTGACAGCTGTGGCTAGGACTTCCAGTACTATGTTGAATAACAGATGAAAAAAGATATCCCTGTCTTGTTCCTGATATTAAGGAGAAAAATGATAGTTTTTGCCCATTGAGTATTTTCCTAGTAGTTGGTTTATCCTTTATATCCTTTATTATGTTTAGGTATGCTACCTCTATTCCCCTTTGTTGAGAGGTTTTTTTTAATCAAAAATGGGTGCTGGATTTTATCAAATGCTTTTTCTGCATCTATTGATATGATCATGTGGTTTTCATACTTCATTTTATTTATGTGGTGAATTACATTTATTGATTTTTTTAATGTTGTACCAAACTTTCATCCCTGGAATAAATCCCACTTGATCATGGTGTGCGATCTTTTTGATGTATTGTATATTCTGTTTATTAATATTTTGTTGAGGATTTTAGCATCTTAGTTCATCAGTGATATAGGCCCATACTTTTCATTTTTTGTAGTGTCTTTATCTGGTTTTGGAATTAAGATAATGCTGCCTCGTAAAATGAGCTTGGGAGTCTTCCCTCCTCTGCAATTTTTTTTGGAATAGTTTAAGGAGAGTTGTTAGTTCTTTCTTGGAATGTTTGGTAAAATTCACAAGTGAAGCTATTTGGTCCAAGGACTTTGTTTGTTGGGAGTTTTTTGATTACTAATTTAATATACTAGGGATAATCTTTGTATTCAGATTCTCTGATTCTTCCTGATTTAGTTTTGGAAGATTGTATGTTTCTAGGAATTTACTCATTTCATCCCGTTGTCCAATTTATTGACATATAGTTATTCATAACATTTTCTTACAATCCTTTGTATACTATGGTGTCAGTTACTACTTCTCTTTAATTTCTGACTCTATTTATTTGGGTCTTCTCTGTTTTTCTCTTGATAAGTATTGTTATAGGTTTTTCAATCTTATTTTTTCAAATAACCAGTTCTTGGATTCATTGATCTTTTATATCACTTTTTAGACCTTATTTGTTTATTTCTGCTCTGATCTTTATTATTTTTTCCTTCTACTCACTTTTCATTTTGCTTGTTGTTCTTTTTCAAGTTCCTTTAAGTATAAAGTTAAATGTTTATTTAAGCTCTTTCATGTTTCTTCAGATAAGCCTGTACTGCTATGAATTTCCCTCTTAAGATTGTTTTCCCTGCGTCCCACAGATTTTAGGTTCTTTATGTTCTCATTTTCATTTGCTTCAAGGTATTTTTTGGTTTCTTCCTTGATCTTGTTGTTAACTCATTCATTGTTTAATAACATATTATTTAGCTTCCATGCTTTGTGTATTTTTCAGTTTCTTCTTGTTACTGATTTCTAGTTTCATTGCAATATGGTCAGAGAAAATACTTGATATGATTTCAATCTTCTTAAATGTATTGAGACTTGTTCTGTGTCCTAACAAGTGGTCTATCCTAGAAAACATTCTATGTACACTTGAAAAGAACGTATATTCTGCTGCTTTGGGATGAAATGCTCTGAGGTTATCAATTAAATCAATTTGATCTAGTGTGTTATTTAAGGCTGCTGGCTCCTTGTTGATTTTCTGTCTAGATCTATCTACTGAATTGAATGGATGTTCTTTTTTAAGTATTTTATTTATCTATTTTTAGTGCAAGGGGAAGGGAGGAAGAGAGAGACGGCAAGAGACATCAATGTGTGGTTGCTTCTTGTGAGCCCCCAACTGGGGACCTGGCCTGCAACCAAGGCATGTGCCCTGATTGAGAATTGAACCAGTGATGCTTTGGTTCACAGGTCAGCAATCAGTCCACTGAGCCACACTAACCAGGGCAATGAGGTGTTAAAATACCTTACTATAACTGTATTTCTGTCAATCTCTCCCTTTATATCCATCAAGATTTTTTTTCACATACTCAGGTGCTCCTATTTTGGGTGCATAGATATTTACTAGGATTATATCCTTTGTTGGATTATTCTCTTTATCAATATGTAGTTTCCTACTTTGTGTCTTACTATAGCCTTGAAACCAAGGCTATTTTGTTGGATATAAGCATTGCTACCCCAGCTTTTTTAGTTTCCATTTGCATGAAATATCTTTTTCCATCCCTTTAATTTTAGTCTGTGTATATCTTTTGTGCTGAGTTGGATCTCTTGAAAACAGCATATATTGTACATATATCTTATTTTCTTATCCATTCAGCTACCCTATATCTTTTGACTAAAGTATTTAAGCCATTTACATTTAAAGTGGTTATTGATAAATGCATATTTATTGTCATTTTATTTTAAACTATTTTTCACTGTTTTCTTTATCCTCTGTCTTATTCTTCCTTCTTCTCTTCTTCCTTCTCTCCTCCTCCTCCTTCTTCTTCCTTTCCTCCCCCTCCTCCTCCTCCTCCTCCTTCTCCTCCTTCTTCTTCTTCTTCTTCTTCTTCTTCTTCTTCTTCTTCTTCTTCTTCTTCTTCTTCTTCTTCTCTTCCTCCTTCTCCCTTTCTCTCTTTTTTTCTTTTCTTTCTCTTCTTTCTTTCTTTTCTTTTCTTTTCTTTTCTTTTCTTTTCTTTTCTTTTCTTTTCTTTTCTTTTTCTTCTCTTCCTCCTCCTCCACCTTCTTCCTCTTCAAGCAAGCCATTTAATATATGTTGCAGTACTGGTTTGGCGGTAAGAAACTCCTTTAGCTTCTTCTTGTCTGGGAAGCTCTGTATTTCTCCTTCAATTTTAAATAATAACCTTTGTGGGTAAAGTAGCATCGGTCGTAGATCCTTGCTTTTCATCACCTTGAATGTTTCATGCCACCCCTTTCTGGCCTGAAATGTTTCTGTTGAGAAATCGGATAACAGTCTTATGTGAGCTCCCTTGCTTTTCTCTGTGGCTTTTAAGATCTCTCCTTTTCTTTAAGTTTTGCTGATTTAATAATGATTTATCTTGGTGTGGGCCTCTTTGGGTCCATTTTGTTTGGGACTCTCTGTTCTTTCTGTTTGTATGTCTTTTTCCTTCACCAGGTTAGGGAAGTTTTGATCATTATTTCTTTAAATAGGTTCTCAGTCCCTTGTTCTCTCCCTTCTATTGGTATTCCCATGATGAAGATGTTGTTATGTTTCATGTTGTCCAAAAAGTCCCTTAAACTATCCTCATTAAAAAAATTTTTTTTGCTGCTCTGTTTTGGTGTTTTTTCCTACCTTGTCTTCTAAATTGCTGAATTCAGTTTTCTGTTCATGTAATCTACTGTTTATTCCTTCCACTGTATTATTTATTTCAGATATTGCATGCTATTCTTCTGACTGGTCCTTTTTTATGGTTCCTATGTCTTTTTTTTTTGTGCTGTTGATCATCCTTATAATCATTACTTTGAACTTTGTATCTGATCAATTGCTTGCCTCCATTTCATCTAGCTCTTCTTCTGCAGAATTCTCTTATTCTTTTATTTGAGGCTTATTTCTTTGTCTTCCCATTTTGACTGGTTTGGTGTGTTTGTTTTTATATATTAGGTAGATCTGCAAAGACTCTGGAGCAGCCCTATGTCAGATGCTGCCTGTTACTGTCCATGGGCAACCTGTTAGGAGCTAGCAGTAATCCACAGCTTATATTTCCCTCCTCCGTGCTTTGGTGAATGTAGAAAGAACTAAGTTGTGTACCATAGCTTGTTTTTACCAGCACTGGGCCTAGGGGAAGCTCAGCTAAATTCTCAAAACTTCCAGAGATCTGCCACTACCTACAAGCTCTCTGTTAGGCTTAGTCACTGAAAGAGCTTCCACCTGTACTCCTCAGCCATGCTTAAGCTTCACAGGGTAGGGTGAGAGGAGTCCTGCCATGGGGCTATTGCTTCTCCCCAGGCTGAGGCTCCATAAAGGGGTGGGCTCTGCCCTGGAAAGATGGCTTGTGTAGTATGGGGAATGACTGAGCACAGTGACCCTGGCAGCTGACACTTGAGCTCTCTCTATCTAGCCACCAACCCCAGATTCTCCTCATGTGGCTCTATCTCTGCTCAATCTCCTCAATCTGCTTTGCTCCACCTCTGCCATAGCCCATGATAACTGTCTGCAAACAAAATTTTGTGTGTTGCCCTTTAAGAGGCTATCTGTATATCTAGATGTCTCTCCCTGGTGGACAGAAACCCCCACTGCTTTCCACAGCGGGGTATTATTTGGGTTCCTTTTCCAGTTCTGGTGTTTTATGCTGGCTAGCCCAGCTTGGGGTTTAGACCACACACTCCTCATGGAGAACCCCTTGGCCACTGCAATATCCCTCCAGAGCCTGCACTGCCACCTATGGGATCCCAGTCAGCACCCTCCAGTGTGCACTTCTTACCAGTGACACCATGGTAAATAAAGTTATAAGGCTTGGTTATAAGGCTTTTCTTGGTCCTAGGAGGAGGTTAGTGTAGATTCCATCTACTTTGCTGATATCATGGATCACCACCTTTTTCTATCAAAATGTATTAATATTTCAACAAAAACTTGGTAAGACTCAGCAGAGGATGTCTGATAGGGTCATAATGAGATAAAACCATATGGTCTGCATGTGCACACATTTTCTCTCCCTCGCACACACAGTAAATTTATTTATTTTTCTCCTAGAATTTCATTTAATCAACTTATAGAATCCTTGAAAAGCAGTTCATGAATTTACAGAAAACAAAAATTCTCTTCTCTATATTAACCATCAACATACAAGGTCAAAAGGCAATTCCACCTGGCAATTCCACTGCTGGGATTATACCCTAAGAATCCTGAAACACCAATTCATAAGAACCTATACACCCCAATATTCATAGCAGCACTATTTACAATAGCTGAGTGTTGAAAGAAACCTAAGAGCCCATCAGTAAATGAATGGATAAAAAAAATATGGTACATTTACACAATGGACTGCTATGCAGCAGAAAGAAAGAAGGAACTCCTACCCTTCGCAACAACATGGATGGATCTGGAGAGCATTATGCTAAGTGAAGTAAGCCAGGTGGTGAAAGACAAATATCATATGTTCCACCTGTAAGTGGAACCTAATAAAAAAAACAAAAATGCAAGCAAAATATAACCAGAAATATTGAAATAAAGAACAAACTATCATAACCAGGGAAAGGGAAAGGGTAATGGGGAGAAAAGGGGAAAGAGTCATCAAGGAACTTATATAAAGGACACATGGACAAAGCCAAAGTGGGGTAGGATCAAGAGTGGGAGGTGGAAAAGTGTGGGGTAGGTGGGAGTGGTATGGGAAAAATGGAGACAACTGTACTTGAACACAATAAAAAAGTGAAAAGGGAGTAGTAGGGAAAGAAATAAACTGAACAATTTCTCACTTGCTATTTCCTTGAGAAAGCTGCTGGGTATTTTGTTATCTGAATTGGAACATCCCATCCTTGAAAGCTTGCCATCTGGGACACTGGGAGTTGACCTTCAGGCCACTAAATCTGCTTAATTCTTCAGCCTCTGGCTGAGTTGTGGAATAGTTTAGAACCTACAGGCTGGTTTCTCCACCTTTTGTCTATGACTGAGTAGTAAAATGCCTAAAAGAGTTTAAAGTTGTCATTTTAGATCATCATTTTGGACACTTTAATTAGTCTAAAGCAGTGATTCTCCACCAAAGATAATTTTGTCCCCTTCCTAGGGGTTATTTGGCAATATCTGCAGATATTTTTGGTGGTTATAACTGGAATAGTGATACTGCTCGTGTCCAGTGGATAGAGGCCAGGGCTAGTGCCAAACATCCTACCATGCACAGGATAGTCCCTCACAACAACGACTATCCAGACCAGGGTGTCACTGGCACTGAGGTTGAGAAACCCTCATCTAAAGTACTTAAGGTCTGTTGAGGTATTGAAGTCCCTCAGTTTTTCTTCATAGCAGCCAGCCCCCACCCTGACTCCATTTAGCCAACTAGAAACTCTAGTTTGCTTAAACTCCAAATTAGGCTAGAATTCAGTGAAATTAAATACATACCTCAAGGCTAAAACCGTAAAGAAAAGCAAGAATAAAACTGCCACAAAAGTCAGGATAGTGGTTTCATTTGGACAGAGGGAAGGGACTGCGATCCATGGTGCCCAGCAATGCTCCATTTCTTGGTTTGGGTGGTGATTACTGACATTCACTTTGTAGTAATTCACTAAGATGTTTTTGTATAGTTGGCATACTTTTCTTTATACATATTTCAAACTAATTAAAACTTTAAAAACAAAGCAAACAAAAACAAAAGGCACTTCCATTTTTAGTGTTTTGAGGAAATTCTATACTGTTTCCACAGTGGCTGCACCAGTCTGCATTCCCACCAACAGTGCACTAGGGTTCCTTTTCTCCACAACTTCACCAGCACTTGTTTGCTAATTTGTTTATGATGGCCATTCTGACTGGTGTGAGGTGGTATCTCATTGTGGTTTTCATTTGCATCTCTCTGATGGTTAGTGATGCTGAGCATCCTTTCATATGCCTCTGAGTCCTCTGTATGTCCTTGGAGAAGTGTCTGTTCAGGTCTTTTGCCCATTTTTTAATTGGATTGTTTGTCTTCCTGGAGTGGAGTACTGTGAGTTCTTTATATATTTCAGAGATCAAACCCTTGTCTGAGGTATCATTGGCAAATATGTTTTACCATACAGTTGGTTCCCTTTTCATTTTGCTGATGTTTTCTTTAGCAGTTCAGACGCTTTTTATTTTGATGAATTCCCATTTGTTTATTTTTTGCTTTATGTCCCTTGCTCTAGGGGACATATCGGTGAAAATATTGCTTCGTGGAATATCTGAGGTTTTCCTGCCTATGTTCTCCTCTAGGACTTTTATGTTGTCGCTACTTATATTTAAGTCTTTTATCCACCTTGAGTTTATTTTTGACACATACAGTAAATTTACATCAGTGTGTCAAGTGACTGCAATTCTGGCAGTGGCATTTAGCTCTGTGAGTGATTGTCATCCTGCCCTGCTTGTTTTCTGTAGCACTAGAATGTTTCTATGTATTCCAACATCTCATCAGTTCTATAAAGGAATAACTAATATGAATGTCTTTCATTTATTTTTGTTGTTACAAGAAGCAAAATAACTGTAGGTAAGCCTGATTTATTTTTTAAAAATTATTTTAAATCACACCAACAAACATTAAACTGAGAGTATGTGTGAGCCATAACAAATCATAATTTTATTCTGTCCTCCAGTTGTTGGTTTCTGCAATTATTAATAAAAAGGGGTCAGGAAGCCCAATAACTTCTACACATTAAATTTCAGCCTAGGAGAAATTTTTAATGGAATATCAATGAAGACTCAGTAGGTAATTCCAGATGCACATTACCTTGAGATGAATTTTTTACTGTCTACTCAGGAGGGCTAGAAGTCATTTGGATTAAGGTTACTTCCTTTCTCCTTCATTCCCTTGGGACAGCCCATTTTTGTGTCCCAATATACTACTAATAGTCTCTAAGTGATATTATGGTTAAAGAGATGTAGTTTATAAAGATTTGTGTTTTTTTTTTGTCTTAGAATAATTGTCAATCCTGAACAAAGAACATTAGTTCCTGTGCCCAAGCCCTACCAGATCTGTAAGCATTAGTATATTGAGACATGTTTTTATGAGATTCTCTGATACCTTGGGTGTAGCTGGAACACACTGTGACATAATAACCTATGTTAGCCACAGCTGGCACCTCTGTAATCTCTGTGAAACCTTTCTGTTATGTTCAAGTTACTCTTGTAATGTTTTACAAAATCAAGCTGTAGTAAATGTTTTAACTTGGGCACGACATATTGTCACTGGATAATTAATTTGAATTTTCAATAACCTCTGACTTGTAAGGTTATAGACAAGTCAATGTTGAAATGTCTGTCAACCCTCTCTAATCTACCCATGCTACTGTAAAGCTGCAGATGTCTCATTATACAATGACCCAACACACTCTCCAAGTTTGTCCAGGTTAACTCTGAATAACTGAGGGACAAATTCACTCAATTTAAGTAGGTGAAATAATTGAATGTTGATTTATAACCAACTTTGTCATCCATTGAGGCAAGAGTTAGAATGGCTAAATTCCAAAAAAGGAAAAGATACATCTAGTTTGGTTCTATGTATTAATTGAGCAGCTTATGTAATTGGGTATTGCAGTACATTGTCAAGGAAACCACATTATGTCCCATCTTATTCCTAAATGGATGTAGACATTGACTACTAGAGTAGAGAATTATTTTGCATTTTGTTTAGTAAGATGCAGTTAGTAAAATTTCTTACTACGTTAGTAAAAGTACATGTATTTCTCTAACTGGTAGCCAGCCATATTATTTCCATAAGGAAATTCTACTAACCATCTGCTTAAGAGGACTTAAACATTACTACACAGTATATGAAAAGCTCTCTACTTGTCCCTTTGAGCATATTGCTTTTTGGTATTGTTAATGCATAAATTGTCAGGGCATAGCATAATGAAACTTTGCATATGTACATATTCATGTCATGGAGACTCTGATACACGTGTATAGCATGTCCATCAACCCAGAAGGCTTTACTGTTTTGTAATTTCTTTGAATGTTAGAGAATAATGGGTAGTCTTGGGCTTTGCCTACCTCACAGGTAACTGTGAAGTCAAATGAGATACCTGAAAATGGCATTAAGAAACTATCAAAGACACTGAAATAGAGGACAGGCTGACAGTGACCAGAGGGGAGAGAAGAGGGAATTTCAGGGGAGAATGGGAAGGGTTTACGGGAACAAATTCAAAGGACACATGCACAAAAACTAGGGGGAGAGTGGTAATGGGAGGGAAGTGGGGAGGGTTGGGTGGGTGGGCTGGAATGGGAGTAAAAGGGAGAAAACTGTACTTGAACAATGATTAAAATAAATAAATAAATAAATAAATAATAAAAAAGAAACTATCAAATCCTACTCAAAGATAAAGCTTTGCAGCAGTAGTAATAGTTATGAAAGACTTACCCTACCTAACCCAGAGGTCATTCCTTCACACTTTGTCTTTTCTGTTTTATTTAAACTTACAAAGCCTGATGGTTTAGCTCTCAGCTGGTTAAACCTTTCAAAGCTAGTTAAAAAAACCAAATTTAAAAATGATGTAAAAGCAGTCAAAGTTATTGTCATGGGACAGAGTTTACCAGTGTTTCATCTATATTTAAGGATGCAATTCAAAATATTTTATTACTGCTTCTTCTCTCCTTATGCCAAGTCTTATGTGTGACTGCATGTGTCTAAGACACCATTGCTAAATTATATCAAATGACTGACATCCGCTGGTAACAAAACAAGCAGTAGACTTGTGTGGTTAATGACACATTCAATTTAAAGTAAAAACAAAATGAAACAGAACGAAGCAAGACAAATTAATTGTTGCTATTTCTTTAGGGGCCACTAGCGTATTACAACAGTATAATTTTAGTTCCTCTTTTTTTCCCCTAGGGTTAATTGTCAGTATTAACACCTTTTTAAAAAAAGATTCTCTAAAGTGAATCTGAGTTACCAGAATAAATCAGCAGATTTGAAACACTGGTAAACTGCACAGTCTTTTTTGATGATTGATGGGTTTAGTTGGGCTATTGGCTTTCATTTTCTTCTCATCTGTCTGTACTCAGTCTTTCATATACCACATAAATGTACAAATTTACCCTTTTTTTTTTAAAAGAAACGAGTTTATTTCCTTCACGGTGGTCTGTTAGTTTATCTAGCAGTAAGAAAAATGGCAGCCTCAATAGTGCATTCACCTATTTGGTAGCTGCAGCTAATATGTCTAGAACAGTCAAGCATATCCTCCAGAGAGTTGCAGTAAGTCCAAAAGTGAAACAGCTGTATCCATAGCTCATCCTATGAAGCAGGTTGTCCACAATTAGATTTATTGATTTCTACTTTCCTTTTGTTTTTAAAGTTCCTGAAGGGACCTAATATTGACCCTGAGCATTCTGAGCCATTTAAAGAGCTAACATACTGTTTAGAAAAGGATTATTATTGTGGCAATGACCATAAGCATGACAGTTTTGAAATAGAAGTGTTTCATTGCTCTGGGGTTTCCTTTCATAATTCAAGTAAAAAGACTAATTTTTCCTAAAAAAAAAGGTAGATGGAAATTACAGCATATGATAGTGAGGAGAATTAGCAGCATTAGTTTGTTTGACATGGCTAGGAGTTCTTTTAATACCTTTCAGGCCTCATCTGAACACTCAGCCCTTAGCACTCAATGGGAATGTAGGCTGTGACTTTCCACCAAACCATTGCCAGTTACCATAAAAAATTTCCACAAAGTAGAATAATGCCCCAATTATTTAAACCTATTCAAAATTATTTTGAAATTCATATTTATACAATTATTTAAAATATTAAGATAATTTTGAGAAAGAAGAACAAAGTAGGAGGGATCACAATACCTGACACTAAACTATACTACAAGGCCACTGTAATCAAAACAGCCTGGTACTGCCATAAAAACAGGCACATGGACAAATGGAACACAACAGAGAGCCCAGAAATAAGCCCAAGTCTCTATGGTCAATTAATATTTGACAAAGGGGGCAGCAACATAACATGGAGTAACAATAGCCTTTTCAACAAATGGTGTTGGGAAAGCTGGACAGCTATGTGCAAAAAAACGAAACTTGAGCACCAACTTACACCACACCCCAAAATAAATTCAAGGTGGATAAAAGACATAAATATAAACCATTAAAGTCCTAGAGGTGAACATAGGCAGGAAAATCTCAGATATTTCATGCAGCCACATTTTTGCTGATATGTCCCCTAGGGCAAGGGACATAAAAGAAAGAATAAACAAATAGGATCTCATCAAAATAAAAAGCTTCTGCAGGGCTAAAGAAAACAGTATTAAAATAAAAAGAGAACCAACTGTATGGGAAAAGATATCTGCCAATGATACCTCAGACAAGGGTTTAATCTCCAAAATATATAAAGAACTCACACGACTCCACTCTAAGAAGACAAGAAACCCAATTCAAAAATGGGCAAAGGACTTGAACAGACACTTCTCCAAGAAGGACATACAGAGGGTCCAGAGACATATGAAAAGATGCTCAGTATCACTAGCTATCAGAGAAATGCAAATTAAAACCACAATGAAATACCACTTCACACTGGTCAGAATGGCCATTGTCAACAAAGCAACAAACAACAAGTGTTGGAGAGGTTGTGGAGAAAAAGGAACCCTAGTGCACTGTTGCTGGAACTGCAGACTGGTACAACCACTATGGAAAACAGTATGGAATTTTCTCAGAAAACTGAAAATGGAACTGCCTTTTGACCCACCAATTTCACTGCTTGGATTATATCCTAAGAACTCTGAAACACCAATCCAAAAGAACCTATGCTCCCCCAATGTTCCTAGCAACACAATTTACAATAGCCAAGTGTTGGAAGCAACCTAGGTGCCCATCAGTAAATGAATGGATCAAAAAACTGTGATACATTTACACAATGGAATTCTATGCAGCAGAAAGAAAAAAGGAGCTCCTACCCTTTGGGACAGCATGGATGGAAATGGAAAGCATTATGCTAAGCAAAATAAGCCAGGTGGTAAAAGACAAATACCATATGATCTCACTTTTAACAGGAACCTAATCAACAAAACAAAGAAACAAGCAAAATATAACCAAAGACACTGAAATAGAGAACAGGCTGACAGTGACCAGAGGGGAGAGGGAGGGAATTTCAGGGGAAATGGGGAAGGGTTTGCAGGAACAAGTATAAAGGACACATGGACAAAAACAAGGCGGGGAGGTGGAAGTGGGAGGGCTGGGGGCATGGGCTGCGATGGGAGGAAAAGGCAGAAAGAAGAAAACTGTACTTGAACAATTAAAATAAATAAATAAATAAATAAATAATAAAAAATGTTAAGATAAGTTATGATGTAAATAAAATGTCAATCATTGTCATAGTGTTACGTTTATAAAGTTTGTATGTGTTGCAGAAGCCTATTAAAGTATTTACAGGTGAAAGGCTGCAGTGGTTGAGATTTACTTCATGCACACGTGATAGGGAGGGTAGAAGAAAGAAAGTTGGTGAGATGTTGACAGCCAGGGTCCACTGAATTATTCTCTCTCCCTTCAAGTTTGTTGGAAATTTCTGTGGTAGAAAATGTGAGGAGTGAAGTTTATGATACTGATGTGGACACTAGTGCCTTGGGTTCTGGACACGATGCAAACATAACCACTAGATGATCTCAGAAGATGTATCTTCTTTAGGTCTATGATGCCCTCACATCTAACAGATAGGGAAGTGGCAGGTGAAGTCTCTGTCTTCGGATCCCAGAGAGTTAGGTTGAGGACAATCTTTAAGTGTTAGCCAATATGTATTGAGCATCTTTTATGTGCCAGGTCAAATAGTGGGCCCTGATCACACTAATGTAAGTAAGCCACTCTGCAGTCTGGGAGAAAAGTAGTCACACAAATTGTAAGACAATGTCATAAACAGGAGGGGAGGCCATAGCATTTTTTAGGTATTATGTACAACATGGGCACAATGAATAAGATACAGCATATACTGCTGAAGAACAAACAAGGGGTTGAGTGCTGCTGGAACTTCAAATACAAGGTAGGGGGAATGAGAGTTAGAGATGGAGAGGCGGGCAGGAACTTCACTCTGTAGAAGGTGGAGAGCCACTGAGGAGTTTACGGTGGGGCATCTGCCTAGAGGACAACAGTGGGATCAGGGAGGACAGAAAGACATCCATGGTAGTCAACCAGCTGAGTGAGGATGAGGCCTTGACCTGGATCCAGGCTTCGTGAGGGAAGAACAGGAAGAGAAGCAGATTTCAGATCAGGGTAGTTTTGGAGCTCCAGGACAGTGATTAAATGCTTCACTTTTCCTGCTTTTCTCTTATCCTTTTTTTCCCCAAATTATATATTTTTATTTCCTTTTGTGCCCCTCTCTTACATTCTTCTTTTTGTCCTTGTTGGATCTTGAGCAAAGACTTAACTTTTAAAAATTCCTTTTGAATAGTTGATATATGCTCAGGGCACAGAGCTTGAAATCCAAACAGTACATAGTAAAAGGTCTCTCTTCCTGCATCCCTGGCACACTGGGTGCCTACTTCTCCCTAGTGGAGCCAGCCATTGCTCCTTCCAAAGTTCTGGTGTGTTGTTCCAGAGATAGTCGATGCATTCACATTTAGATATATGAACTAGCAAAGACTTTTAAAAATAACTTGTGTCAAGACGTTTTGTACATACTTGACAAGCTAATTAGCATGCTTGCTGCACTAGATTAAAATCTTATTAATTAATTTGATGGGTCATTTGATTATGTGGCTCTAAAACAAAATGTAAGCTTTTTACTGCAGACAGCAGTGAGCTCACCAAGGATATTCACATGAACAATCTTTGGAAGATGAAAGTGTTAAATTTAACTATCAGAGCTCTTCCCTTTCTAGTGGATATGAAGACTGTTAATCTACTGTCTACCTAGAGTCTTGATTATCTCAAAAACACTTCAGCAAATGCTCTTTTAGCCTATTTAGCCATCTGCTTATGTAATAGCACATTATCCTGCTAAAAAGCCTTTATCCTCCTTAAAAATATCATAAGATCATAAAAGTTTGATTTAATTTTTGTTTTAAAATCAGAGGAGATAAAATCCTTAACCTTTTTACAGTGAAGGTTGTGGCATTTCCATGCAGTAAAACATCCCAGTTTCTATGTTCACCGTACGAGTGCTGTGGTAGGCCCCTCACTGCAATGATTCCTGGGGGAGCAAAATGTGTGCTACTTTCAGAGGTGAACAGAACTGTGTCGTCTTCCAGCCCAAGCTGGATTCTCCAGGCTGCTTATTCTTCCAGGTGACCAGAAGAACGCAATCCCTGGTGTGACAATTTCACAGCTTCCTATACAAATCTGACCAGAGATAACACTTGTATACTGTTCTTGTATTTCTGTTGGTGAAATTGGGCACAGTGATTCTCTAATAGCCATAATAAAATAAACTCATACACAGTTATAATGACTGTGTTTTCACTTGTGGTTGTATTTAATTTACAGGGAAAGCTGTCTTAAGAAATACTAGTTCAAGAAATAAGTCCTTTAAATATATAAAACTTTAGACTGAAAATAATGATTATGACTATGCCATGTTCAAATTCTGGCTTTTTCTTAGCATGATTCACAGTCCTAGATACTTAGAAGCACATTGAAAGAATTAAAGAGAATATACATTCCTGAAAATGTTCAGCACAAAATTGTTGAATTTTGCATTTCCCCCAATACAATGCTAGCTAGCACACTCCAGGATGCCATATCTTTTTTACATTTCAAGCAGAAGCACTCCAAACTTACTGAGAATCCAAATAATGTTAATGTTACCTTACAAAATAAGTTTGTTTTTAATGTATTGGGTCTGAAATTGTATTATTAAACTATACATGCTATGCTGAACTATTTAACAATGTCCTCTGTATCAATTCTCTAGAATGTAATTTAACTGTACTACTCTTTGCTCTATTCCCAGCTTAAAACATAGTAAGTACTTAATAAATATTCACAAGTCAACAAACACAACATTATCTATGACCATATTTCTATTAGAGTATTTTTTTTATCACACACTGTACATCTTTTTTTAACTGTGGTTTATTTTTTCTTTTTGTTATAGAATAAAAACTATGTCCCATAGGATAAAAAATAAGATTGAAAAAAATTTTGGCTTGATTAGCTCATTATGTTCTAGCTGCATGTAGCCTAGCATACAAAAAATATTAACAATTTAAGGTACAATTTTCTGTACCTCATTTCCTTGGTTCAAGTTGACTGTAAATATGGAAAGGTTGTGAACAGCAGCCACTCCTCATCCCATGTAAGAAGGGATTCTAAAAAATAAAAATGAAAAAGAGAGAGAGGTAGAGCATGAGGAACAGAGAGAAATAGGAACAAAAGGAGATAGGTTGGTATGGGGGTGGGAGGAGTCTTGCTATGTTAATAAGATTGCCATTAATGGGTCTTTTAATACTAGGTGCCCTATACTACTTTCCACAGTTCATCACAAGCTGATGAAAGGGGTGCCTTAATTGGGAAGATAATAAATGATTCAGGAGATGGCAGAAAAGGGAAGGATTCCAAACACCACAGCTATGCACACAGGAGGAAAGCTGCCAAGTGAGAGAAGACTGTGGGATGGGGTGGAGAGCAGTAAGCTGCATGACATCACAATAACCAGCCTGAAAGGGGTGACAGTGTCCTCAAGGAAGACACATACTCTAGAGTGAAGGTCATATTACAGGCCTTCGCTGTTAGATGTAATATTAAGCTAAATTAGCCTCTTTTAATTGTCAGAAGAGAATTAGTTTATTTCAAATTTTGGAATGAATCTCTAAAAAAATCTTATATGCATGATTTACATTGTCGGTTTAGTCTTAAAATTCATAATAGTTTTGGCATTCCTTAGAGAATCAACCGTCAATCATTTAAAATTGTAGAAAAAGAACACCCCTGCTTCAAAGGAAATCTTGCCAACCATTGTACTATCAAGACACCAACTATTAGTTAGACTTGTGCTTCCTTAGAATGAATAGATAGAAAATGAAATGTAAATACTATGTGTGACTATAATACAAGAGAACTCCTAGGACTCCTTTATTTTTCATTTTGTCATTACTCATACTTTGTTCTCCTGGAAACCCAGAAAAATTAACTGGTGTATAAAGAAAATACAATATAAAAGTAGGATGCACATAAACAAGATTTCTACTTTTAAGAGGAAAGCATTGATGTTTGTGTGCAACTTAATTTCATTTTTATTCTGCAAAACAAAGGACTCTACAGGAATTAGGAGTGAAGTTCTAGAAACATGTTGGTTAAAAACCACAAATCTAGTGCTACTCAAAGTGTGGTTCGCAGCCTGGTGTCTGGCCCTGCATGGTATTACTAGTTTGCAATAGTACAGACATTAAAAATCAACATTTAGAAATTTTTACAGCAATTTTATATAGTGTTTTTGTCTATTGAATTTAATAGTAAAAAATATGACTTTAAGTATGCCCTTTTATTTCATCTTTTAAGCAACTTTTTGATAAACAAAAAATTATTTATCTATCAAATCCTAGGAAGTCCTAGGAAAGAGAAGTTATTTCTCTGGTGATAGATTAATTCCTGCATCTGCCTTCAGGATCCTATCTCCTGCCTGGCTGTGGACTGAATGTTTGTGTATCCCTCTCCACCAACTCACATGTTGAAGCACTTACTCCCCAATGTGGTCGTATTAGGAAGTGGGACCTTTGAAAGGTAATTAGTTTAGATGTGGTCTTGTGACTAGAGATCCATGATGAGATGAATCACTCACAAGGAGAGAAGAGCTTCTTTTTGTTACCATGCAAGAACACAGCAAGAAGGTGGCTATCTGCAACCCAGGAACAGACCCTCACAGAGAACCGAGTCTGCCAGCACCTTGGTGCTGACTTCCCAGTCTCCAGAATTATGAGGGGGGGAAAGTCTCTCGTTTAAACCACCCTGTCTATGGCATTTTGTTATAGCAACCTAAGCTGACTAAGACAATATCTTTTCCTTTATTTTCAAGCTTTACTTTCTTTCTTCTCCTTTTTATTAGCCCATAAACATATTCAAAATTCTCTCATCCTTAAAATTTGTCTCTAAGTCTCACACTTTTCTCCAGTCACTGTCCTTTATGACAACCACTTCACAACTGAATCTTTGTTTTTGCTCCAGTACAATTTTATTTACAAAGATGGGCAACTGCCTATGCTTCTGGAGACAAGGGGTGCTCTTGGTCTGTCAGTAGCACCAGGTATGAGAGGCAGATGTGGACTGTGGTGGAAAAGACTTGGCTTCTAATTGCAGTTCTGTCTGGTACCAGAAACCTAACTTGAATGAGATCCAGGAAAATGGAGTCGTGGAGAGGGAATACTCAGGTAACCTAACCATGGGTAAGCTTTAGGACCTGCCTTGTGTTTATTCACCATTTTGTCTCTCCTGCTATCAGTGGACTTTATTTCTGCTCAAGGGAACATGACCTCTGGAAGTTCAGGACACAAACACTGATGGTCCCAATGCTGGAGAGTAAAGAGGATCTTCTCTATTCAGGGATAAGTAAGAAGTTTCATGGTGTAATATAGGTCAAGGGTGTCTGGGTGATTCTTATTAAATGCTATTCTTGCTAAATGTTAAAATGTAGCATAGTATTTTGCAGATGAAGCTCTAACCAGATAAGCTTGACTGGGACTCAGTGGGGTAACCTGAGTTCAGGTTTTCACCAACCTGAACTCTGGCAGAGGGAGGATGGAGCAGACTAGAGTCATGTGAGGAGAGACAGGTTCATGGCTCTTGGGAGAGACCTGAAGGGACAGCCCCATGAACACTGTTCGGAATCATTCTCAAATACTGCAGACACCATCTTTCTGGAGTAGAACACTCCACAATTAAATCTTTTAAAAGATTCATTTTTCTGCATGTATCTGTCCAATTTTCACAATACAATTTATTGAAAAAACTATCTTAGCCCATTGTATATGCTTGCTTCCTCTGTCAAATAATAATCAGTTATAAAAGTATGGATTTATTTTTGGGCTCCCTATTTTGTTCTATGGATCTCTATGTCTGTTTTTATGCCAGTACTGTGCTGTTTTTATTACCATGGCCTTATAGTATAGTTTGATATTAGGTAGCATAATTCCTCCAACTTTGTTCTCCTTTATCAAGATCACTGTTGCTATTCAGGGTCTTTCATGGTTCCATAAAAATTTTAGAACATTTCTTCTAGTTCTGTGAAATATATCATTGGCATCTTGGTAGGAATTGTGTTCAATCTATAGATTGAACATGGACATTATAATGATGTTAATTCTTCCTATCCATGAACATGGCATGTGCTTCCACCTATTTGTATCTTCTTCAATTTCTTTCTTCAGTGTTATAATACTTTGAATATGGGTCTTTTGCATTCTTATTTAAAATGATTCCTGGGTATTTTATTCTTTTTGAAGCAATTGTGAATGGGATTATTTTCTTAATTTCCCTTTCTGATAGTTCATTGTCGGCATATAAAAATGAAACTGAATTCTGGATATTAATTTTGTATCCTCTTCCTCACTGAATTAATTTTTCAGTTCTAGTAGTTTCTTGGTGGAATCTTTAAGATTCTCTATGTACAGTCTCATGCCATCTGCAAATAATGATTGTTTTACTGCTTCCTCTCTAATTTGGATGCCTTTTATTTCTTCTTGTCTGATTGCTATAGCTAGGACTTCCAGTACTATATTGGATAAGAAAGGTGAAAGCATACATCCATGTCTTGTTCCCAATCTTAGGGGAATTGTTTTTGTCTGTTGACTATGATGCTGGCAGAGGGTTTGCCACATATGGCCTTTCTTACATTTAGGTATGTTCCTTATATTCTCACTTTGCTGGGAGTTTTTATCAAAAGTTGGCCCTGGATTTTATCAAATACTTTTTCT
This sequence comes from Phyllostomus discolor, assembly GCF_004126475.2. Lineage (NCBI taxonomy): Eukaryota > Metazoa > Chordata > Mammalia > Chiroptera > Phyllostomidae > Phyllostomus > Phyllostomus discolor. Next base: position 62,025,281 of record NC_040904.2, read on the forward strand.
GTATCTGTTGATATGATCATGTTTTTTAAAAAATTTTTCTATATGTTGTGGGTTTTTTTTTAAGATTTTATTTATTTATTTTTAGAGAGGGAAGGGAGGGAGAAAGAGGGAGAGAGAGAGAAACATCAATGTGCGGTTGCTGGGGGCCATGGCCTGCAACCCAGGCATGTACCCTGACTGGGAATTGAACCTGCAACACTTTGGTTCGCAGCCCGTGCTCAATCCACTGAGCTATGCCACCCAGGGCTGATCATGTGGTTTTTACCCTTCATTTTTTTATATGGTGTATCACTTTGTTTCATTAGCAAATATTGTAGCAATCTTGCAACTGTCTTACACCACACACAAGAACAAATTCAAAATGGATAAAAGACTTAAACATTAGATTGAAAACCACAAAAATCCTAGAAGAAAACATAAGCATTAACATTTTGGACATGGCTTGTGGTGATATTTTTTTGTGACGTATCTCCTCAGGCAAGGGAAACAAAAGAAAAAATAAGCAAATGTGATTACATCAAACCAAAAAGTTTTTGTAGAGCAATGGAAACCATAACAAGATAAAAAGATGACCCAATGAATGGGAGAACATGTTCACCAATACCTTTGATAGGGGTTTAATATCCAAAGTTTATAAAGAACTTATAAAACTCAATGTCCCCCCCAAATCCAATTTAAAAAAAAATATAAAGGACCTGAATAGATACTTCTCCAGAGAAGACATACAGATGACCAATAAACATATGGAAAGATGCTCAACATTACTAATCATCAGAAGAAGGCAAATTAAAACCTTGGTGAGATATCACCTCACACTTGTCAGAATGGCTATCAACAATAAATCAACAAACAAGTGCTGATGAGGATGTGGAGAAAAAGGAACTCTAGTGTACTGTTGGTGAAAACGTTTGTGACCCAGCAATTTCACTTCTGGGACTTTATCCAAAGAAACCTGAAACACTAATTTGAAAGAATATATGCATCCATATGTTCAGCGTTATTTGCAGCGTTATTTACAATTGCCAAGATTTGGAAGCAGCCCAAATGTCCATCAGTGGATGAGTGGATAAAATAGCTATGGTTCACTTGTATAATGGAATATTATTCGATCACAAAAAAGAGGAAAGTTTTACCCTTTGCAACAGCATGGATGGACCAGAGGACATTGTGCTAAGTGAAATAAGCCAGTTAGAGAAAGACAAATACCATATGATGTCACTCATATGTGGAATCTAATGAAAAAATTGAACTAACAAGCAAAATAGAGACAGGCTATGGCTGATAGCTCTGGGCGGAGGGTGTCGAGGAGTGGAGGAATTGAGCAAAAGAAAAAGAACTCATGGATATGGACAAAGTGTGGTGATTGTGGGAGGTAGGGGGTTTGGTGGAGGTGGAGGAGAGTATTTGTGGATACTGTCCACTTATAGGATAAATGGTAATTCAAGAAACTACACTAAAATTAAACTATTAAAAACAAAGTAAATAAATCTTTTGAAAGAGTTGTTTATATTTACTGCCTTTAGTTCTCAAGTTTACTCATTCTTCAAACCTTTTCAATTTGTCCTCTTCTCTGGCCACTCATAGAAAATGTTACTGCCCAAACCAGCAGTGACTAGCTTCCTTGCTGCCGAATCATTGCACTCTTCCTTGGTTTGATCTCTCTGCTACTCTTCCCGTTGTTGTCAACCCTTTGTTCCTTACCACCACACTCATTTCATTCCAAGTAAGTGATATTTAACTCTCAGATTCCTTTGTAAAACTCTGAATTTTTGGTATTTCTTAAGGTTCTATCTTAGATACTTTTCTCATTTCCATTTGCACATACTCTAAATAATACCTGTCATTTCATGTGATGGTTTTAATAAGTCTCTATCTGTATGCTTATGACCCTCAAATTCATCTTTCCAGGGGCGACTTCTTTCTAAATTTTTGATTTGGAAATCCCCTTTCTTATAATGTGTCTCTTGCATGGTCAATAGGTTCATCCAAACCAACAGCTGCAAAACTCAGCTCATTTTTCTATTAGCTTGCTCCACCTTACCTACCACCTACTTGGTTAAAACTGGAAAACAGTATAATTTTTGGCTGCTACCTCTCTTTTTTACCTTAAAATTCCTGGACATAGGTAAATTAATCACTTCTATCTTTATTGCCTCCATTACTCACCTAATTCAATCCATCACTTTATTTCCAGTAGCCTCATAAGGGTCTCCTTTTCTTTAGTCAGGTCTCCCTTTAATGTATTGTCTACATTCTACATAGTGCTTTTTCTAAAATGCAAACCTTACACTTGTATTACTACTGTGCTTAATTGTTCCATCACATTATTTTAATTTACTACAAGGTAGAACAACCCCCCTCCAATGGAGTTATCTTCTGGAAGGTGGGCCCCTTGTAGTACAGGCTTCCCCCTTTGGTTAGTATTTTAGAAACCTGTCTGTATTGGTGTACCAGGTGTTGTTATGAGGGGCTGTATTCAGCTTCAGCACATTTTTTTAAAGACTCTTTCAACACCTTCGTCCTTTCAATGATGGGTGATTTACCAATTCACTTGCCCACACTGAGCTGAGTGTTCAGCTGTGTTTGACTAAAAACCACACGACTCCCATGCCCCACCCTCCTTATTGACCCAGCCCCACTCAAGCAACATTTCTTTCTGCTTTCCTGGATGAAAAAAGTCCTCAAAGGGAAATGTTTTGCCAATGTGAAAGAGGTGAGACAGAAAATGGCAGAAGCACTAGTGGGCATCAAAATTGAAGAGTTTGAAAATTGTTTTTGACTAGTGAAAAAAGTCTCAATAGTTGTATTGCATCAAATGTAGAGTACTTTGAAGGTGACTGAAGGTATAATTTGAAAGAACATAAAGACCCTATGGTCATTGCAGAGTTATTTACCATCACCAAAATTTAGAAGCAGCCCAAGGGTCCATCAGTAGATGAGTAGATAAAACTATGAGACATTTACACAATAGAATGCTACCTGGCTATAAAAGAAAAGAAAAAAAAAAAGAAAAGAAAGAACAGAAAGAAAAGGAAGGAAGGAAGGAAGGAAGGAAGGAAGGAAGGAAGGAAGGAAGGAAGGAAAGAAGGAAGGAAGGAAGGGAATTCTCCCCTTTGAGACAGTATGGATGGACCTGGAGAACATTATGCTAAGTGAAATAAGCCAGTCAGAGAAAGACAAATACCATATGATTTCACTCATATGAGGAATTTAATGAACAAATTGAACTAACAAGCAAAATAGGGACAGATTTATAGTTGGAGAGCAGGCTGACAGCTAAAGGTAGGGAGGCTTGGGGATGGAGGGATTGAGCAAGAAAGAAAAAAGACTCATGGACAACAGTGTGGTAATTGAGGGGGGAATGGGGTATAAAGGGACTAAATGGTAATGGAAAAAATTCAGTAATTTTTTGAATTTTATTTATTTATTTTTAGAGAGGGGAAAGGAGGGAGAAAGAGAGGGAGAGAAACATTAATGTGTGGTTGCCTCTCACATGCCCCCTCCTGGGGACCTGGCCTGCAACCCAGGCATGTGCCCTAGACTGGAATTTGAACCTGTGACCCTTTGGTTCACAGGGTAGCACTTAGTCCACTGAGCCACACCAGCCAGGACTAAATTTTTTTAAATTTAAGAATCAATACACAATTTGTTATAAATAAATTTTATTGGGGGGGGCTGCCCCTTGTGTAGTCACCATGCTAAACATTACACTCCTATGACTTATTTATTTATAAGTGAAAGTTTGTAACTTTGATTTCCTTCACCTGTTTTGCCCACCCCTACTCCCTGCCTCTGGCAACCATCAATCTGTTCTCTATGTCTGTGAACTCAGTTTCCCTTTTTTAAGATTCTACATATAAGTTAGATCATATGGTAATTTTCTCTGACTTATTTTACTTAGCATAAGGCTCTCAAGGTCCATCCATGTTATTTTAAATGGCAAGGTTTCATTCTTGATTAATGGCTAAATAATATTCTGTGTGTATGTGTGTATATGTACATACATACATACACATATTAATCTGTCTGCCTGGAAAAAGTCCAGCCATTGTTAATATAACGAGGATGGTTTGCATGACATCTATGTAACCTGGCAGCAAAGGAGAGTGGGCTCAAATGTACATGTGTGAACACTGACAACTTCATTGTACTAGTCAGTGGGGGTGGAGGATACCATTTAGTGAGCATGTGTACTGTGTGGCCGTCACATTAAAAATGACTGAGCGAGTACAACAAACCTGCATCAGATTTTGCATTAAGCTTGAATATTCATCCATGGAATCTATTTGGATGATTCAGAAGTCCACAAATATGGGCAACTGGTGATTGGCAGCTTCATCACAACAATGCACCTACTCATGAATCACATTATGTGCAGAGTTTTTTGGCAAAATATCAAATCACCCAGGTGACTTGGCCCCCTTATAGCCCAGATTTGGTGCCGGGCGACTTCTGGCTTTTCCCTAAACTAAATTCACCTTTGAAAGGGAAGAGATTGCAGACCATTGATGAAATTCATGAAAGTATGACAGGGCAGCTGATAGTAATTGGGAGAATTATGTGAGGTCCCAAGGTGCCTACTTTGAAGGGAACTGAGGCATCATTGTCCTATGTACAATATTTCTTATATCTTGTATTCTTCAATAATTGTCTCTCTTTTTCATATTACATGACTGGATACCTTCTGGACAGACCATATATATCCACTCATCTACTGATGGACACCAAGGTTGTTTCCATATCTTGGCTATTGTAAATAATGTTACAATAAACATAGGGGTGAATATGTCTTTTGCTGTTAGTATTTTCATTTTTTAAAGATAAATACCCAGAAGTGGAATTGCTGGAGTATATGACAGTTCTATTTTTAATCTTTTGAGGAAACTCCATACTGTTTTCCATAGTGACTGTTTTCCATAGTACCAGTTTTCATTTGCACCAACAGTTTTTTTCTCTTATGTCCTGCCAACACTTGTTATTTGTCTTTTTGATAATAGCCATTTTAACAGGTGTGAGGTGATATCTCATCTTGTTTTGACTTTGTTTTCCCTTACAATCACTCTTTAGTACATTGAAGGTAAATTTCAAAAGGTCCTTTAACATGTTTCACATGATTCTCTACATTTTGGGCTAGCTCCCCTAATTACTTCGTTGTGGCTTTTTAATGGTTCCAACCATTTAATTTAAAGATATATCTTCTACTTTCTCTTGTCCCCATCCTCTCTCCTTCCCTCCTCTCCCTTCCTTCCCTCCCCTCCCCCCTCCTCTCCTTTTCTTCTCCCTATCCCCTCCCCTTCTCTCCACTCCACCCTCCTCTCGTTCCTCTCCCTTCCCCTTCCTCCTCTGTTCTTCTTTTTCTGTCTTCTTTGTTCTTCTCTTCTCCTCCTCCTCCTCCTTCCTCCTCCTCCTCCTCCTCCTTCTTCCTCTCCTCCTTCCTCCTCCTCCTCCTCCTCTTCTTTCTCCTCTTAGTGTAATGGGGTGTAGGCTAAGAGGCCTAGAGCCCCCTCCTCACAAGCCTAGTTTGGGAGTTGGGAAAAGCAGCACAGGGATTGAGAGTTATTTTGCATATCAATAACAAGCAGGCTAATCTCCCAGCCTAAGTGGAGCCAGTAAGGTATGCATGACTTTAACCAGTGATATAACTGGGAGGCAGTTCCCCCGGTTACAGCATCTTTGAAAGAATTTAGAGATGGTTTGCTCCATACCACGGGCCATGCCTGACTGGAATGACTATGGCAGCCAAGAAAGGCAGAGAATACCAGAGTGCTAGCAGGTGCAGACAACTGTGGGTGGAGTGGCAAATGAAATTACAGAGGAGGTTTCAGGCTGGGATTTAAACTAAAAAGCAGGCTACCACGAGGGTCAATGAAAGACCATGCGGGAAGAAAAGTGATGAAAGGACTCTCACTGGTAGGCCATGAGAAGGTGCCACATGAGTTTGGATTAGGAACTGGAAAGACTGGAGATAGTGGTGGCAACACAGCTGATGGTGCTGGGGACTGTGGGAGACCTGCCCACCTGAGCACGGATTACTGGGAGGAACCAGGAGAAGTGAGCTGTGGATTTCTGTTCTTTTTCTTCTGGAGGACAGTACTTCTGACTGGCATGTTCTGAGACTGCCCTGACTGTGCAAAGCGGGGAAGGCAGGACTGTGTGTGCTTGGTGGACATTTTAAAGGGACTTTGAAAATTAACGGTGGCATTCTGTCATTACTCTAAACCTGTATAACTTTTGAATAAATAGTTCCTTTCCTTTTCACCAAACTCTGGCATCGAGAGCCACAATTCCTAACACCTGGCAGCAGGCAAAGAACCCACAGAGACAGAAAGACGTTGGGGGAGGGGGCCTATTTTGGTAACAGTATCTGGGCTCCCAAATGGCAACACAGCCGTTTTGTTGATCCTGTGACACTAGTTTCCCACCTGTCCTCCTGTCCTCCTCTCCCCCAGAATTTTGCACAGCCTCTTCCTTCTGTCTTGAATTTTCCACTACACCCCCACACTAGTTATAGTCTTCCTCTGGCTGAATTATGAATACAATTCAAGTGTCACTTTTGGGAAACGTTTCTTTTATTTATTTAATTTTAATTGTTGTTCAAGTACAATTTTCTGTCTTTTACTCCCATCTCAGCCCAACCCCCTAGTTTTTGTCCATGTGCCCTTTATACTTCTTCCTGTGGAAACTTTTCTTGATACTATAGAATTGGTTTAGGAATTCTCCTTTGTGCTTTTACAGGAATTTATATTTTACTTATCAAATACTTGTCACATTCTATTGTGCTTTTCTATTTTTTTTTACTTTTCATCTTCTATTAGCCTGTCAGTTTCTTTAGAGCAAGAATTGTTTGTTTGCTTTGCAGTTAATGTTTCTGACACATCATAAGTTCTAATAGTTTTTCAATTTAATAATGTGAGGAAAATAGGAAGTCACAGGTAGAATAAAGTCAATGAAGGCAAGGAACTTAGGATGTCAAAACTAAATATAAATCAAGTTCCTTTACTTAGGAAGTTAGAGTCAGAAAAGTTAGGAAATGCACCTTTTGGGCTCTCAGATTGTAACAAGATCAGGACTGCAGGCAGATTCCCTGATGTCCTTACATACTTGTCTGCAGTTGGCCCAGTGTTTTTTTCATTTGGTTTGACCTCTGTAAGTTCCTTCTGCCTGCTTCTCCAAGGGTTTGTTTCTCAATGGTCAGGTGTGTAGTGCTTTGAAATTTCATCTTTGTGATTATTATTGAGCATACCTTGTGAAACAACAGGTCTGCCTTGTCTGGTTATTTAGGCGTGGCCCCTGCTCTCTGGAAGCCCGACACTCAGTCAGATGCAAAGCACACACATCTAATTGAGAAAATATAAAGTAAAATCTAAACAGCATTTATTTAATAAATGTATGTGGTAATTGGATGGTGCCAAGTGCGGAGAAGGAATCACAGGTTGCATGATTTAACCCACTACCCTTCCAAGTGATGCATGACTGTTCTCAAAAGCATTATGTGACTACATGAATCTACTAGCCTCATAAATTTTTTCATATCCTACCTTCCTTCTCTTTTAGTATTATGTGAAATTAATATTCAAAATCCTTCATGTAAACTAACTTGTGGGGATCCTGCACAGGTCATCAAAATACACATGGAGAGTTCTAAGGCCCAATTTAGATTCAAACTTATATGACCACTACAGTGATAATTTCTAAGTTATATAGAGACCTCTTTCTTTGCTATTAGTAAAACAAATAAAAGTACAGGAATTAAAATTTAAAAGTTTTGTACCTCAAAGGATAAAATTAATAGACTAAAAAGGCAATTTATAAAATAGAAAATATTTGCAATCATGTATCTAATAAGGAATTAATATTAAGAATATGTAAAAACTCTTATGATTCAATAGCAACACAATAATACAAATTAAAATGGGTACAGTAAAAAAAATAAATAAAATGGGTACAGGACTTGAATAAACATTTTTTCAAAGAAGATATACAAATGGCCTAAAAACTTATGTAAAGATGCTCCACATCACTAGGGAAATGCAAATCATAATCACAATGAGGTATCTTCTCACACATATCAAAATGCATACTGTCAATAAAACAGAAAAGAAGTGTTGGTAAGGATGTAGTGAAATAGAAGTCTTTGCACATTGTCAATGGTAATGTAAAATGATGCACCTGATATAGAAAACATTAGAATGTTTGCCTAAAAAATTAAAAATAGAATTATTTAATTCATCAATTCTACTTCTGAGTATATACACAAAGAATTAAAAGCTAGGTTTTCAAAGAGATATTGTAGCTCTGGCCAGTGTGGCTCAGTTGGTTGGACTGTTGTCTCATACACAAAAGGTCAATGATTCAATTCCCTGTCAGGGTGAATATCTAGGTTTTGGGTTCAGTCTGATCAGGGCACATACTGGAGGCAACCAATTGATGTTTCTTTTACATCAAAGAGACTCTCTTTCTCTCTCTAACTCTCTCTCTTTCTCTTTCCCTCTTCTTTCCTATCTCTCTAAAGTGAATAAATATATCCTTGGGTCAGGGTTAAAAATAAAAAAAGAGATGCTTGTATACCCATGTATATAGTAGCATTGTTTACACTAGCCTGACATGGAGCAACTCAGTTGTCCACCAATGGATGAACAGATAAATGTATCTACAATGATATATGCGTACAACAGAATATTATTCAGCCCTAACAAAGAAGAAAATTCTGCCCTGGCTGGCATGGCTAAATGGATTGAGCACCAGCCTGCGAATCGAAGGGTTTGATTCCCAGTCAGGGCACATGCCTGGGTTGTGGGCCAGGTCCCCGGTTGTGGGGTGTGCGAGAGACAACTACACATTAATGTTTCTCTTCCTTTCTTTCTCCCTCCCTTCCTCTTTCTCTAAAAATAAAGTTGAAAAAAAAAAAGAAAATTCTGACACATGGTATGATATGAATGAACCTTGAAGACATTATGCTAAATAAAATGTCAATCACAAAAATACAAATATTGTATGATTCCAATTATAAGAGGTACCTAAAATATCAAATTCATAGACAGAAAAGTAGAATTGCGGTTGCCGAGAGTTGTGGGGCAAAGAATAGGCATTTATTGCTTAAAGAGTATGGAGTTTCAATTTTGCACAATGAAGAGGTCTGGAGATTAACTGTACAGTAATGTGAATACATTTAACACTACTGAAACTTATACTTAAAAATAGAGTGATAAATTTTATGTTATGTGTATTTTACCACACTAAAAACATTTCTAAAAGTATTTTCCAGAATGGTTATTGAGTTATTAATTAAAGACAAAGATATGAAAGAAGTGCTTGTAGATACTAAGCAATAATTAAACATTCTTTAGTCTTCACTTAATATAAAAAATATCATGATTTTTTTATGAAATAAATTATTTGCTTCTTGTTACTGATCTTCACTAAATAATTTAAGTGATTTATAATTTTCTAAAAGAAAAATATTAAAGGGTACTTCTATTTGTCTCTTACAAGTGGTATAAAAGATTGTGATATTTTGGCATTAGGGTATTCAGGAAATAAATGTAGATTATTATTTGGAATGCATTGTACATAATCTTCCTCAGCATTATAACCATATTTACTCTGACATTTGTTTTTTAGAATTATAAAGTTTTGTTGTATTCAAGCTTTAGCAATGAACAGAAGAGTACACTCAGAACATTTCATGGAAATTGACTAGTCAACCACATAGGTAGACTGAAATTTAAGAGTTATTTGCTTGTCAGAGAATGTCAGTTCCTGAAGATTTGCATGAGTCGCTGCAGCCACTAAGCAGGCACCTATCACCTAAGTCTGTGTGCCATGTATGGTAAGCAACCCCAAGATGGCACCAGTGTTCTTGGCCTCCTTGTACTCATGTCCATGTATAATCTCCACCTCTTGAATTGGGCTTCTAAAGAAACAATGTAACAAAGGTGATGGGATGTCACTTCCTAGGTTATAAGAAGATGGGTTTCCATCTCAGATTTCTTCTCTCTTCCTCTCTATTTGTCTCTTCCACTGACCTTTCTAAGGGGAAAAAATCTACAGTGCTGTGAATAGCCCTATGGAGAAATCCATACAAAAAGGAAGTGCTATCTGAAGATAAGAACCGATGAGGATCTGAGGCATGCCAAAAGCTCAGAAGTGGATTCACCCTGAGTTGAGATGACTGTAGTTCCACCTAACATCTGATGGCATCTCATGAGAGGCCCTGATTCAGAGGCACCCAGGTAAGCTGTGCCTGGATTTCCAATCCACAAAAGCTATGATGAGATAATAAATGTTTGTTTAAAGCTGGCAATTTGGGGGATAATTTGTTACACAGTGATAGCTGATGAATACATTACCAAATGTACCCATTATGATTAGCTTTTTTATCCTGGATGCATTTTAAATCTTGGATGCTAAGGAATTTATTTTATTTTACTTTATTTTTTTATTGTTGACAATACCACAGGTGTGCCCCATTTCCACACTTCCTTTGCTCCCTTCCCTTTTAACATTTAAAAGTAATGTTTTGCATATAATTTTCATAAATTTTTAGGTAAAGCTACATATTAGGAATCCCTTCACCATGATTTCTATCTTCCTACTTTGTCCCAAATCCTATGCAATTAGGATAAGCTTCTGATGTTCATATCACACATGTTCAGCCTTATCAATATTTTAATCAATTATTCTAGCCTCATCTACCATCCTTTCAATGTTCTTAACAATTTTTCTGTTTTCTTCTGAATCTGAATTAGAACACTGTTTTCAATCCAATTATTTAGGAATATGAGGAAAAAGCAGTTCATATTTATGAGCTATGGGGGTTCTCAAGTAAGTGGTGCTGTTAGTAAGCACAATTCAATTGGTGGCAGGGTCCTCAAATGCATCGATAGAATGAATCTTGTGTTCCTATTCAGAATCTCACTACTTTTTATCACCTAGAATCACTGTCATCATTTATCAGGATTATGCCAATAGTCTCCTAATTGGTCTTCATCCTTCTGTCCTTACTTTCCTTCAGTTTAGTCTCAACACGAAATTCAGAATGATCCTGTTAAAGCCAGTCAGACCATGGTAGGTTTTCCGTTCAAAACCCTTCAGTGGACCTTTATTCTAGTCATAGTAAAAGACATTCAAGTAACCCAAAGTGTATCCTAGACCCCAATCTTTTAATTCCATAATCCATGGACTCTTTTCTTACACCATTAATATTTACCCAACTCCAGACACAGTTATCTTCGCCCCCATTTTCCAGGGACACTCCTACCTGAGGGCTTTTGCTCTAGTTATATCCTCTGCTGTGACGGATACTGGCCAGCAGTATCCATCGCCACTGTAGATGCTCGAGATATGAGAAAACATATACATGGAAAACCGAGTTCTGTGGAGAAATAGGGATGAAACGGCCACTTTCTCTAGTAGAGAGCTCCCTGTTTTCCCCACCTGAGCAGGCTTTTATTAAGAATACAGATACAGTTTGTTGATTATAGTCTGGCAGGGAAGATCAAAAGGAGTAGATAACTTTCAAAGAGATTGACAGAGCCCACGCTGAGATTTGGAGTTTTATCACCTAAGAGCTATAAGACTAGTTTCGTTTCCTGCCCACACCTTCATATTCTAATTCAATAGCATCCTCCAGCAAGCAAACCTCACAGTATCTTGCATATCCTATGCCTCTGGTCTAATTACCCAAGGGGTCCACCAACTCTCATCTGGACTGCACTGCTCCTGTTATTTCCACAGGCCTGAGTCGGGCAGAGGAGACAAAGCAGCCAGGAGACTTGGTTGCTTCGGGCAGAGGAGACAAAGCAGCCAGAATCCTTGTTCTGGCTGTGATAAATTCACAGTCAGACCATGATAAATTCACAGCCAGAACAAGGATTCAGGCTTTGTCAAAGCTGAGGGTGCAGGGGTCGAAGTCGATCACCCTGTCATTTTCACAGCCCCCTGAGTCTCTTCCCTGGGGCCTCCACGTGATCATGCCTGTCTCAGATGATTCCCCCCTTGGGGAATCTTACCCGTCATTGGCTAACTGATCAAGCATTGGGGGCCAGGCAAGGAGCAGAAGCAGCGCTCCTGCCAGGGAGATAAGCTTGTCTCCTTAGTGGCTCCTGGTCCAGAGGTCTCTCACTCAGCCTTAGCCACTGGGGGTTACAACTTCCTGAGACCAGGCAGGGCGGATCCCAACACTCTGCCTGACATGTTCTTGGCAGATATGCTCTTGGATAGCTTACTACTTCTTTCAGGTCTTTGCTCACAATTTTGTCTTCTCAGAGAGCCTACTTCTTAACCTCTACCAAATATAACCCCCTAGTCCCTGCCTGGGGCTTCAGAATTCACCACCACTTGTCATCTTCTAATCCACTAAACAATTGACTTATTTCTATGTTTATGGTTTATTATCTGTCTCCAGCGTACTGTAAGTTCCATGAGAAAGGGATCTTTCCTTGGTTCACTGTTGTATTTCAATCATCTAGACTATTACCAGGCACATAGAAGATACTCAATAAATATTCCTCACACTGACTTGTGATCAACTTGAATTCATTTGCTCTTTTAGCACTCGAAATATGAAAAGTGGTAACAAAGTATTAATAAGTAAGTAGAAATGCTGAAAAGTTATGCTACTGAATAAAAGAAAACACTACCGCAGCAGGGTCCTTGTTTTCCCTTAAAACAAGTAACCTGATGGAGCGCATTAACAAATAGAAGCATGATTTATTCATTATCATTTGCAACGTCTTGACTGAGAAAATTAAATTGTTTTGTAGATGCTGGGACCTTTTCAATTTCTTCACTGTTCTTCCCTTGTTAATTTTTTGTTGTCTTTAAAGGACTGCAGGCAATAAGCAATATCCTGCTCCTTTGGGAAGTAATTGATCACTTGGCTTCTTGAACTCTTTCATGGAGTATGTCTCCACAGGTTTACTTAGCATCCTGAGTGGGGTGATGGAATTAGAGAGCGATTTTTTACTGGAAACCATGCACACAAAAATAGACAAAAATAAGAGTAAATGCTTTTTATTTTGGCCACAGTGCAAGATGAAACAGACGACCAGCAAAAGGCACTTTTCAACACCACTTTTTAAAAATATATCTTACTGATCTTCATTGTTTCAGGGGCATAACATGCTTATAAGTTCACCCTTACTGTTGCTATTTATTTCAGAATTAATATCAAATAACAGATTTGAAATAGAAATGACACATTAATGGACTTTTTAAAATTGAGACACAATTGACATCTAACACTGTATTAGTTTTGGGTGTACAAAATAATCATTTTCTATTTGTATATATTATAAAATGGTTAGTACTGTTTATACTGCTAGATGCATCTTTGTTTTTAACCTCTGTTCTTATCTTGGACTTTTTTTTTAGGTTTTTGAAGTAGCTTTATTACTTGATTTATCAGGACTCCCAGAGCCATATCAAATCTCTTTTTCTGTTTTAATTTTATTGTTGTTCAAGTACAGCAGTTCTGCATTTCCCCCCTACCACTCCCACCCCATCCCAGCCATCCCCACATCCCTCCCCTGATTCTACCTGCCCTTGGTTTTGTCCATGCATCCTTTATACTTGTTCCTGGAATCCCTCCCCACTTCCCCCCATTATCTCCTCCCACCTCCCCTCTGACTACTGTCAGATGGTTGTTAATTTCAGTGTCTCTGGTTACATTTTGCTTGCTCATTTTAGGCTTCTTAACATGCAGTTAGATTTCACATTTTAATAAAAATTATAATTAAGAATCATCTTGTCTTAAAATATTTCACATGTACATATTTCCATCATATTTTCCCTAAAATAACATTCTCAGCACTTAACTTATACCAGCTGATCTTCAGAGATCTCATAATAATATAGTAAAATAAATCCATGATAATATTTTTTAAAAAGACACATCAGTCTCTACTTTTTAAATGAGAAATTATGAAATCAAATCAAATTTCTTTGCACTAATATTAAAGCACTATTAAAACATCACAGATCAAATTATTTCTAAAATATCTTTATATACAAATTTTTATGTAATAAAGTATTCTCAAAACCTAGTTTGTGATGTAATAATTGTAAGCAACAATACCTAATACAACGAAATTCTAGATCAGGAGTTAGCAAATTCATTGCCTTTTTTTTCTAAATAAAAATTTTTGGAACATATGCATGTCCATTCTTCTGTGTATTATCTGTGACTACTTTGTGCTACAAAAGCAGAGTGTAATAGCCTTAACAGAGATTGGATGGCCTACAAATCTAAAATATGTACTATCTGGCCCTTTACAGGCAAAAAATTGCTGAGCTCTGTTCTACAAATAAAAAACTTGGGGGGTGAATTCCTTATATTTCATTACAATGAAGTTACCCTCATATTCCCTTTTGTCCCTTAAAAGAACAGAAGAACTTTGAGAAATTTCAGAATTCTCTGGGTGTCAGCAGTTAGTATAAACTGACTGGGAAAAGACAGAAAGAACTGTAGTGGCCTTACTAGCAGCTCAGACTGACCACATTCGTGTAACTTATATTCCTCTGTGTTCTAAATCCTCCAAGTGCCCCAGATACATGAGTTTTCCTTGAGGTTTTAAGTTTATCAGAAATGTATACCCTTCTATTAAGGCCTTCTGATTTTACTTGCCTTCCTAAGGTAATCTCAATTTAGTTGTGGTCGGGTGCACTCGTCTGCTGGTTTGGCCTATGCATCCTATGGTTCTGGGAGGTATTTTCACCTCCCTTTGCTTGGAGTCAAGATTCTGGCTCTTGGTTTTGATTCTCAAGCTTTAAACTTCAATAATACTTTCCAACTTCTGATTCTTAGATTCTAATCTCACGCTGCCCTTCCTGTTCTGTTACTTGACCAAACGAAAGTCAGTAATAAAGGACTCTGATGGCATTTTGATGTGTTTAACACATCATCAGAGGAAAGTAATAGAAACAGAATTACTTCACGTTAAAGAAAAAGGCCAAACAGAAAATTAGGGCTGCTAAATTCTGAAATGCCACAACTATGCTTCATATGAAGAAAAGGAATCATTTGTTTTGTATATCCACGAAGGGAGAGATGTGAAAAAATTTAGTCATCGTAAGGATTGGAATGGAAGAGTAAAAAACAATTTCCAAAAATCACAAAGTTTCAAAACGAATAAATTCCATAAACAAGATAAATCTCAACATCCTGGGATGTTCAATAAATAAAGGAACTTAAGAGCAGGGGACAATATTGATGACCTATAAAGATTTCTTTGAATTGTATGATTGAAGCAATAGCTCTAGTGTCATTGTTACTGAGAAATGGCCAGAGGCAAGGCAGAAAGGCCATACTTCACAATATTTAAAAATTACACCTACCATGAAAAAATACAGTTTTCTAAGTAAACCATTTAGTCTTTTCTCTGAAGAAATCTAATCTTCAGGTTACGCTGAGAAGGGATTTTCTTTACTCTAAACTAATAAAATAATTTCCTATTTTTTCAAGTAGTTTATGGTTTTATTTTTACTATTTAGATTTTAATACATATGAAATATTTGTATATTTTGAAGTAGGAACCTAAGTTTTTTTCAAGTATTAGGTAGCTTTACCAATTACTTTATTAAAAATCTTATTCTTAATTCACTGATTTTTAAATGTTGACTTTACAGTGTTTCTAATTCTCTTTATTATAGACTCTACACAGATCCACTGGTCTGTGTAAAAATTCATATATACCCACAATACTCAGTTTACATTTTGAAATAGTATTTTTACTCTCTGTTATAGTGGGTCTTCTCCATTTATCTTTTTGCTGAGAAAATTCCTATGTATATTTCCCCCGTCTACTTTATAATACATGTGATCAAATTTTGTAAAACCTATGTGAATATTTTATGTACGTGTTGCATGCAGTGTTTATGAATGCTCTGAAAAAAATTCTTGCAGGCAAATGTCAAACTGGTAGTGTTGACTCAAAGAGGAGAAAGGAATATGGGTCATGGCATGGATGGGGCATGATTACTGGGATGGTGGAGGGCTATCATCTGACTCAGATTTAGGTGCTAGGGAAGGCATTTTAGGAGCACTTTGACAGAATTTGAAAACAAATGGAATTAGTGATGTGAAGAAGGAAAAGAGAATAGTTAAAGTAGAAGGAAAAAAGACTATGCAAAGTAATATGACTTCAGGGGACTTCTAGCCATTCAGGATGGTTTTAGCTCTGGGGAATGTCTAAAGCTTTGGTAAATGCTTGGGCTAGAGTCATGGTTCAAACAACAATCATGCCTAAATTAGGAAACTGAAATTTCATGACCACTTGGAAAATCACTAAAATATTTTAAACAAAACATTGTGGTTTTAAAAAAGATTTTATGTATTTACTTTTAGAGAGAGAGAGAGAAAAAGGGAGAAAGAGAGAGAGAAAGAATAATGTGGTAGATAGAGATAATGATTGCCTCTCGCACACCCCCAACTGGGGACCTGGCCCACAACCCAGGCATGTGCCCTTACCAGGAATCAAACCATGACCTTGCAGTTCTAGGCTGGCACTCAATCCATTGAGCCACACCAGCTGGGGCTAAACAAAGCATTGTTATGATCAAGTTTTTATCTTAAAAATGTCACTGATATCCAGGTGGAGGTTGGAAGGGAACATCAGGAAATTATATAGAAGTGACTTCAGTCCAGTATCTTTGCAATGTCACAGTTAAATGACACAAAGTTTGGAGTCAAAAATATTTAAATGCAATACAAGATTTATTGGAATTTCAGGAATGGTGTTATAAAAATCTACATTTTTCACCCATCTTTCATCTCCCTCAAACCCTAAAACTATACCCCAAACTTTCTTCCATTCCTAATTTAGGTGTGAGCATCAAGATTTTCCCCCACTCCTCTCCTTGCCTCCTGAATGTGTGTAAAGGTTGATTCTGAAGTGTTTCACATTATCGAAGAGGGGCTTTCACAAGGCAGACAGAGAAATAAGGCTGTGCCTTAGATGAGTGGATGTGAGATTCATCCTTGTAAAGGTCATAATTTGACCAGAGAATGTGGCTCAGAGGTCTGAGTGCAAAATACTAGGTAAAACATCATCAAGCCCTTTAGGAAAGAAACCCCAAATCATTCTGCCTGGTGTAACTCACACTAGTAGGGCCAGACAGTATTCAGTAAAGCAAGTTAGAAAACTAATTCTTTGTCTAAGAAATGGAGAAGGATGAGTACATGCTCTAAATCCCTCCTCCCCAATTCTGGGACATTAGGAAAGTCTTAAAATGTGAAGGGGGTAGATGGGTTTACAGGTAAAGATTCCCCAGGAAAGGTGGAGAGTTCTCTGATTTACAAGGAGCTTGTGCAGTTCCTAAACATATTGTACTCAGAACAGGCCTAGCCATACAGCACGTGTCCCATTTCAATGTTAAATCTCTGCATGATTTTTAGTATGCTAATGAAGAAAAGTACATCAAAAGGTGGCTTTGGAAGGGGTTTCAGGAGCCATCTAGGGTCTTTCCAGCTCAAACAGGTTTCTCAGTGGTGGTTCTTGGTTTTTTTATGTGATTCCTGCCCACAGGCTCAGCTAGCCAGCCCTGGAATTTCTGGCTTTTCTTGATGACTTCAGTTTTGCTTTGGTCAGCAGATATTTTGGGGAGAATGCAAGAAAGTCAGTAGAAGGTTAAAGACTAACTAATGATGTAATGGCACAACTCAGTGACAAAGAATAAAATAAGAAACCAAGAGCTTCCAAAGATTGCAAAAGTTAGAGACACAAAGTAGGAGGAAAAGAAGTAGGTGAGGGAGGAAAATGTTTCATGTAGCAAATGTCAGGTGTTACAGAGAAGTTGAGAAACATATATGCTGAGAATTGGAAACAGCCAGAAACAGGATTAACTGCTTGTGCATTGCATTTGACCTTACTCAGAGCCATTGCAGTGGAGATGGGGACTGTAGGCTGATTGACAATGGAAGTATTGACTGTTTTTCCAATAATTTTATCAATTGAGTTCAAATGGGAATCTCAAAGTAGGCTGACCTTAGATCTTAGGTAAAAGAGGCTGGGTGGATGAGCAGCCTCTTTTCAAGAGAACAAATAGAAGAGGCTGCACATAAGGGAGAACCAGTAAAATATGTGATTGAGGAGGAACTGGGTAAAGTGCATGCATGAAAAAGAATTTATTTACAGTAGAATAAGGTTTCTCAGTGGCATTGTGGAAATAACTCAGTATGATTATCCAGCCATATGTGCTAGGAACTATGAAGTTGTGGGGAAAGGAGACATTGTTCCTGCCTCCAAGAAGCTAATGTTTCAGTAAAGATATTTGATTAGTTAAGTATTTAGTTAAGTGTTCACGATGTGTTAGGAGACATTGTTCGAAGCACTGAGGATACAATAGGCTGTTCAAAACAAGGTCTAGGCCCACAGAGAGATTGTATTCCAGTGGGGGAAGGCATGCAAAACAAAGAAATTCTTTAGCCTTTTGGAAGTTATGATAGCTGCCTTGCTCCATAGCGTTGACAATTTCGTCCATTTTTGCTCCTGTTAAGACCTATAAGGGAAGCAAAAATGGAGGGACTTGTCACTTCTATGGGGCAAGGAATTTAAGAGGAGGCAGGCAGAGATCCTCTTTTGTAGAGAAGGGGATGGTGATCTCAAAATGGGAGTGGGTGTTCACCAAGGGGAGCACACAGAGAAGGGCAAGACAGGCAGAGGGAGAACGTGAGGCCAGGAGGCTGAGAGAAAAATGAAGTGGGGGCGGGAAGATGACTCACAGGAGAGGAAGGAGAGTGGGATGAGGGTGAGAATGTGAGAGGACATCCGACTGAGGCAGCATGCATTTGTGTGGAGGCCAAGGACGGCGGGAATGAAAAGCTCTGTGGGATTAGGTGGCTCCAAGGTTCTGAAAGGCTCTGGCTTAAAGTGCCGTTCACCTGGCACAAAGAGGGACACTGACAGGGTTAGCGCCCGTGGCCAGACCCCGTCAGCAAGCTTCATCAGGTTTCCAAAATGGGTGCCTAGGAAATGCACTTCGTGCCTGTGTTGAGCTTGCCCCAGCTTGCCAGCGAGGACAGTGGTGAAGGGAGCTCTGAGGCAGGACAGAGGCATGTGGGAAGCAAAAGATTCCACAAGGTCTCCTGGACGCACGGGTGGAGGCATCTGGCAGACATCCCCGTCGGTGCTCTGCCAGGGCACTTCGCTATCAGTCAGGGAGTCCTGTTTTCCTGTGCTTTCCAGTTCTTACGCAAAATGAACAGGGTCAGGACCCAGGAACTCATAGGCTCTTTACAGCACTGAAATTCTAAAAGTCTACTTGTGAGCAAAACTTCCTGAGATAAGGAAATGCACTGTCCTATTTTTCCAATTTGACTTTTGAACAACTCCCTTCTCACAAAAACATAAACCTTTTAGTAAAGAACTCAACACAAATTAGAAGTACAGTCAATATGTGCTTCTAATATGTAATCAATTGTAATCGATTGATTTCATATTAGTGGTAAATTTTTATTCTTCATATTATAAGCTCCAGGTGCAAAAAATGGAAATGACATTTACATTATCTCCTTTTTTTCTTGATGTTTTACTTTGGTTGCCTCATCATAAAATGCTTCAAAGTCTTTACTTTTCTGATTTTTCAGCTGGTAAATCATTATGCAAATTAACCTGCACCCAAAGATCCAGGTTCTAAAAGTGGGAGGGCTGGGGATAAATAAATATCATTTTTATAAAGCTTTTAAAATTTAAGGGTATTTATTGTCCTGAACTCTATCATTTTATTCAAATAAGTACCGGAGCACCTACAGAAAACATGGGAGCCGATCAGTGTCAGGTACACTAGACCTTTTGAATTTATCCACAGGTGTGCTCTAAGTCTCTGACTTGGAGGGTAAATATCTCCCTGTCATTTTCTCACATGTACAGTCATTTTTAGTTGATCTTCCCCTCTATAGTCCTAGCATTTCTGTGACCCAATGTGAATCTCCTTTTATTAACATTTACCTTCTTTCCTGTCGAGAATCTGCTGTGATTCCATTCGTGTGCCCTTCATTCCTTTGTAGATAACACCCTACTGACCAAAAATGAACTCAGATTCTGACTCAGGAGGGCACCGGACACAGTTTTCTTAATGGAAACTCGACTTCTGTTCTCTGACTGCACTGCCGTTTGCAGTCCTCCTGTGTTTGTTGCGTTGAGTTTTCAATCCATTTGGTGGCACTTCTGTCCAAGTCCATTTCTGTTAGTTTTTCAAGTCAGACTTTTCATGGCCTGGTGGCGTCAAACGGATGACAGAAGAGCAGGCATATTACATCTACATGTTTAACTCCTCCAGTGATTTCGTAACCAGTGTTTCAAGCGTGGGGGTAGGGTGGATGGGGAGGAGATCAGGTTTCGCTGGCGCGATCTGCCTGCGCTGTCTCACCAGCTAGTGAAAATTCATGTGTGGGAGTATTGACGCAGGCACAGGTTTAATACCGACGATAAGTCAGAGGATTTTTTTTTTTTTTAATGGAACTGAAATGCCAGCTGCTCCTTACATTCCTCAGACCATATTGACTAATGAAGCAGCCCCTTTTTCAGCAGCGCCAGCCAGGAATCTTTGAGTCATTTTTGATCCTCTTTTATCCTTTGATCAACATTTGATCTATGGAATGAAGCCAAACTTTGAGAGTCCATCAGCCTTTCTCACATGCTCTCCTTCACGCCCTCTGTTATTAATGCTCCTCCGGCCCTGAACTCATTTCTAATTGTTGTACCTCTGCAGTTCTTTGTTCTTGGGTATAAGGCAATCACTCGACTGTTTCAAATAGTCTCAAAACCACCAGGTCAAGTCGACCCCATTGCCACCGGCACAGGCTTCATTACTCAGGCACTTCCCGTTTTTAAAGTTGGCTCATGCCTCTCGTCTTCTACAGGGGGCTGAGAGAACACATAGCTATTTGGAATTCATTGCCACCTTTTCAAGTCTTAAGACCCTTAATCTCAATAAAAACTCAATGGATTTTGTGTGTGGTGGTTGAATTTAAATGGTAGGCAGGGGATGGCATTGGGGAGCTCTGGCTTGTGCTATCTAGGAACACTTTGATTTAAGTTGTCCTTCAGAATCTTGTGTTATTTTAAAATTAAGACAGTTCCAAATCTGCCATTTATTTTCTTTCATTTATTTTTATTGTTGTCCTATTACAGTTGTCCCAATTTTCCCTCATTTAAATCTACCATTTATTTTTTTTGCAAATCACCCTGACGCAAAACTCTCAAAAAGTTAAAAAAAAAACGGTGCTTACAATAAAGCATTATAAGCATTATATACAACCCTTTGTATTGATTTGAATGAAATCTCTCCTTCTCCCATGAAAATAGCCTTTGGTTTTTAACTTTGCCTCATTTCTACATTTCTAGAGTATCTTGCTCTCATCTGACTGTATGAACTTTGCACTGCTCAGCCCTCTCAAATCTTTGCCTTCAAAATGAATTTTATAATACTTGACCTTTTAATCTAGCAAATCAGGCCCTTCTATAATTAAATTAAACTTTTCATGAAATGAACCCAACTATCAAATGTCATCTTATCTTCAGCAGCAGAAGCTGAAAGAGAAACATCAGACACTGTAGACAAAAAAGGAGTCCAAACAGATCATTAACACCAGACGAAACGCCTGTAGACTATTTTACAATGACTTCATGCTTAGCTGTTGAAAATAAGCTGTCAAAAACTATGTTGCTGTGTGTTCCAAAAATACAAAGTAATATACCAAATACATTTGCCTTAAAGAATGTCTGGAGCAGCTCTGAAAAAGATGAACGATTTCACATGGGCATATGAATGCTAGAGTGAATGGAACTGCTGATTTTGAGACAGAAAGCACTACATGTAGGTCTGCTATATGATGCTCGTAAGACTGTCTTTTGCTAATTAGAGATGACAGAAAATGAGAAAGCTCCAATTAGAATATACAGAATGCAAGTACATATTAGAAAATGTGGCTCAAACTGCCATTAAATACTAAGACACATTTTTACTCTCTCTTAAACACATTAAAATACATTTAAACTTATAATTAAAAAATCCTTTCAAAGTGTGTGAATAATAAATAAGTGAAGTTCAGCCCTACTTTTCAAACTTCAAAAATAAATATTGTCTTCTAGTTTCCCGATGAAATTCAGACACCTCTGATAAAACCAGCAAGAAATCTGAATGAAATTTGTTACATTTCATCACCTTTCTGTTTTATGAGGATCTGTATTCTGATTAACCAAGCTGCTGGGACTATTTGCTGCAGGAAGATACTTATGTTTTCTTAGTGGGGGTTGTGTCTTCCTCTTCCAAGTCAAAGAATGCACGGGTGTGTTCTGGGTGGAGATAATGTAGGTTCTTGTTACTATTTCTCCACAATGACAACAGTGGGGTAGGTCTGAGAGGACTTTGCTGTTGAATAGACCTGTTTTATACTCCTGTCAATGGTAGACATACAACTTTGCATCTCTTTGAGCTTTAATTTTTTTCATTTGAAAACTGCATAATACCGCCTACTTCTCAGGGCCATCATGAGGATAAAAGGTACTAATGTGTGTAAAATGTCTATTAAATGGACTAGTTCATAGCAGATGTTCATTAAATGTAATTTTCTTTTCCTTTGAGGGATAGAGTTGGCAAGAGCTAGATAGAGTGTCAAAGCACTAGCTGAACACGCAGGAGCAACGATTACAGGAACTGAGCCAAATACAACTGGGGATAGGGAAGGGCGCTGGGGAGCACACTCTGGACCTTCCAGTCGAGGCTAATGGTGGCGAATTAACGTCAGATGAATTCCGGGTAAGTCTGCCTTCTCCCTATGGGCTCCCTGTAGAGTACCATAAGAGACACTCAAATGTCAGTATAAGAATCTTTATCACCCGGGAAACTTGGTAAGAATAAAACGGATCCTATCTCTCTTCTGTGACTCTGGGCCTCTGCGTGCGTTAGCTCTCCAGGTGATTCAGATAATCCCCAACATTGGTAAACCACTGATAGAGGTGAGAGAGCTGCAGCAGACACTCCTGGAGCAGAGAGTTACAGTGTGCAGCGCAGTTGTCTGACAGCAATGCTGTTGACTTCTGCCCCAGTCAATGCCAGACTGGGACTGGAGTAAATTTCAACAGAGTAGTGCTTCACCAATAGTGCATATAAGCCAACAGGTCGATGTTGCCAGTCCATCTTCAGATGAGCAACTGTGAAAGGCATTCTGTGGACTTCTCAGGAGGTCCCAGTGGAATAATGCACCATTTCCCACAGCAGCAACCTCAAAATCACACTCTCACATTGGATTTCCCTTTTATCTGCCCCACATGTCCTGCACTTCATTCCAGTTTTCTGGAATCGTTTTCAAATGACCTCCAACATACAAGTTCCAATTTCCAGTGTTACTTTTGGGGCAATGCAAGCTAAGGCAATAACCTAATGACTGAAAATATGCCCAGAGGGGAACCACAAGTCCAGTTTCCAAATAGGAACCTTATAGTACATGCAACAAGAGCAAATTAAAAATGGATGATGCCGAGAAGAGCTAGGAGGTGTTTATTCAGAGGTGTGCTTGATGCCACACCATGGAAGTCAGAGGCAAACACAAAACTGAGTCAAATCTGCAAAGTGTGTAGATTGGAATAGAAGACGGATCAGGCTCCAGATTCTTTTGCACAGATGCCAACAAGAGCAAAGGCATCACCTGGGAATATGAGACACTGATAGAGTATTTTGAGAATGCCAAGAAATATACCCTTGGAACAGAAATGATCTTGGATGGTGTGCAGTAAAGAATTAACTTTTCCCGAAGAGAAGTTTGACCTGTGCTCTCACTTCTGGGAAGTAATCTCGAAGCCTTTGGAACGTCTGCCTTACGTGAGTGTCTTTGCTCACCTGAAGGCCTTGGACTATGGAGATAATCTATGCTAGCACTGTGATTTGATGGTGGAGGGCCTTAGGCAACGTGGTGTCACTTTGCAGGGGAGGGGCTGGAGACAAAGGTCAGCCACGTGAAAGGCCAATTGTGTCTATGTTACTGAGCTCCAGTAAAATTTAGGGCACTAAGGCTTCGGTGAGCTTTCTTAGTTAGCAGCATTCCATGCTTATTGTCACACATCTTTGCTAGGAGAGATAGGCACTATCTACGCCACTCCACCTGGAAAACTAGAAGCTCTGCACCTTGGTGTCTCCTAGCCCTGTCTTATGTAAAACTTTGTTAATTTTAATCTGCATCCTTTTGCTGTAATAATCTGGAGTGGTGAGTTTAATGGCTTTTCTGAGTTCTAGAAGTCCTTCTTGAAAATTATCAAATCTGAAGGTGGTCCTGGAGATCCCTGGACTTGTAGCTGGTGTTAGAAGTGAAGATGGTCATGGGGTCTCCTAAACCATTCAGCTGGCATTAATAAGAAGGAAGAAAGGGCAGACTTGATAGCTAACTTCAAAAATGCAACTCACAAGA
Organism: Phyllostomus discolor; assembly: GCF_004126475.2. Classification (NCBI taxonomy): domain Eukaryota; kingdom Metazoa; phylum Chordata; class Mammalia; order Chiroptera; family Phyllostomidae; genus Phyllostomus; species Phyllostomus discolor. The sequence continues at coordinate 62,049,684 of NC_040904.2, forward strand.
AATAGCCACTACTTTATTTATTACATAATAGAAATGTTTCATGAATTTTTTTTTTAAAGATGCTGTATTGCAATTGAACTGATCAACCAGAATTTATATAATGGATAGCTGGTAGGATATTCTTGTTGAATAGTCCTGCTTTAAATTAAATTGGCTTGTGGTTAAATGAATATGATCACACCTTTTGATTTTTGATAGTAATTCTAGTTCAGTAACTTCTATCACTATTTCCCTTCCCAAAGACATAATTGAAATAGAGGCTAGGATGGATTATGTCAAACTTTTCACAAAGGTGTTGATTGTTCTCTCACAACCTAGAGAAGATTGGTTTTATATTTATATTTATATGTATGTATATAAGTGGTTAAATACATATATTTAAAGATAGAGGAAATCCCTTCACTGTCCCATGGAGCAGAGCACAGCTTGCCTGTATTTGAATTTGTATTCATCAGTCTGTTTAAAGGCGAAGACTGAAGAAAACAATGCTCATTCTACTTTCTGGTCTTTCTTATGTCAAGTTTATTAAAATTTCCAGCATCTAAAATGTTGCCTTTTAATATGGTTTATACATAATTTTATATAGAGAATATTTAGCAGTTCTCAAATTTTATAGATGATCTATAAGTGGTATCATTTTAAAGTCAGAGTGACAAGCTATGTAGTAAGTTGAAATATGCTTTTGAATTGTTTGCTATGTAAGTCACACCAGAATCACAATTCAGAGTTTTTCTTTAATAGCTATTCAAAAAATACACTAAACTGTAGGGATGTAGTATATACATGACTGAAAAAGGTGGATTTATAAACTCATTAGAAGGATTAAGGTAGAGATGTACCATCAGCACAGATATTTAAATTATTATCATGAGGCTTAAGATAAATTTTTAAAAGTCGCTTTTAAAAAGCATGCCTGATATGACAGATAGTTCCTAACATGGCTTCCAATGATCTCTGCTTCCTGACATTCACAGCTTGTTCTATTTTCTCCCCTTGAGTCTGAGCTGGACCTAAGCATTTGCTTCTAGGAGATATCACTTCCAAGATTAGGTTGTAAAAGACAATGACTTCCATTTTGCTCCCATTCTCCCTGAGGCTCTCTTGTTTGCTCATTCTGGAACCAGCTGCCCTGTGGGGAGGCCTGGAAGGTCAACCTCCAGGCTGCAGCCTGCAGGACCTGAGGCCTTCGACCAACAGCCAGTGAGGAACAGAATCCTGCCAGCAGCCACCCAAGTTTGGATGTGGGTCCACACTCAACTGAACCCTGAGGTAACTGTAATTTCATCCTTGTGAAAAATGGAGAGCCAGAGGACCCAGCTAAGCCACAAGGAAGGCTGACTCACAGAAACTGTGAGATCGATGTTTTAAAACACTATGTTTTAGGAAAATTTCTTAAGCAGCAATAGATAATTACTACTTAAATCTCAGCTTCACTTAAACCTGAGTTTAAATCTCAGCTTGACTCCAGTGTAGTAGTAGTGTGATTATTTATAAATTCCTTAAGACTTGTTTCCTGACTTTGTTATTTGTAAACGTTGGGGTAATATAGTACCTGTCTTACAAGGTTGTTGTGAAAACCAGACAGTGAATTAATCTGTAGAAGAGCTACATAGCAAGAGCCCAATGCATGTTAACTTTCATGGGCTCTACCATGGGGACTGTGTGGGAACACTGTGGAAGTCACCACTGCTCAAAGGGGTCACAACAGTGGGTTTGCTAAGCTGAGGCTGAATCCCTTCTTTAGTGATGGTGTCTGATGTGACTGACTGTTGAATCTGAATGATTAATTCAGTAAATTTGAAAAAACAGTTGTATTTGAGTGCTCAGTTTCCTGTTTAGCACCAAAATGTTTAGAGCATAATTGTAAAATCTGACAGATGCATTAAGCTCTAAAGGTATAGGCATCTTATTTGAAGGTAGGCAGATGTTGAAAGTCAATAGGTGACATTTAAAAAGTATAAAAGGAACTTAATATTTTCTCCCATTGTTGGTTTTGCCTTGTGGACTCTTTAAGCACCCAAGAGTTGTGAATTAGGGCTGATATTTGTCACAAAAGCCAATAAAAGATAGTGTCGCATTGTATTAGTTAGATTATCATTTCTCTTTAATACATTTATTAAAATATTACCTATTAATATTTTATATTTGTAATTATTATTTGGTAAGTATTAAATCAAATCTGTGCTATTCTTTTAAGTCGAGCTGGAAAATCCAAATATACTTCTAGCCTCAAATTATTTTTCTGGTCATTTCTATTTTCATCATGCATTTTCTTGTGGAATTTTTCAAAAAGCTAAGTCATATATTTGGGAGAAGTAGAGATGGCCAAGATTAAGAAGACTGTTAAGCAAATGTCTTTCCTACATAATTTAATTTTGTGTGGGGGTGGGGGGTTAGAGTTCCAGAACCCTCCCGACTGGGGTAGAGAGGCATTTTAGAAGACAGGATTGGCTGGCCGGCCCTTGCCTGAGTAATCTGTAGTCTCTTTCCAGCCAATGGCAATAACATCAACTTGAAGTGATAAGGATAGTGCAAAATTTACTTTAAATAATGTCAGGTCCCTGAGTAATAAATCACCATTAATTCGTGAGTTAGTCTTTGGAAATGGCCTAGTCTTTTTGGCTGTCACAAAATTGGCTGGGAAAGTCTCCCACTTGTGGAGTCCTGCCTACTCAGGCATTTTACTTCACTGTTCTTAGTTTTGGAAGGTAAGGGTTCTTCCAGAGTGAAGGTATATAAAATTACTTTCACCTTCTTAACTATAACCTCAGTAAAACCTCCACATAGTTTTACTACTTTTAGATATATCAACAATGTTCCTACATTTATATGTTAAAGTGATTTTTTTTTCAGAAAAATCCTCCAAATAGAATTTCATGATGGAACATGGATTTTCAAAAAGGAAGATACCTGCATCAGAGAAAGTAACTGGACTTCTCATGTTTATTTGCCAACATTTTCTTGAAGTGGCTGTAGGGCACACAAAACCTGTGTCTTCTTCCTCTTCTGCTCCTGTAATTGAGAATTTCCTCCACAACTTTGGCTCATTCTTATAGAAGAACATTTTACTGCTGTGGGCTCTGTTTCCTAGGCCTCTGTTTGCAGTTCGGTTTTGGCTTGCAACTCATGCTTCTGTGGGTTGATGTTCTTCTTACAGTCTGCCCTGTTATGTGCATGCAGGTAACACACAGATAAAATCCTGGTCTGCATTGATCCTGTGGAGGTTTGATATTTGTGTAATTATAGCTCCTTGATATTTAACCATAGGTCATTTCACATTTCATAAATTTAAAAGATACCAAATAGCGTAATTAATGGATATCATGAGTCCTGTAATGTTCTTAATAGTTATCATTTGTATTGATTCTTCAGATTCTCTAAGAAATGTTGTCTGACCCAGGTTAACCAGGAAACCGTGCTTTCTTAATGTATTACATTGTCATTCAGTGACTGTGCTAAACTACTACATTAGAAATCTGGCCAAGACACTGAATCAATTTTCAGTTAATTTGGTGGGAAGTGAGGAGCTAGAAGAGAACTGGGCCGAGGGTTAGAAGCCTGACACTGACACCTGCCTCCACAAATAGTTTACTGAACCTTATTTTTACTTTCTTCTTTCAGTGAGAAGTGGACGGTTGCCCCAGGGAGTTTTTAAAATCCTTCCCACTGCTAACATTTTATGTATCATCCTTAAACAATGCATTGGCTTATCAATTTCTGAAAGGAAAGATACAAAGTGAGGGTATAAAGAATTCAGTTGGTCATTTTTTTTCTTATAATATCTGACATGTTTGAAAGAAGAATTAAACCATTAATAAAAATAGGCATGAAAATTATCTGTGGATTTCTGAATTTTAATCTTCTAACTTATCATGGAAAACTTAGAATTGTATATTTCTTTTCATAGGATCATTGCTAAACAAATGCATGTTTTCCTTTCAGCTCTTCTTTGGTTATAGTAATTTCTGAGTACTCTCCATTCAGTAATCATTCCTTCTACTTCTCAACTAGCAACTATCTTCTTAAAAGCTTCTAGTTCATTTATTCCATAAGTGGGGTTATGGGGTCCTTTTTTGCAACCAATATAAAACATATCTATTCCAGGGTCTTGTTAATAATTTGCTAGTTTCATCTAGTGATTTTGGGGGATAAAGGTGGAAATCACTGGAAGTGGGGAAACCAAAAAGAATTTTGTAACATTGTATAAGAATTTATAGATGTGGATTGCTTTAATTTCCCCCTGTTGGCCCCACTGGTGAATGAGGGATTCCCACACTAAGGTTATGGGGATGGTCAAAAATATAACACCCAACAATGAACAAAGGAGGTAGTCAGCAGTTTATTAGTCCCATGTGCTCACAGCCTGGGGAGGAGAACACCACATTTCTGGGACGTGCAGGTGTTGTACTTGAGAGCAGTGTGAACAACCAGGAGCCGTGGGAGGCAACTTTGTGATCAAGATAGTGAGGTACTCTGGTTCCCACAGGAGAATATAATGGGCTTGTTTGAATACTCCAAAGGCTAGCAGAGAACTGAAGTTTGCTATTCAGATATAAGCAGGAATTCTGCCTTGTTCCCTTAATAAGGAGGATGATTGACCGAAAACCTTATTCACAGGAGCAGAGTGGGGAGATGAACTTGTAATTAGGTCCTCTTGATTTTAGCAGATATCAAGCAGCAAATAATTCTGAACCTTATGATCAGTTCTTGTAGTACAGAAATATATGAAGGGTTATTTTTTTAATCCTGAATCAAAATGATGAGAGCTAAGAGGACCATATTTAAATAAAACATGGGTTACTCTTATCAGTGAGAAATATAGACTAAGCTTTTGGAATAACGTGCCAGAAAATAAATGACCCCAAAATCCAGGAGAAACTTTTTTATTTGGATAGAAAGAGCTAGATGAGTTTTAAATCTTTCCTTTCATTTTTAAGTTTTTTATGATTTTTCTAATCCCCTGACTAATGGATATTGTCTTTCTCATAAATTTTATTAATAAATATCCTTTTCAGATTTTAATTTCCCATTTTGTTCTAAGGTCCTTCATCCTACATAATTTAAACTCTTTCTGCATCTTTGAAGATTGAACTTGGCTTTTCCAGCATCTATTTTTCTTGGCTTTCATGGTACAAATTTGTATTTGTGATGTTTAGGTTTGCTCAGCATCTTTTGTATATAAGAAAATGCTTTGTAAATGGCAAGTCACTGGATTGATTCATAAGTACTATGTAAGTCCCAACAAGATTTTAATGAGAAAAATTGTTCAGAATAATAGTATTAGCGATGAAACTAATGCTATCAAAAGGTTATTTTTCAATAAATGCTACTGCAAGTTACAATCTTAGATGGTGGGAAGGCTGGTATTTGGAGTGACCCACTCATTCCAGGTTGCCTAGGACTTCTTTAAGTACTGAAATCCTGCATCCTTGAAACACGAAAGCCCCGGCCAACTGGTATGGTTTGTATGAGTGGTATTCCTATTAGAATGTCTATTTCAGCAGGTCACAAGTAGATGCAAGGTTACTGGTATGTAACTTCATACAAATATGTTATTGGGTTCCGTACTTTTAGCACCTAATAGATTTCTGGGTACATAGTAGTTTTTCAATAAATGTTTGGTAACAGAATAATTGAGGGTATGGCCTACCTATCAGTCAGTGTTTGGTTAACTCTGAAGGAGAAGCTGCATCTTGCTGGAAGATCATCCTAAACTCTCAGGGACCATCCCTTCTAATTCATGTGAGATAAAAAGGTTCTCTGACTCAAAGATTCCCCAGCAAAGTGTGCTCAATCAATCAAAAGGCACGAGTGTTCCAAAATATGAATGTGAGTCGGTTTGTAATAAGTATTGTTGAAACTTACTCCCAAATTACAAAGTCAGATGCTTGTTTATCATGTTACTCAAAGCACCTGACATACCCAAACTCTGTAATTACCCCTTCACCAAATATCTAATGGGGATTTTACATGACCCCTCAGATCTGATGACACAAGAGGAGCTAGCTGCAGGAAACCCATACTTGAGAAGGGGCTCAGAGGCTATCTGTTGTGGTTCTTCCAGCAGAGGGCGCTAGTGTACCTAGCAGAGACTCGGATGAGTGGTGATGGTCGGCGTGATGCCTAGGGCCTCTGTAAGTGCTGAAAACGAACAGTGGGAAAATATTTCAAGCAGAAAAGCACTGAAACCACCTTTGTGCAAAGGCATCTTGCACAAAGTTGTGGTTACCCAATGAACAGTCTAAGTCACCCGCAAATGTAGGAAATCTCAGAATTTTACTACAACACTACAAGTAAAATAAAAACAACACTTCAGTAATCTATCTTTCCTAAGGGCCTATGTACTACAAAGCTCATCTTGGGGGGAAAAACAAAACAAAACAAAACACTAAGTACTCTAGAAAAAAACCCCAAAACAAAAAAGAAGACTACTGTATAAAGTCTAAAGATATACCTACAGATAATCTTAATTATTTTTCTACCTTTTATGATAATAACAGAATTATATCTAACATATTTAGTGACATAAAGTTACCCAAACTTACTTTACATTCACATTATTTTAAATGTATGCGTCTGTTAAAGAAGTCAAGGCTCTGGTTATCATTTCTCTTTTACATGTAGGACAGCTATGGTACAGATCAATTTAGTGATTTATTTAAGGACACATAGCTTGATGGATGATAGCCAGTTATTCTGGATACAAGTCTATTTCTGTTCATCATCTGCACTTACCTGTGGTGCTCTCCAATGACACACCACATACTAAATAACACATTTATCACTAATTATCATCATCCTTTTAACCAAAGACATATATTTCTTACAAGTATTAAGATAATTTCACCAAGAGTAAATTTGATATATAACCTGATTTATGTCTTACAATGTTAAATTTCCCTGCAAATGTTAATTGAGGGGAAAAAAAGGAGTAAAGTTTTTCAAGAAGCAGGAAAAATCTTTTGCACAAGAAAGAATTGCTATTTTTAAATATAGATGAATATTTTGAGTAAGAGAAGACAAAGCATTTTTGGAAATAAGAAAATAATGGTGAAATCTGGGAGGTTTCATGCTCACCAACAGTCTTTAATTTTTTTCTAAAGATGAAGAGGAAGATGAGAAGAGAAGCTGCCCCTTCTAACATGTCCATGGTGCTGTGACATTGCTGAATGCTTTTTCTGGCTTCCTTTTTTTTTTTCAGAGAAGTCACAGCTGCTTGGCTTCTCCCACTGTACCCTGCAGCCATTTGCCCCCCTACAGCAAAATCTGGTTGATCACAGTGAGAGACAGTGGATTCTGTGAGTTAGCATTTACATTCTGCCCTAGTGCTGCTGGGCTCCATCACCAAAAACAGACTCTTATGGGGATGCCCTTTCCCAGTCCTGGAATCTACATGGCAGCTCCACAGCCAAGATATTTGAGCACATATTTACTTCTGAATATCCTGTGGCCCACCTTCCATCAGGAACAGATCTGGTCACACAGATCTTGATCAAGTTTGATCATTTAATGGTTGGGTGGCTTGGCTGAGTTACCAGGACTCAACTGCATATGTAGTTTGGATTGGTTTGTGTCCAAATATATATTTAAGAGTAACTAAATTTTTTGAAAAAAATAAACTTCATAACAGCAACCAAAAATATTGTCTGAGAAGGACTGAATACATAATGTAGATGGAGCAACACTCAATTAATGTGTGCATGCAGCCTATTTACACACACATCATGAAATGCCTAGAAGCAGTGCTCATCTAGAATGAAAATTTGACCCTTGCATTTCCTAGTGTTGTTTTTTAGCTATGAACAATGACAGGAAAGGGTGTATCCCAGTTTTGATCCCGATTCTCTCATAATTTGATTTTCATCATTGGTTGCCTTGCTCTGTGATCTCTTTTTGTTGTTGTTTATGTTGATGGACTCCAGGGCAGTCACTTCCTTGAATAAGACTGATGTGCTAATGTACAATACTTAGTCTCCCTTGGCAACCAACTCAGACTTTAAAACATAGACTTTTTCCATTGAATTTCTACAGCTTATATTCCTATCCTTACTTCCTACTATACACAGCCCTGCAAGGGCTAGAAATGTGACTGCTTCATTTCTGTAAAAATGCCCATTGTAACTTGATGATACGATTCCTTCTCATCTCTACTCCAGTAGCCCCTCAAAATTGAAACCAGGGACCCGTCTTATGTTTAGCACAATATACTTTTCCTCTCACAGGACTTATCAAACTGTTTGTTGATTGTCTAGTTATTTCTATTTTCCACTGGATTCTAAGTTATCTTTACTTGTTCATTCATGCAACCAATGAATTATTTACTGATGGTTTCATGCATCAGCTATTTGTTGAGCATCTACTATGTGTTAGATGTGTTGCTCCTCCCCCCCCCCCCCCACACACTTGGGATCAAAGCAGCTGTTTTCCTTGTACTCATTAGGTAGTCTGAAAGGTTTGTTGTTGTTTTTTACCTTTATCTACTTTATGACTATTTATGCTTGTATTACATGTACTCAGATAACATACAGACACACACACACCCCCGTCATATACTCGTATATTTACACATTTTGTTATTGTTGTTTGTCTCAAGGAAAATTATCACTATTAAGAACATGAGAGTTCAGTCTATACTGAATGACCTTCCTTTGACCACATTATTTATTGCATTCACTCTTTATAATAGATTCAAAAGACAATGATTAATTCATTTTTAAGGGAAAATGATAAATTCAAGAACCACTGAACTTTTTTTCTAGTTTTATTGAGAAATAATTGGTATAGATCAGTGTACAAGTTTAAGGCATATAGCATGATGGTTTGATTTACATATATTGTGAAATGATTATTACAATAGGTTCAGCTCACATCCATCTTCTAGTATAGATGCAATAAGACAACGAAAAAAAGAGAAGCAAGCCCGGCTGGCGTAGCTCAGTGGATTGAGTGCGGGCTGGGAACCAAAGTGTCCCAGGTTCGATTCCCAGCCAGGGTACATTCCTGGGTTGCAGGCCATAACCCCCAGCAACCGCACATTGATGTTTGTTTCTCTCCCTCTCTCTCTCTCTCTCTCTCTCTCCCTTCCCTCCCTAAAAATAAATAAATAAAATCTTAAAAAAAAGGAAACATCTAGAACATCTAAAGATATATTTAAAAAAATTTTTAAAAAAAGAGAAGCAAAAAAAATCTTCACTTGTGATGAGAACTCTTGGGATTTAATCTCTTAACAACTTTATACATTATACAGCAGTGTCAGCTATAGGCATCATGTTGTAAATTACATCCCTAATACTTATTTATCTTATAATCAGAAGTGTGGACCTTATGTCCACCTCCGTCCCATTCCTCCTCCCCCATGCCTCTCCTTTAGCAAACAGAAATCTGACCTCTCATTCTAGGAATTTGTTTTTGTTTTTAGATTACAAATACAAGTGAGATCACACAGTATTTGTCTTTCGCTGTATGGTTAATTTCACTTAGCATTACAGTAGGATTTTCTCATTTTTTATGGCTGAAAAATATTCACATATCTAAATATATAAATATATATACTACAACCTTTTTATCCATTCATCCATCGATGGACACCTGGATTGTTTGCATGTTTTTGTTATTGTCAATAATGCTGCGATGAACATAAGATTGCAAATATCTTTTTGAGTCAGTGTTTTCATTATCTTCCCAGAGATATTCCCAGAAATGTGAGTTATAGTTATATGGTAGTTCTTATTTTAATTTTTTAAGAATCCTCCATGTTGTTTTTTACAGTGGCTGCACCAACTTAAATTCGATCAACAGAGCACAGGGTTCCCTTTTTTCCACTTTCTCACGAGTATTTGGTATCTTGTTTTCTTGATGATGGCTATTCTAACAAGCATTTGTGATATCTCATTGTCCTTTTAATTTGCATCTCTCTAATGACTAGTGATATTGAACATCTTTTTATGTATCTGTTAACCTTCTCTGTATCTTCTTTGGAGGACTGTCTATTCAGGTCCTTTGTCTATGTTTTAATTGGGTTATTTGTGGGCTTTTATGTTATTGTGTCATACTGAGCTCTTTATGTGTTTCAGATATTAATCCCTTATCAGATATATGTTTTGCAACTATTTTTCCCATTGCGAAAGCTGCCTTTTCACCGTGTTGATGAATTCTTTTGCTGTGCAGAAGCTTTTGGTTTTCTGTAGTCCAGCTTGTTTATTCATACTGCTGTTGTTTGTACTTTAAGTGTCATATCTGAAAAATCATCACCAAAACCCATGTCAGGAAGCTTTGTTCCTCTTTCTTCTACAAGTTTCAAGTCTTCCATTTGAGTCTTTAATCCATTTTAAGTTAATTTTTGTGTGCCTGAAGTTTGATGCTCTTCAAAAACACCACCCTTGGATTGAGATTGATGTCTGTCTCTCCCACATCCCTGCCCCACTGTTCGTCCACTGCCCCCTTTCCAGCAGCTTTTTCCTCACCCTCCGTGGAAGCTGCCACTTCACCAACAGTCTGACCTGAACTCCTCTCCCCGCAGTGCACAGATTCTGAGACTTACTCCATGGTGACCTGCAAGTTCCTCCTATGAGTGATGGAAGCGTTTTTTTCTTTTTTTCCCAGTTCTTATATTTTGTATCTTCAGGGATTTCTAATGACTTGAGTGTGTATTAGGCCCCTAAAAGTTCAGAAGATTGGACTGCCACCTGAAACTTTGAGAACATTGTACAACATATCTAATATGAATTCATTCTTTCTGTCATTAAAAGATGACGTAAATTGTTCCCAAATTCCCAAATGGAAGAAGACTAAGCAGAAGCATGCCAGCTAATCTCCAGCAGCCCATGCATACCAAAACTCAGTGGGAAATTCTGGGAGAAATCGTTAAGACTTTGGCAGCCTTCATTTGTTGCTCCCTACCTTTAGCCCAGCTCAACAGTGTTGGGAATGAAATGATAAAACCCAGGGTGAGAACATGCCACCATATGGCGTGTGCCTGGGTATCCTCTCCTTACTGCTGCCTGCCAGTCTGGAAACTAGAATGAATGCAGATACAGTGGAATAAAATGAACTCTGTTAGAGGGGTCTGGTGCTTAACCTCATCTGGGTGTCTTCTTCTTCCTGGCCCAAAGGGAGAAGTCCTACTGCCCTGCCCTTACAGTTGGGCTGGACCATGTGAAAAGTTTCTGGAAAAATGCTGTGAGAAGATACGATATGCGTTGTCACTCCCAGGTGGGAGAACTAACTGCTGCTGTAAGCATTCGCTCTCGGTGCTGCATTGACCAAGAGAGCACGGGCTGCAGATGGCACAGCTACAGTATCGTGGATACCAGCCGGACAGAGACCACCAGGCGACTGCATGGGCAACAGCGGATCTAGAGAGTCATCTGAAACTTACATGTGCAAGAAATAAATGTCTGCTATGTTAAACCACTGGGTTTTGAGGTTTCCTTTTACAGCATAACCTGGTGTACCAGGTTCTTGATTCCTGCAGCAACCTTAGGGAAAATGCTACTTTGTTATCAAGTGCCACAGTGCTACCAGGTTTTGGATGGTTACATCCAGTAGTAAATAATTATGAGAAACCAAAAATAAATTAACATAACTCATATTTAATCCCCTGGTCACAGGTTTCTAATGGCAATGCAAAATGCTATAGCCACTTTGAAACATAGTTTAGAACAATAAACATATACACTCATCACATGACCACACAGTATCTCTTTTAAGTATTTACCTAAGAGTAATGAAACCATGCATCTTTGCAATGACCTGTATATGAATGATTTAGGCTTTTACTCATAATTCTGCAACCAGAAGTAATCCAAATGTCTATCAGCTGGAGAACTGGTAAACAAATTATGATAATTCCATGCAATTAAGTGCTACTCAGTAGCAAAAAGAAATGAACTATTGTTGCAACACTGTGTGGGTAAGTTTAAATACACTGCATCCATTTTTTTAAAGTCAAGTTTATTGGGCTATAATTCACATATGTAAAAATTCACCTTTTTAAACCATGTAGTTTTATCATTCTTGAGGAATGTGTACAGTCATGTAACCATTATTTCCATCAAGTTGTAGACTATTTCTATTACTCCAAAAATTCTCCCTGTGCCCCTTTATCATAATCACTCCTGTTTCCCATCCCCAACCTCCTGGCAGTCACTACTCTGATTTATGTCCCTTGAATTTTGCTCTTTCTAGATATTCATATAAATGGAATCACACAGTATATAAACATTTTGTGTCTGGCTTTTTCAGTTAGCGTTATGCTTTTGAGATTTGACCACAGTGTTGCATCAATTGTTCATTCTTTTTTGCTGCTGAGTAGCAATTCATTGCATAGAATTATCATAATTTGTTTACCCATTCTCCAGCTCATAGACATTTGGACTATTTCTGGTTGTGGCATTGTGAGTAAAAAAATCTAAAATATTCATATACAGGTCTTTGCAAGGATGTGTGTTTTCATTACTCTTAAATAAATACTTAGAAGACCTATTGTGTGGTCATATGACAAATGTATATCTATTGTTCTAAACTATGTTTCAAAGTGGTTATAGCATTTTGCATTGTCACTGGCAAAATGTACGAGTCCCAGATACTGCACATGCTCACCAGCACTCTGTATTTTCAATTTTAAAACCTTATCCTGTCTAGTATGTGCGTGGTAGTATCTTACTTTAATTTTTAATTGGCCTTTCCTTAATTGCTAATGGTTTTGAGCATCTTTTTTACATACTTATTTGCCATTTGAACTCTCTTCCTTGGTGAGTTGCTTAGTCAAATCCTTTGCTTGTTTTTTAGTTTGCACTTCTGTCTTTTTATTATTCAGTGTTAGTATTCTAGATCTCCTACATGATATATTCTAGACATAGTTTCTTTACCAAAAATTACCAATAACTTCTAAATCAGGTAAACTCCAATAGAAAAGACATTCTGAGGGGTGAGAGTATTAGCTAACAGGGCAGGGGGCACACCTGGAGAAGAGCCGAGTGTCAGGACTGCTTCAGCAGGTCCTCTTTTGTACAAATGTGCGATGAAAAGATTTCAGCATTTTCCCACTATGACATCTCATGGCATTCTCAGATAAGAAAACAAAATTATATTTGATCATCATGGGTCTTTGAAAAACACCTTAGTAAATAGGAAAATTGCTTATCTTCTGGAAATTTTGCTTGTGGTATTAATTTAAATTGGTTGTTTTTCCTAGAATCAAAGGGGTCACCATTAAAATAATTTATGTTAATGAGAAAGCAATCATTCAGGTTTGTTTTTCTTCCTCAAGGATACTTTGTAAACTTACTCTGAAAATTTTGGTAGCCTTATTTCCTACATTAATTTAAAACTTTTTTCTTTCTAGGTTTGAAAATTATTACTGAGTAATCACAGAGTTCTGCTTAACACCCAGATCAGAATTTTTCATATAATATATGTATTATTTAGTCAGTATATCTTGGATTAGAAAGAGCTGCACTCAAGAAGTTCATTTTGATATGTCATTGATAATATTTACAATAAAACCAGTACGTTGAATTCATTATTTATGAGTATTGAGAGATGAAAAAGTTGTCTTCCATTGGAGTTGATAAATATGTTAAGATTAAGAGATTAAGTACAGAAAAATCCACCTTAAAATGCATTCAAATGAGTACTATAAACTAAAAGAAGTTGTGTGGTCAAGAGCATCAAAAGAAAACTAGTCATCTGGTAGAATTTAAATATCATCAACCCATCAACGGCACCCGGCTTCCATGAAGGATCACTAGATTCTTTTCCCCTTGCTTGATTCATATCACACAATGTCATCCCCTGCCCCTTTCTATTATTCACACAATAATTTTTAAGGTTTTTATTCTGTACCAACAAAATCATTTCCATGTAATGTCAATATGATTTAATATATAATGAAAGTAAGTAGTGGTTGAGATAGAACTCATAAAATGCAGAAAACATGATCTCCCAAACCAGTAAAGGCAAACCAAGAGTTGAAAAGTAAGGCCAGCTGAGAATCTCTGATGTTTAAGTGTTTTATTTCTTGTTCATGCTTAACACTCACTTACTAATTTAATGCTTTAACCCAATGCAGTTGATACTATTCTTAGACCTATTTTAGGGATCTGAAAACCAAAGTCACACAGCTGGTGAGTGGCGGAGTCAGACCTGCATCCTGGCACTGAGTGGAGGAGCTCATGACTGCATCCAACATTCTGCACTACCCCCCAGTTAAGTAGCTCAAAGTTATCCTCTCATAAACTCTTTATCATTATTACTTGTATTTAGTATTTTAGCTAAAACTTTATAAGGAAATCAGATTTCTGATTTCTGTCATCAGATAATTTTTAGCTAATGGGCCATGTACAGGTGGGGTCTATAAAATAATTTAAACAATTTTTTTAAAGATTTTTTTATTTTATTTATTTTTAGGGAGGGAAGGGAGGGAGATAGAGATAGAGAGAGAGAGAGAAACATCAATGTGTGGTTGCTGGGGGTCATGGCCTGCAACCCAGGCATGCACCCTGACTGGGAATTGAACCTGCAACACTTTGGTTCGCAGTCCGCACTCAATCCACTGAGCTACACCAGCCAGGGCTTATTTAAACAATTTTTATGAAACAAAAATGTCAATATTTATAAATCCAAATACACAGTGCCCTCCTCAGAATGGTCACCTTAGGGAAACTACATTTATTGTAAAGATGTTATCATTGCTCAAAATATTTTTGCATTCTCTTTTTGAATTGTCTTAGAAAACTGGGCATTTTGTGCATATTTATATGGTATAAAATTAAATTTTAAGTGTGGTTTGAATACTGATAACAAGGATATTAAAACCCAGTTAATCAAAATAAGACATACTTCCAAACCAAAATGAATTTTTGTTGTGACTTAAGCTGGTACTTATTCCAAATCTAAAATGTTTAGAGAAGAGGTCAATTATAATTCCATAGTTTACTAAATTATGTAGCTTACTAAAGTAGCTACAACTTTTGCAATATACATTATAATATGTTTTATTAAAACAGAAAATAATAACAGGTCATAGATCTGTACCCAATATCTTGCTTTCACTTGTAAGCAAACTTAGATGTTTCTGAATTGATAATAGAGCTACTACTTGAATGAGCCATACTGAACCTAAGAGCAGGAAGGATTAATCACTATTCTTTATATTCTTCAGTATAGAACACACATTTTTTTTCTGAAATTTAACTTCATTTGTGCATGTCATATATATTTATCTGTCAAACTCTGTTTAAAGGAATTTAAATTCTCCTTTCTTATTGAAAGGTACAGATGTCTGCCTATCCTTGAATAATGCATAAAGAAATTGGAAATAACACTCTTAGCTATATTCTTTCCTGCTATTTGGTATTATAGTGTAGTCTGGACCATCTAAAACTGTATATAACGGAATTCCAGTCAAGACTGCAATGTAGGTAAATACAACTTACCTCTTTGCACAACCACATCAAAATTACAAGTAAAATATAGAACAGCCATCACTCTTAACCATCAGAAATTGATTTGAATGGAAGTGTGACAACTACAGGATTAAAGAAATCAAATCCATCCAGACTGGAGGGGCAGAGACGCAGAATGGGCTGGTCCCACATCTGCATGTGGCAGATAAATATTTAGGAGGGATATCTCTGGAGCAAGGAGTCCCAGACCCACACCCTTCCCCCAAGCCCATGGTTCTAGCGCCAGGAAGATAAGCCCCTACAACTTCTGGCTGCAAAAACAAGTGGGGATTGAGTTGGTGGGAGAAACTGCTGGAGTCCTAAGTAGTTCCCCTTGAAGAATTCACACATGGACTCACCTACTCAGACTCACTCCCTTTGAGCTCCAGCAATAGGGTAGCAGCTTGAAAGGCACCAGTGGCATCCAGGGAGGAACTGAAGGGTTTGGCATCAAGGTGGTGCTGGAGGACATTTTTCTCTAAGACAGAAAGGTGATCAAAGGCCGTTGACCCTCTTCTGAGCTCTCCCACCCTACAGAGCTACAGAGCCAGCAGGCAGATGCCATATCTTAGACTCCATCAACCTGGCTAACACTATTGGCCCCATCCTGTGGATACACTGAGACTCCATCCCACCCAGCTTATGGGACCACCCAAACTGTTGATCATGACTTTTCTATAAGATGGCTAGTCTTGGCTCATGCTTCAGAACTTCTTAAATCCTCTCAAACAAGCAACAGCTGGCCTCAGTGAACCCCCAGTCCCTGTACCTCTTGCTAAGTGTCTGCAGGCCCAGCACTAGTAGCAGCCAGCCTGGATTCACAGCTTTACTTTGCTTGGGAATCTCCAAGCCCAGCATAAGTAGCAACTATCTCAGATTGCTTTATAGCTCATGCTGGGTGGCCCTATGAAGAATATAGGAGGGACCTGGCCTTTGCCCACACCAGGCAGGAAACTCCAGAACCTGCACACCCACCAGACAGCTACATACCATGTCAGAACTACCACCCTGCCCCTGCACTGCTGATCCTCCATGAAGAGCAGAGTTTGGTGGTCAGTGGTCACAGACAGTCTTTGCAGATGACTGACCTGGATAAATTTTTCTCATTGGCCTGCCAAAAGCAATCAAGTCTCAACTATAAGAGACTTTTTGCAGGTATACTCAGCTGCAAAAAGGGCACACCTCAAGTACCCAGCTTGGTTTATAGGGGAGGCTGTGCCACTGGACCTACAGGACATCTACAATGTTAGGACATGCTACCAAGACACAGAGTCAAAGCAGCTCTACCTAATACATAGAAACAAACACAGGGAGGCTGCCAAAATGGGGAGACAAAGAAACATGGCCCAAATGAAAGAACAGATCAAACCTCCAGGAAAAGAACTAAACAAAATGGAAATAAACAATTTATCAGATTCAGGGTTCAAAACAGTGGTTATAAGGATGCACAAGGAACTTAGTGAAGACCTTAGCAGCATAAAAAAGATCCAGTCAGAAATAAAAGACATACTAATTTAAACAAAGAATGATTTACAGGGAAACAACAGTATGGTAGATGAAGTCAAGAATCAAATCAATGATTTGGAACATAAGGAAGAAAAAAACAACCAACCAGAACAGCAAGAATAAAAGAGAACCCCTCAAAATTAGGATAGTTTAAGCAGCTACTTGGACAACTAAAAGAGGTCTAACATTCAAATCATAGGGGTGCCAGAAGCTGAAGGGAAAGAGCAAGAAATTGGAAATCTATTAGAAAAAATAATGAAAGAAAATTTCCCTAATTTGGTGAAGGAAATAGACCTATAGTTCCAGGAAGCATAGAGTCCCAAACTAGTTGAATACAAAGAGGCCCACTATAAGACACATCATAATTAAAATGCTGAAGGTTAAAGATAAAGAGAGAAACTTAAAAGCAGCAAGAGAAAAGCAGTTAGTTACCTACAGGGGAGTTCCCATAAGACTGTCTGCTGATTTCTCAAAAGAAACTTTGTAGGCTAGAAGGGATTGGCAAGATATATTATGAAATATGAAAGTTATGAAAATTATGAAAAGCAGAGACCTATAGCCAAGATTGCTTCACCCAGCAAAGATATAATTTAGAATTGAAGGCCAGATAAAGAGCTCCCCAAATAAGAAAAAAACTAAAGCAGTTCATCATCACCAAACCATTATTATGTGAAATGTTAAAAGGACTTGCTTAAGAAAAAGACAAAGATCAGAACTAAGAACAATAAAATGGCAATAAATACATATCTATCGACAACTGAATCTAAAAAACAAACTAATCAAACAAGAAGAACAGAGACAGAATCATAGATATGGAGAGCATTTTGATGGTTTCCAGATGGGAGGGGTGTGGAGCAATGGGTAAAGAGGTGAGGGGATTAAGAAGTACAAACAGGTAGTTACAGAATAGCCATGGGGATGTAAAGTACAGTATAGGGAATGGAGTAGCCAAAGGACTTATATGTCTGACCCATGGACATGAACAACAGTTGGGGTTTGCCTGAGGGAGCAAGGTGTACTGGGTGGATGGGGGCAAAGGAGCAAAATTTAGGACAACTGTAATAGCATGGTCAATAAAATAATAAAAAGTAAAACAGAATAGTATTTATCCACTTATTCATTTTTTCTGGGCTGAACTGAAATAAAATATTTTTATAATATTTTCAGGGCACCAATGTTAGCCAAGGAAATCAAAGTTATAATTTAGATAAATTTTACTAAAATTTATCTGTTTCTATGTAATTTCTAATAGCCCATCTAGCAATGTTTGATGTAGACCATTGGTTCTCAAACAAGAAAAATTCCTTGGCAATGTTTTATTGTTCTAATTTATGTGAGTGTTACTGGCATCTAGGGATAGAGGCCAGAGACGCTGCTAAACATCCTGCAATACGCAGAGTAGACTTTTACTAGAAACGCCTATCCAGCCCAAAATGTCAATTGTGCCAAGGCTGAGAAGCCTTGAAGAAGATGAACTATTAATGAAGACAATGATAATAGTAACTTAAAGTGATTAATTTAAGAAACAGACAAAAATTGAGGTAAGCAGATTATTTTAAAAATAAGTTTTTAAAATACCAAATGTAAATCACAGATTGCTTACCTTTTCAACTTTCAAGATTCTTTTGGGATGCCATGGGAACAAGCAGATCTAAATCACCTGCTACAGTGACTTGAATGGTGGTCCCCAAGAGGTATGTCCACTGGATTCTGTAAATGTGACTTTGGAAAAATTTCTTTGCAGATGTAATTAAATTAAAGGACCTTGAGATGAGATCATCCTGAATTATCTGGGTTGGCCCTAATTCAATAACAAATGTAATAATAACACACAGAAGAGGTGAAACTACAGAGAAGTCCCTGTGAAACTGGAGATATGCAGCCAAGGAATGCTTGAGGCCACCAGCAGCTGGAGGAGGAAAGAAAGCGTTCTCCCCTAAAATCTTTGAAAAGACTATGGCCCTGCTGACACCTTGATTTCAGGTTTGCCTCCAAAATTGTGAAAGAAAAAAATATTCTTTTTTAAGTCTCCAGTGTGCAGTAATTTGTTATGAGAACCCAGGAAACTATTATACCTGCTAATGTTCCCTAATCAAAATAACATGCACACACCAAAGAGAGCTGTTCATGGACAGAAGAGGTCTAGGATAGTTGAAAAGATCAGAGTGGACCTATCCGAAGTCTTTAGCCCTGCCAATAGAATGGGCCAAAAGAACTTCTGAGCCAAGTCCGTCTCTCTGGGAGCCCTCTACTGGACATTATGTCCGGCCAGACTGACCAGGCCATGAAAGATGAGCTCTATATAGACACTTGTCCAAAAGCCAAGACCAGACCAAAATACACTTAGAAGGTCAAGGCCAGAGAGGTGAAGCTTGTTAGGACATTTATCCCACAGCCTTCTTTTTATCTTGAATTTTAAAAACATAGCTTAGTATGCAGGCTACTCAGACAAAAATAAGTAATGTTGCAAGAGAATTTGGATTACTTTTTACCTGTTTTCCTCTATTCAGAACACAAAAATCAGGTCTAGTAAGGAGCTTTTACTAAATCCAGGATGCATTCATTCATCAAGTATGGATTGAGTCTATTGTTCTAGAAATCTGTCCAAGGAACTTTAGCTAGTAGGTTAATTTTTTGTTTTTGTTTTGTTCTCTGATGCTTTTTAAATTAGTTATTTGGGTAACATTAGTTGATGAGATTATACAGGTTTCAGGTATATAATTCTATAGTGCATCATCTGTATATTGTATTGTATGTTTACAACCCAAAGTCAAATCTCCTTCCCTCACCATATATTTTACCCCTTTTACCTTTTGCTATCTTCTCTCCACCCTCCTTTCCCTCTAGTAGCCACCTTACTGTTGTCTATGAGTTTTTTTTGTTTGTATGTCTGGTTTATTCATTTGTTGCTTTTAGTTTTATATCCCACATGAGTGAGATAATATGATTCTTGATTTTTTCCATCTGACTTACCTAATTTAGCGTCATACTCTCAAGATCCATCCATGTTGTCACAAATGGCAGTATTTCATTTTATGGCTGAGTAGAAATTCATTGTACATATGTACCACATTGTCTTTATCCAATTATCTATTGAAGGATGTTTTGGTTGTTTTCATGTCTTGGCCACTGTGAATAATGCTGCAATGAACACAAGGGTACATAAGTCTTTATGAATAAATATTTTCAAAGTGTTGAGGGTAGATACCCAGAAAAGGGGTTACTGAGTCATATGGTCACTCTATTCTTAATTTTTTGAGGAACATCTATACTGTTTTCCATAGTGGCTGTACCAGTTTACATTTCCACCAGCAGTGAATGAGGGTTCCCTTTTCTCCACACCCTCTCCAGTACTTGTTATTATTTTTCTTGTTAACAACCACTCTCACAGGTGTAAGGTGGTATCTCATTGTAGTTTTGATTGGCATTTCCCTGATAGTGAAATTACGCATCTTTTCATATATCTGTTGGCCATTTATATGTCTTCTTGAGAGAAATGTCTGTTCAGGTTTTCTGTCCATTTTTTTAAATGGATTGTTTTTGTTGTTGTTGAGTTGTATGAGTTCTTAATATATTTTAAATATTAACTCCTTATCAGAGGTGTTATTTGCAAATATCTTCTCCCATTTGGTTGGTTACCTTTTTGTTTTGTTGGCAGTTTCTTTTGCTGTGCAGAAGTGTTTTTAGTTTGATATAGTACCATTTATTTAGTGGAAAAAGGGAAAGGACTCAAATAGACAAAATCAGAAATGAAAGAGAAGTTGTGATGGACACCACAGAAACACAAAGTATTATACAAGAATGCCATGAAAGATTATATGCCATCAAATTCAATAACCTAGAAAAAATGGATGAGTTTTTAGAAATATATAACCTTCCTAGATTGAATCATGAAGAACTGGATAATCTAAGCAGACCAATCAACAGTGATAAAATTGAAACAATCATTAAAACCTTCCCCAAAGTACAAGCCCAAGACTAGATGGCTTCACTAATAAATCCTACCAAATATTTGAAGATGATTTAATAACTCCCCAACTTTAAATTATAATACAAAGTGACAGTAATCCAAACAGCATGGTTTTAGCAGAAAAAAACAGGCACACAGACCATGGAACATAACTGAGAGCCCAGAAATAAACCCACACATATATAGGCAAATAATTCCTGACAAAGAAGCCAAAAACATACATGGAGAAAAGAAAGCCTCTTCAATATACGGTGCTGGGAAAATTTGAAAGCCACATGCAGAAGAATAAAACTCAGCTGCTGTTTGTCACCATACACAAACATTAATGCAAAATGGACCTAAGACCTGAATCAATTAATTACATAGAAGAAAACGTAAGTACTAGACCTATGGACCTTGGTCCTAGAGAAGATTTTATAAATTCGACCTCAAAGGCAAGGAAAGTAAAAGCAAAGATAAATTAATGGGACCATAGCAGTGGGTCCTTTATGAAATGAATAAGTGAATTTGTTAGTAGTGACTGATCTGAAAATCAATAATGAGAACCATAGAGAGTTTAGCATGATTTCTTGAAATGAAAAACTCTATATAAATATGGACATTGGAGTTTGGCTCTCCATTCCTGGGTAAAGAGGGCTTGTGGTAATCTTTAACCAGAATAGCTGAGATGACATGTTCTTTTCTATTATTCTGTGTCTTAAAGTCAGCCTTGGGATCTATGTTTGTTTCTTTAAAGATCTTAACACTGATAAATCCTACTCTTTCTATGCCCTTATTCCAAACACAGTTTTTGTGTATTTATAGACTTACTTGATGTTTGTGAAGGATTTGTCTTTCTTCACTGTTTCTTAGAGAATTCCGCCTGGGTCTGTCAGATGCTCAGTGCTACATATACTTCACTGGATCTGTGTAGGATCAGCATCTTGACCTCTGGAGTGGTGTGGACAGGGTACTTGAACCTCTTTGGCAGGAAATGCGATTCCCTGGTCAGAAAGTGATTAGCAAACAGATTTGTTATTGGTCAAAACCTCGGTGCCATGATGTTTCCTGTGTAACGACAACAGTCTCCTGATATCAGCTCAGCAGTCTTCCCAGTTCAGTGGTGATTTTGGGAAGAAGCAGTGCAGCTTAGTCATTTCATAGCTAACAATTTTCACGTGGGATACAAAAGCATTCTATGCCTTTATCAGTGACACAAAAGATTTTGTTTTAGAAAGTCTTCACTAACTTGCTTGAAATGTTAGTGATGTAATCTATACTTTCTTCTTTTAAAAATTATTGGTCTACCTATTTAAAAAATCAAACAGTATTCTGAGCCTTTCTTAAAGTTATTTATGCTTATAGCCTTTGAAGATGTTACAGTTGAGTCTTTTAGGTTTGTTGGATATGGAGTATTTTCCTTTTATTAGCTGAAAGTAGCATCTACTCATCATTAAACCGTAATTATACAGGAATTGATCATTTATATATTGCCTTTTCTCTCTTCTTCTTACCTGCTTTGGACTTTTATTGTAATTCTTGTTGTTGTTTAGTTGTTTAGCATTATCTTCGGGAGTAGAAAGAGAAAAAAGCTAAAAGACAAATCAGGTAACTAATTACTGAATTTAAAGACATGGAAATGGAGTCAAATTTAATGAACTGAAATAGAAAGTTATCCGTGGATTGATTTAGCCCTGCTAGCCCTGTTGCTCATTAGAACCAACACTCAAGCTGATTGTAGTGAAAAATGTCCTAATGTTGAATAGCTGCCTCTTGGCGTGAAGGGACTCTGGTAGCATGCCTTGGGTGCATTTGTGGGCAAGCTGAGAAAGCTGCTTTGGAAATGCATTGGCGGGACAGCAACACTGTTGCCCGGCTTTGAGAGTTCACTACAAGTAACAAAAATGTGCTTTACAATCTACTGCTACACAAAAATAATACACGCTTAATTATACTATTCTCATCAGATGTCTCTGCCAGGACATGCACCATGTAGTCACTCATAATTTCCTTCCTGTTAAATAGCCATAGTTTTAACACAAACAAAGACTAATCCAACTCACTAAAAGAAGAAAGAAATAATTGGATTCCATTTACAAATGCTAATTAGAAAAGAGTTGAGTTTTAAGATCTTATTCAGCCTGTTTATGCTGCACTGACCAAGGGTCTTCAAAGGAATAGATTACCAAGGAAACTAAACTTGGGCATTTGACACTTTTTTGTTAATTTGCAAAGACACACATGCTGTATAGCTGCCCTATAAAGTCTCACACACAGAAGGGCATCATTCTTCCTCAAGAATGGGGTCCATGGTCCTTTTCTGCAGCCGGTGTCCACAGGTGGTGCTTTGCTCTGTTGTGCTTTGTCTCTGAGGAGCAGTGTCACACCTCCCTGGTGCATACCCTTAATTAAAAGGTAGGGCCAGGCCTCCACATACATGTGGGGTTCCATGTAAGAGAATTTTTAAAACTACTGATGTTTATTACTTTAAGCCTAAACTTTAAAAGATGTTGACCATCTCAAGAGAAACTTCACAGGAATGAATTATACTCCTCTGTGCTTTCTGCAACAGAGACTACAACCCTAATTCTAACTTGCATCATGGACTCTGTATACTCTGTATAGACATTATAATAGTCAGTGACTGAAGCAGGCTGTAGTGCCACGTACTACTCAGCAAATACTTAGTGAGCATTTATTATGTTAGATGTTATGCTAGTTATCGGGGTTACACAGCTGCAAAAACACTACTGCTGACCTCAAAAAAATTTACAATCCAGTGAAAGATGTGACAAACAATGGGCTTATAATTACCATTCAGTAGATGCTCCTAATAGTTACAAGAATAGGGCTTTCCTGGGAGAGTCAAGGAACAAGTCTTTAAATTTTATTACATTGAAAATATTTGTATTGCTTGATTACAACCATACATGTAAAACTTTATAAAATATGGAAAAGTATAAAAAAAATAAAAACCACTCATCAGCTTACAGTCGAGTAATAAGCTGTAATGACATTTCGGTATATTTTCTTCCTCCAGGTTGTCTTCCATGCAACTGACCCTGAGTCTACCTAGCAGTCCTGCCCGCCTTGTAATGTCATGCTTTTTATCTCTATTGCTTGGGGAATCAGGCAAGCAAACTTATTCAGATGCTGTCCAAAAGATGAGTAAACTACACTGAGTGCAGGTCTGAGGGCCTTTTCTCAGAGAAAAGAGCAAGAGCTTTAGCACATGGTTTCTATTTTAGATCCTCAGAGCTCAGGCTTTTTTTTTTTTTTCACTTGCTTCCTGGGTTTCAGCTGTGTTCCTGGTACTTGAGGTCCTTGGATAGATGACCTCTCTGTAAGTGAGCAGCTTTTTTCTAAATGTAGTTCCTGACTTTTAGAAACTAATGAGAATTTGGCAATGCCTGGCTATCAATAGCTTGTCACTCTTAAGCAGGAAGCAAAAGCAGCCTCAATTTTAAACCTCTACTTTAGGCCAGGAGGAGCCTGACAATCTGTGCATAAAAGACATGTGGCAATTGGAGCCCAATGCTAATTATATTTTTCTTCATCCATCATGGCCAAATAAAATATAGGACAACCAGTTAAATTTAAATTGAAGTAAACAATGGGTAAGTATTTTAGTATAGGTATGTCTTATGGAGTAATTGGGACATACTGATACTGAATATATATACATTTCTAATTTAATATATATTATATGCATTATTTTATTTTATTTTAAAGTATATTTTATTGATTAAGCTATTACAATTGTCCCATTTTTTTATCCCCTTTATCCCCCCTCCACCCTGCACACCCCCACCTTCCAGCATTCCCCTCCTTCCTTAGTTCGTGTCTTTGGGTCATACATATACATTCTTTGGCTTCTCCATTTCCTATACTATTCTTAACCTCCCCCTGTCTATTTGGTACCTACCAATTATGCTTATTCCCTGTACCTTTTTCCCCATTCTGCCCCTCCCCCTTACTTCTGATAACCCTCCATGTGTTCTCCATTTCTGTGATTCTGTTCCTGTCCTAGTAGTTAGCTTAGTTTTTGTTTTTGTTTTTTAGATTCAGTTGTTGATAGTTATGAGTTTGTTGCCATTTTACTGCTCACAGTTTGTGATCTTTTATTTCTTTGATAAGTCCCTTTAACATTTCATATAATAAGAGATTGGTAATGATGAACTCCTTTAACTTTACTTTATCTGGGAAGCATTTTATCTGCCCTTCCATTCTAAATGAAAGTTTTGCTGGGTAGAGTAATCTTGGATGTTGGTACTTACCTGTCATGACTTTGGATACTTCTTCTCAGCCCCTTGCTGCCTGTAAGGTTTCTTTTGAGAAATCAGCTGATAGTCTTATGGGAACTCCTTTGTAGGTAACTGTTTCCTTTTCTCTTGCTGCTTTTAAGATTCTCTCCTTATCTTTAATCTTGGGTAACTTAATTATCATATGTCTTGGTGTGTTCCTCCTTGGGTCCAATTTCTTTGCGACTCTCTCGGCTTCCTGGACTTCTTGAAAATCTATTTCCTTTGCCAGATTGGGGAAGTTTTCCTTCATTATTTGTTCATATAATTTTTCAATATCTTGCTCATCCTCTTCTCCTTCTGGAACCCCTACAATTCAGATGTTAGAGCACTTGAAGTTGTCCCAGAGGTCCCTAAGCCTCTCCTTGTTTTTTGAATTCTTGTTTCTTCATTCTGTTCTGATTGGATATTTATTTCTTCCTTTTGTTCCAAACTGTTGATTTGAGTCCCTGTTTCCTTCCTGTCACTGTTGGCTCCCTGTGTATTTTGCTTTATTTCACTTTGTGTAGCCTTCATTTCTTCCTTCACTTTGCAACTGAGCTCAGTCAATTCTGTGAGCATCCTGATTACCAGTTTTGTACTCTGCATCAGATATGTTGTCTATCTCCTCATTGCTCAGCTCTTTTTCTGGAGTTTCAATCTGTTCTTTCATTTGGGTCATATTTTTTTGTCTCAGTGCACCTGTTATGTGGTAAGGGGCACAGCCTTAGGTATTTGCCAGGGTTGGGCAACCCTCTTTGCTGCTGTTGTGGTGCTGTTGTGGGGGAGGCATCAGAGAGGGAACAATGCCATTTACTCACTCCACTTTAGCCCCACTTTCCAACAAACTCTCCTATGAGACTGGGAGTTTCTCCTGCCTTTGCAACTCTCACAGGATTTTATAGCTAGAGGTTTTGAATCTTTCGTTTCCTGGTCAACCAGCCCTGCCTTGCCTGTGCAGTCTACCACCTTGCTGCGGATCCTCTGCCTAGCTGCCTGTCTCCGCCACTCTTATTGATATAGACAAATGTTTCTTCAACTCCTCGGTTGTTGGAGTTCCACACAGTTTGATATTCTGGAAGTTCTGGTTGTTTATTGTCTTTAAATTGGTTGTTACCCTTCTTTTGGTTGTACAAGGAAGCAAAGCATTTCTACCTAGGCCTCCATCTTGGCTGTAACTTATATATGTATTGTTTATCTGAAATTCAACATTAACTGGGTATCCTGCATTTTTATTTGATTTATCTGGCAGCTCTACCTCCATTCTCTCCATGTACCCAGTTAACTATAATTAGACCCTTCTCCCTCTTCTTCCTACCCACAAGGCTGGCCAGGAAGGCACAACTGAGTTAAACTGATGTCATCCTACACTATTTAAACATAAGGCATGTTTGATAATGGAACAATCTTTTTGAAATAAAAGAAAAGACAGAAAAAATACAAAATAGAGCCCCATCCTAAACAAATTAAGATCAAAGCGTATGAGTTTGTGCATGTGTGTACAATCATTAAGATTTTAAAAGAGAAAGTCCTTTCCACTTTAACCTGGTAATCTAAATTAAAAAGACTTGAGCAGAAAGTTTTGGATGTTTCTGATACAGGTTAAGTTTCAAAATCAGGGGTGGAAATACCTAAAATATAAACTGTTGTCTTTTTTTAAAGATTTTATTTATTTATTTTTAGGGAGGGAATGGAGGGAGAAAGAGACAGAGAGAGAAACATCAATGTGCGGTTGTTGGGGGTCATGGCCTACAACCCAGGCATGTACCCTGGCTGGGAATCGAACCTGCAACACTTTGGTTCACATCCTGCACTCAATCCACTGAGCTACACCAGCCAGGGCTAACTGTTGTCTTTTCTTAATGCCTTTTTAGTTTTTTAAAACCATAGTTGAGGGAATGAAGCTATCAATTCCTTTAAAGCTACTGGTAGCACTAAGCCAAGTACATCGAACTGATTGATTGATTTCTTGATTTCTTCCTGATGATAACAGTGATGCTGAAGCTTTTAGAACATGCTTTTTTTAGAATTGGAGAATTTAGCAGTGTCTTCCTATTAAATGTTTACAATTCTGAGTTATTCCCTTATATTAAGACAAAAAAAAGTATGGATTCTAGAGTTTGTCCTGTATTAGAATCTAATGGGTCACCCATATATACTTAGGTTTGGGAGAAATCATGAAAATGCTTTGAGTTCCAACTCCAGTAGCTAAAGAAGAGGGTAGCAACCCTTGAGGATTCATGAAGATTAAATGAGGTAACATATGTGATAATATCTGGCCTTATAAATGGATACCAATATATTAATTCAATTCTTTTGGAGTTGTATTTGCTATTAGTCACTGAAATGTTTGGCAGTTCAGGAGGCATTAGTATCAGCAGTTGATCCCTGTTTCAGGAGATCCCTGCTTCAAGACTGAGTCACTCAAGTCTTGCTTCCTTCTCTCCCTTACTTCTGTGTCAGACATCTAAAGATGTTTTATAGTCCTTAATCTATAATGCCCCTTTCATTTTCTGCCAAATGCCCAAATCCATATGAAAAGGATGGTTTTTTCTTCTGCTTCTAGTCTATTAAATTATGTGATAGAGGTCTTGCATCTAGCACACTGATGTTTTATGTACCTTAATGTTTCCTCTGAAAAATACATATCTACAAATTTATTTTTCATTTTTGATAAAAGAACAATGGCATCTAATCACATAAAAAACTAGCCAACTCTACAAAGATTTTGTATAATGTTATATATTTTTAAAAAATTTAGTAAATCAACAGGTTTACTTAGGAGCAGGGGTTCTGGTAAATATGACACCAAAGGTAAATGTAGTACTCACCTCCTCCCATGACCACATCAAAATTATAACTAAACTACAGAATAACTATCATTCAGAACTACCTGAAATCTAGATGAACAGGAGTCCTACAATTAAAGATATAAAGAAGAAGCCACAATGAGATTAGTAGGAGGCATGGAGACCTGGAAGAGGCTGGTCTCACACCCATGTGTGGTGGATAAAAATCAGGAGGGATATCTTAGCTGCAGAGGTCCCCATCCAAGCAGTAGTAGTCCCAGCCCCATACCAGACATCCCTCTCAGCCAAATATTCCAGTGTCAGGAGGAGAATTTCCCATAACTTCTGGCTGTAAAAACCAGTGGGGATTGTGGCTTACGTGGAGGGTGGCTGGGGTCCCAGGCATTATAGATTTATTCAGACCACTCACTCTAAGCTCCAGGGCTGGGGCGGCAGGGTCATACAGTGGGTGGGGCAGAGGGAGTTGAGTTGTCAGGCATTAAGACAAGGGTATCTTTCTCCCAAACAAAAATGGTAGCAGAGACTATTATTTATTTTCTCAGCCCTCCCCCCATAGAGCTGGCAGGTGGGCACCATATTTGAGTCTCCATCAACCTGGCTAACACTGTTCACCTCATCCTGGTGATTCTATCAGACTCTACCTTACCCAAGTGGTTTCCACTGGCTTTCCCATACAGATAGCCTGGCTCATGCTTCAGACTTTCTTAAAACTCTCTCACGCAAGGAGCATGTGGACTTGGTATTCTCTGTATCTCTCTCTTACTGGCCTCAGACCTGGCACTAGTGGCAGCTGAACTTGGTTTGCAGCTTGGCTTCTCTTGGGCACCTCTATACCCAGCACAAGTAGCAGCCATCTGCAGATCACTTTGAAGCTCATTCCCAGAATCCCCAGGCTAGGCACAGTTGGTGACTGACAGTGGCCTGCACCTCCTGGAGGCCCCAGAGATATCTCACAGAGTGGACAGCTTTAGACCACATCAAATCACCATGCAACCACACTTGTACAAGTTACACACTAAAGGGATGGGCTTGCACAGCTCATCTTCCATGGTAGTCAGAGCCAGTCTTTGCAACTGATTGACTTGGTGGTACCTCATTCCCAGTAAGGTACCAACAACAATGAAGTTCAGCTTCAACAGGAGGGTGTACACAGCTTGCACTGGAGGTTCCCCTGGAATGCCCAGTTTGAGTGATTGAGGAGACTATGCAGCTGAACCCACAAGACTCCTACTATACAGAGCCATTCTGCAATACTCAAGAGATGTGGCAACTCTACTTAATACATAGAAACAAACACAGCTAAATGACGGGATGAAGAAACAGGTCCCAGATGAAAAACTTGAACAAAATTCCAGAAAAAAACTAAACAAAATGGAGGCAAGCAATCTACTAGATGCAGAGTTCAAACAATGGTTATAAAGATGCTCAATCAACTTAGAGGGAGAGTAGATAAACTTAGAACTTCAACAATGAGATAGGAAACATAAAATGGAACTAGAAAACAAAAAAGAAGCAGTCAGAAATGAAGATTGTATTAACTGATATGAAGAATACATTAACTAAAATGAAGAATACTTTCCCAGGCATCAACAGTGAAGTCAATGAAGCAGAACATAAAATCAGAGGTTTGGAAGATAAGTAAATAGATAACACCTAATCAGAACAGCAAAAATAGAAAATAATAAAAAAATAATAATAGTATAAGGAAACTCTAGGATTTCAACATACCAATAATTGCAACACGGGGGTGCCAGAGACAAAGAGAGACAGCAAAGAACTGAAAATCATTTGAAAAAATAATGATGGAAATCTTCCCTAACCTGGTTAAGAAAATGGACATATGAATCCAGAAAGCACAGAGAGTTCCAAACAAGATGTACCCAAAGAGTACCACGCCAAGACACATCATAATTAAAATGTCAAAGATTAAAGACAAAGAGAGAATCTTAAAGGCAGCAAGGGAAAAGCAGCTAGTTAACTACAAGAGAATTTCCATAAGACTGTCAGCTGATTTCCCAACAGAAATTTTGCAAGCCAGAAGGGATTGGCAAGAAATATTCAAAGTGATGAAAAGCAAGGAACTGTAATCAAGATTACTCTAGTCAGCAAAGTTGTCATTTAGAATTGAAGGACAAATAGATTTACACACAGAAAAAAGCCAAAAGAGCTCATCACCACCAAACCAGTATTACAAGAAATGTTAAAGGTCTTCTTTAAGAAGAAGTATAAAAAGTAGAAGTATAAGAAGTAGAACAGATAAAAATATGAATAATAAGGTGGAAATAAATACACATCTATTAAAAATTACTGCATATTTAAATATACTAAATGCTCCAACAAAAAAATATGAAGGCTGAATGGATGACAAAAGCAGGTCCTTACATATACTTTCTATAAGAGACTCACTCTAAATGGAAAGACACACACAGACTGAAAGCAAGTGGATGGAAAACATATTTTTTGAAAATGGAAACAAACCAAATCCAAAAGCTGGGGTAGCAATACCAGACAAAGTAGGTTTTAAAACAAAGGCTATATAAGAAGAGACAAAGAAGGACCCAGCAATTCCACGTCTGGGTATTTAACTAAACAAAACTGAAACACTAAATCAAAAAGACACAAACATCCATATGTTCCTTGCAGCATTTTTTACAATAGCCAAGATACAGAAGCAACCTAAGTGTCCTTGAATAGATGAATGGATGAAAAAAGTAGTACATATATATAATGGAATATGACTCAGCCATAAAAAAGAATGAAATCTAGCCATCTGCAACAGCATGGATGGACCTAGAGGGCATTATGCTAAATTAAATAAGTCAGAAGACAAATGTCATATGACTTCACTTATATGTGGAATCTAAAAAAATAAAAATAAACAAGCAAGAAGAACAGAAACAGACTCACAGATAAAGAGAACATTTTGACAGATGCCAGATAGAAAAGGGTTGGGGGGATGGAAGGATGAGGGGAAAAAGGGTAAAGTGATTAACAAGTACAAACTGCTTGTTAGAGAATAGTCACATGGATGTAAAAGTACAACACAGGGAATATAGTCAATAATATTATGACATCTTTGTATGGTGTCAGATGGATACTAGATTTATCAGAATGACCACTTAGTAAGTTATATAATGTCTCATCTCTGGGTGTGCACCTGAAACCCCTATAATATTGTATGCCAACTATAATTAAAAAGTTAAAAATTATTTAAAGTTACAAAAGAAAAACAGTCTTCTTTGCTCTTCCAGCATCTGCCTCTTCCCAGCAATGCAGGGACTACCTGGGATATGTTTTACTGTGAACAGTAGTAACCATCACTAAAGTTCTCACCGCATTCCTTTTCTCTGAGCACTGTCAAACCATGGACCTACATTGTAAGTGTTTTGCATGTTTCACATTTACTTTTAAAGTAGTGAGGCTCTGGCATTATTTATTAGGTACTTCTTTACTCACATTTGTGGTCACTCCTTTACATAAGAACTGAGAGAAGAAAAGGAAGACTTAAATCTGTCCACCAGAAAGGTGCAGCTATTTCTGATGGGTTGGAGGTGGGAGGGTTGGAGGAGAAGTGTAATCCAATCCAATGCTCTGGAGTCAGCAATAGGGCCTAGCTGTAGAGAGGGTTAATAGACATGGGTGTAGTTTGCCCACTGATATAGGAAATGGACCCAAAACCCCTAATTCACATGTTAATTGAATAATTCATCAAAATAAAACTTGGAGATTTCAGCAATCTTGTTCTAAACCCATTCCTGAGTATACCAGTAAAGGGACACTTTAACTCACTTTGTATGAGTGGCAGTGAGGATTTTGTCTTTGAATCATATTCTAAGCATAGCAGGTTTTCTGGATAGAAGAACTTTGTCAGGTTTTAGGCAGCACCAGTTCTGATTTTATTGACATTAGGAATGTAAAACTGCCCATGTAGTGCAGGTGGAAAGAGTGGTAATGAGAATAGGGTTTCATCCTGGAAATGGTCTTGATGTCAGGCCTGGACTTTCAGGATGCTGGGGCTCTGGTTAAATGGGAGGGAATGAGAGTTCTGGGGTGCTGAGTGCCCTAACCCTTGGAACTCAAGCAAAACTGCCATAGGAGTTCTAAGTTTAACAAAGAATTGGCATCCTTCTTGCTATCCAATGGTCTGCCCAATATCACAGTTATGTTGTGTGGGAGATTTTCCTGGTAGCTATGATGTCAGTGGTCATGGAAATAGGATTTTAATCTTAAGACATTTCTTTCATGGATCCAAGGATAAGGATGGGAGAATTCTGCCTTTCTAGCCATGGCAAAAAGCAGCAAATACTAACAAGTGCTGCTGGAGATGTCAGAAATATTTGAGAAGGGAAACTCTACAAAACACTTGTCTCCCTAGAGTTAAACAGGAGGCTGGGTCAAGAAAATAAAGGTATCAATGAGAACATCTGTGTACACACTGGTGGGTAGAGTCTATAGTACTAGATTACATTTAAATTTATGTTCGCTCATGTTTAGTCATCGATGCCCTCCAAGAAACATTTATTGAGCCTCTACTAGGTGCTACACATTGTGCTGTGCTCTGGGCACACGGGAGAAATAAGACAGATGTAGAGATCTCTAGCTTCCCTTGATGGAATTTTCAGTGTAGCTCTTGCATATTTCCAAGGAAACTGTTTTAAAATATTTCAGGGAAACTGTTTTAAAATATTCTTTTCATTAATTTAATGCATTGAAATTCAAGGATTAAAATAACATCTTGCAAATATGTGTAATAGCAAGAGCTATTGCTATTACACATATTTGTAATAGCAATTTGTGTGTAGAAATACTGATGGTTGCTATTGTATTCTAATATGTGGTAGTGAGGAGGAACTATCTCCTTTATTTGACAATAGAATGCTCCTTCTCCTTCAAGTGAGATGCTTATCCTCTCAATTCAATCCTACAACTTCAGCATCCAGGAATGAAAGGGAAACCTGGTGAGTCATACCAATGGGCTACATTCTCCCCATCAATCAACTGGATAGCAGATAGTGCAGAAAAATCATCCTCACATCCAAGTGGTTGATGTAGGATATTTCAAATTCAGGAAAGATAGGTAAAATAATTTTCCAACTCTGGACTCTCATAAATAAAACTCACTGTTCCACTTTATGATAAATATGTTTGCTTAGAGTACTACCCACAACCTGAAATATAGCTTGGTCACTTGGATTGTCTTTAGTGCTATTCTGTATATGTCAACACCTGCCATGGTGGGCATTAATAATGAATCAAACAAAATAAATGGTTATTAGCACTTACAATGTGTTAGATTCTACTGCTTAGCAAGAATTTATTCATCCCTTCTAAGGAGAAACAGAATTTATGGTATATTTAGACTCTCAAAAAATGTATAATCTTGTTAGGAAGGTAAAATTAAGACACATGCAATGGTGGACAAGAGAAAAAGCAAAGATAAATAGTTGATATAAAAGAGTGTAAAATAAAATGCATTAGTATGCCAGGTGCCAAGGGTAATTTGGTAAAAATTCCTTAAGGTAGAGATAGTTCAGTAATGTTTCACAGCCTAAATTTCATTTGTACTGAGCCTTAAGATAATGGGAAATATTTCACCACTACAAGTAAACCTAAGGAATTGCAGGTGGCATAAACAAAGGTGTAGGCCATAGTATGAGCTTGCTATGCTTCTGGACCAATAAGTGAACTGGACCAACTAGATGAAAGATGAGATCAGCTCACTAGGAAGAGTGAATGCTCTAGGGAGGACTTGAAAGTTAAGCAAGTAGTGAAAAGGTAAGCAACTAGTGAAAGGTAACATGGGTAGAGTAAAAAACCACAGCAGATTTTAGTGCAAAGGAAGTATATATGTTAGGATACACAGCAACTTGTCAATATATATTCCATATAAAAATTTCAGGATTATCTGTAAGTGATTTTTTGGAACAAATAGATAAGTACAACTTTGAGAAAAGTAATTAAATAAATAAATAAGTCCAAGGATTGAGGAAGACTAAAAAGAGTGAGAGTTTATGAAATACGAGTTAAAAGAAATCAAAAGAAGGATGTCTGCTACTTGGAAGGTCCTGGGTACCACAAGGCTTTAAGGTTAGGAAATTGTTCTGGAAATCCTGTTAATAACCAATAACTGGAGGGCTTTAAAAGAAATTACTAGGAGAACTCTGCCTTTGAGTGACCTATAGCTGCTGAAATATACACATTATGGAGTAATGTTTAGAGAGAAGAGGAATATTGAGGTCAATATAAACCCCTCTATCCACAAACTGGTTATTATCCAAGATCATTCTAGATGAGAATGTGAAAAATGCTCCACGTTCCAATTAGCATGTAAAATAAAGCATCATGTAGAGTGAATTTCTGTGATTATGCCATGAATAATGCATTAGCAAAAGCAATATAATTAGCTTCTTATAATATAATAGTATAACTATTACATTCATGTATAGTAGGCCTAACCTAAACTGTAATAATAAGCAAAAAGTTTGAAAGCACAAGAAATTCCCAAATGTTTTAAACCCCAAGGCACATGATGACATTTGCTGCTAATGGAACAAAAATGTGGTGAGTAGACAGACCAAATTCGTGTTTTAGGTGGTAAAAAAATGTTTTGATTTTGTATATTAGCATTTTACCAAACATCAAACAAAAATGATTTTAATCAGCATTAAGAACTAATTGATGTATTTGATAAATATATCTCAACACATTTTAAAAATCACTGTATATGAAGCCTGTAGATAAATAGTTGGAGAATTAGCTACTCTGAATGAAAAGCATTTTCACTACAGAAAAATCATTCTCAAACTTTCAGGTAGGTGGAACAGACACAACATAATCAATGCTTGGGTTAGATCTGTAAGTAACTGGCAGTTGCAGTTTGCTTTAACAGGAACTACTTCACAGAACAGAAGTTTAGTTCACTGTAAGTCCTATGTTAGTAATTTTCATGATGAAATTATATTCCTCCTGGACTTCCACTGTATTGGCTTACAGGCTAAGCTTGACTGTTATAGATATTCCATAGGTGTTTCCTTGGAATTTAATTCTTTTGCTCTTCTTTAAAGAGTATCCATGCTTCCACACATGGGAATCAAGTGGAGTAAAATATTTGAACAAAGCTTCAGGTTACTTTTATTTGGTTCTTTTTCAACCCTAATTAATGCACAACAGTGAATACATAAATTGATAAGTGGTAAATCAGAATGTTCTCTTCTACAAGGTATACCAAAAATAATCCAATATTATTATAACTCTTGTTGTTGACATACATGTCAGTGAAGTTTTTATGGGTGGAATCTAAAGGGGAGCAATGTTGCAGTGAGCTTTACAAAACTATTGTACTTCAAGTAAAATCATACATTTCAAGCCAGATTCAGGTTTACATTGGATTTTTCACAATAGTATTTCATGTGATTCATTATATTTCAAAACTAAAGTAACCAATGATATATCATATTGTATCTCTTGAACATTTATACATATAGCAGTGAAATGATATCTGTCTTAGTCAATTCAGGCTGCTATAACAAAAATATCATGGACTTGGATGGCTTAATTAAGAAATTTATTTCTCACAGTTCTGTAGGCTGAGAAGGCCAAAGTCAAGGCACTAGCAGACTTGGTTTCTGGTGAGGAATAGGGTCCTAATTTATACACAGCTGTATTCAATCTGTGTGCTCACATTC
This sequence comes from Phyllostomus discolor, assembly GCF_004126475.2. Lineage (NCBI taxonomy): Eukaryota > Metazoa > Chordata > Mammalia > Chiroptera > Phyllostomidae > Phyllostomus > Phyllostomus discolor. Next base: position 62,085,360 of record NC_040904.2, read on the forward strand.
CAGGCTCTGCCTCCAAATATCTTCACATTGGGGATTAGAATTTCAACATATTAATTTGGGGGGGGGACACAAACATTCAGGCTATAACAACATCTATTAGCAGGAAATATGGGATGGGCCTATCTTATGTTTTTGGTAAACATAATCCTCTTTAATTTCTACAAAAACCTTCTAAGAAGAACTTCTATTTCTAGTAATACAGTAGAAAAAATATTCTGTAAAGCCAAGCTACTAAGAAACATTTAAAATGCTGAAGAAAATATATGTATGTGCAAATGCATCCACACTAACATATTACTGAGCTGGCAGGAAAAGTCAAACTAAGCCGAAATATAAATCCAGGGCAAAGAGCACTGGATGACCTACAGGTGATTTCCAGAACCACCTGAACAGAAAGCCTTGGTGTTAGTAGGCCATGTGTGATTATAAGAGACAAAAACAAAACCTAGGGCTCCCAAAGGTAGAGAACTGGGTTAGAACTTCACATAAAACTAGAACTCCAAAAAATATACTCAGTGAAGTGATTAACTAGAAACAAAGCAAAACAAAACAACTCTGTCTTGTAAAACTAGTCAGCCAGGAAAATTGAGTCTGTACTTTGTCTTGGTGAAGGTAAAAAAAACCCCACAAAAATAAAAACAAATCTAAACTAATAAACACATTCAGCAAAATTTCATGATGAAAAATTAACATTCATAACAATAAATAATCCAATAGTAAAAATTTTAAAAATTCTTTTTTATAATAGCACAAAAATACTATTTTTTTGAGAACCACAAAAATACTTAGGAATAAATTTAACCAGGAGATACTTGACTTATATACTAAAAATGAAAATATCGCTAAAAGAAATTAAAAATATAAATAAATGGAAAAATACCTAGTGTTTATGAATTTTAAGGCAATGTTGTTAAGATGGCAATACTACTCAAAATGACTTGCAGATTCAATGAACTTTCTATTAAAATTCCATTTTAAATTTGGCAATATTTACCCATATGGAAAAGCTGACCCTTAAATGCAAATGGGATTTCAAGGGCCCCTGAATAACCAAAAATCATATTGAAAAAGAAGAACAAATCTAGAGCATGTACATTTAATTTCAAAACTATAAAGCTACTGTCATCAAAATAATAGTAGTGTACAAGGATAGACATATAATCTGATGGCTAGAATTGAAAACTAAATTTATATATCTGTGGGCAATTTTCTTTTTTTCCAAATAAATTTTTTATTGTATCTTTTACATTACCATTTGGTCCCCTTATACCACCTGCCCCCCAGCAATCACCACAGTATTGTCCATGTCCATGAGTCCTTTCTTATTTGTGCTCAATCCCTCCAACCCCTACCTTCCCCACCCCTTAGCTGTCATCCTGCTCTCTTAATCTGTCTCTATTTTGCTTGTTAGTTTAGTTTGTTCATTAGATTCCACACATGACTGAGATCATATGGTATTTGTCTTTCTCTGACTGGCTTCAGTTAACATAATGTTCTCCAGGTCCATCCATACTATGGCAAAAGGTAAAAAATAATTTTATGGCCAAGAATTATTCCATTGTGTACCATAGTTGTTTTACCCACTCTACTAATGGATGCTTGGGCTGCTTCCATATTTTGGTGATTGTAAATAATGTTGCAGTGAAGATAGGGGTGCTTATGTCTTTTTGAATGAGTGTTTTGGTTTCCTTTGGATATATTTCCAGAAGTGGGATGGCTAGGCCAAAAGGCAGACCCATTTTTAATTTTTCTGATGTATCTCCATACTGCTTTCCACAGTGGCTGCACCAATCTGCATTCCCACCAACAGAGCATGAGGGTTCCCTCTTCTCTACATTCTCACCAGCACTTGTTTATTGATTTATTGATGACAGCAATTCTGACAGGTGTGAGATGATATCTAATTGGTTTTAATTTGCATTTCAACAAGGCTGAAAAGACCATTCAATGGGGAAAAACAGTGTCTGCAACAAATGGTGTTGGGAAAACCAGATATCCATATACAAAGGAATGACTTTGAGCCTCTACCTCACACTACATACAAAAATTAACTCATAGTGGATCAATGACCATAATGTAAGAACACAAACTGTAAAACTCTTAGAAGAAAACAAGTGGGTAAATCCTCATAATCTTTGATTTAGCAATGGGTTCTTAGATATGACACCAAGAGTACAAGTAATGAAAAAGAGCACAAGTAAAGAAAAAAATAGATAAATTGGACATAAGCAAAAAACCCCAAAACACTCTTGTGCCTCAGAGCACATTATCAAGGAGGTAAAATATGAACTATAGAATGGGAGACAATATTTCCAAAGTATTATCTGATAAAGGTATAGTATCCAGAATACATAAAGAGCTGTTACAGCTTAGCAACAAAATGACAAACAATTGAGTTTAAAAATGGGCCAATGATTTGAATGGACAGTTCTCCTAAAAAGATACACAATGCCCAAAAAGGGAATGGAAAGATGCTCAACATATTCAGTCATTAGAGAACTGCACATCAAAACCACAGTGAGATACCACTTCACAACCACTAGAATGGTTATAAACAAAACAAAAGCAAAAGAAAGACAACAAACGTTGACCAATATATGGAGAAATTGGAACCCTCATGTTTTTCAGGTGGGAATAGAAAATGGTACAGTCACTGTGGAAAACAGTTTTGTGGTTTCACTTTCTTTTTCTAATTATACTTTATTTTATATTTTATTGTTGTTCAAGTACAGTTGTCTCCATTTTCCTGACGCCACTTCCCCTTGCCCCACCTAGCCCAACTCCCACCTCCCACCCTCAATCCTTGCTTCCTTTGGTTATGTTCATGGGTCCTTTATACATGTTCCTTGATGACCCTTCCCCTTCTTTCTCCCATTATCCCCCTCCCCTCCAACTACTGTCAGTTTGTTCTTTATTTCAATGTCTCTGGTTATATTTTGCTTGCTTGTTTTGTTGATTAAGTTCTGCTTATAGGTGATATCATAAGGTATTTGTCTTTCCCACCTGGCTTATTTCACTTAGCATAATGGTCTATAGTTCCATCCATGCTTTTGCTAAGGGTAGGAGTTCCTTCTTTCTTTCTGCTGTGTAGTATTCCATTGTGTAAATGTATCATAGTTTTTTATTCACTCATTTACTGATGGGCACTTAGGTTGCTTCCAGCACTTGTATATTGTAAATTGTGCTGCTGTGAACACTGGGGTGCAAAGGTTCTTTTGAATTGGGCTTTCAGGATTCTTAGGGTATAATCCCAGCAGTAGAATTGCTGGGTCAAAAGGCAGATTCAGTTTTAGTTTTCTGAGGAAGTTCCATACTGTTTTCCATAGTGGTTGTACCAGTCTGCAGTCCCACCAACAGTGCACTAGGGTCCCCTTTTCTCCACAACCTCTCTAGCACTTGTTGTTTGTTGATTTGTTAATATGTCCATTCTGACCATTGTGAAGTGGTATCTCATTGTGGTTTTAATTTACATAACTCTGATGGCTAGTGATGCTGAACATCCTTTCATATGTCTCTGGGTCCTCCTTGGAGAAGTGTCTGTTTAGGTCCTTTGCCCAATTTTTAATTGGATTGTTCATCTTGAATGGAGTTGTGTGAGTTCTTTATGTATTTTGGGGATCAAACTCTTGTCCAAGGTATCATTGGCAAATATATTTTCCCATATGGTTGGTTCCATTTTCATTTTGTTTATTATATAACCCATAATTCCACTCTTAGGTTCATACCCAAAAGAAGTAAAAACAGATATTCAAACAAAAACTTGTATGTGAATGTTCACAGCAAAATAGTCAAAAGGTAAAAACAACCCAAATACTCATGAAGAGAGCAATGTTTAAACTAATTATGATACTTACATACAATATAGTTCATTTATTAAAAAAATGAAGTATTGACACAGGCTACAACATGGATGAACCTGGAAAATATCATGGTGAATGAAGGAAGCCAGACACAAAATATCACATATTGTATGATTCAATTTATTGAACACACCTAAAATAGGTAAATCTATAGATACAGAAAATAAATTAGTGGTTTTCACAGGTTGGAGAGAGGGGGAATAATGAGGAGTGACTGCTTAGTGGATATGAGGTTTTCTTTGGGGTGTGATGAAAATGTTTGGACCTAGACAGAGGCAGTGGTTACACAACACTGTTAATGTACTAAATGCTACTGAATATACACGTTAGTTAATTTTATATTATATCAATTATACCTCAAAATAATTCCAACAACAATAACAAAATATGTCCCCTGGAAATTCATAATGGACTTGTCTTCTGAATTTGCATCACCTCCTTTTGCTATTGCCAGCTAAAGGATGGCATATGAAAATCCAAATATTTTTCTAGAGGAATAAACATTTAACCTAAGACTCAGAATAGTCTCACAGAAAAAGTTTTATCAAGCCTGAATGTACAACAAAAATAACAAAATGCAGCAGGAAAGAAAGCACCAAAATGAAGAAATAGCATAAACAGCTAAGAACAGAATAAGATTTATAAGGATTTCAGATATTGGAATTATTGAATCTAGAATATAAAAATTAATAATGTTTAATATGTTTAAACTAAAAATGAAAGGCATCCAATGTGTGAATAAAGAATAAGAGACTATAAAATTGATCTGACAGATTTGCTTTAAGAAACTGAACTTCTGCCCTGGCTGGTGTGGCTCAGTGGATTGAGTGTCAGACTATGAACTTAAAGGTTGCCTGTTCCATTCATGGTCAGGGCACATGCCTGGGTTGTGGCCCAGGCCCCCAGTTAGGAGCCTGCAAGAAGCACCAGTCAGTGTTTCTCTCACACATCAATATTTCTTTCTGTCTCTTTCTCCCTCTTTCCCCCTTTTAGATTTATTTTATCTAAAAATAAATAAAGTCTTTAAAAAATGAAAAACAGAATTTCTACCAGTGGAAAATACAATTATGGAAATTAAAGATCAATGGAAAGTTTAAGCAGCATATCAGATACAGCTGAAAGGAGAATATACAATTGGAAAACAGCAGAAGAAATGACTCAGAATACAATATGAGTAAAGATTTGGAAAATTTAAAACAGAGGTTAAAGGATATTTAAGCACAGGTAGAAGGTCTAGCTTATGTCTGGTCAGAATTTTATAAAAGAATATATAGAATGGAGAAAAGTCAGAGTAGGAAGTAATAATGGTTGCAAATTTTCCAATACTGATGACACAAACACAGATTCATAAAAACTCACTGAAATCTAAGTTGACTGGACACTGAACCCTGGGAAAGAAGACACCTATTAAAAGGTTAACTGGGCTTAAATTAAAATAAATAAATAAATAAATAAATAAAACCAGAACCTAGTAGACATTTGTACACACGGGCCTCTCCCACACCTCAGGAAAAGGCCAACACTGAAATACTTGCCTCTGCAATGAACTGCTTGCCTTCACTATGTTTCTGCCCTCTGAGTCAGCCCCTATAAAGAAGTTCCTGGAGTTCTATTTCAGCCAATAGGACTGAGGCTTTCCGCATCCAATTGGAGCTGTGCAGCTGTGACCAACCAGAAAACCTCTATTCTGCCCAATCAGAATAGTAACTTCTAGACCAATCAAACTGTGAGGATTTGGAATCGCCATTTGCATGAAGACAGACCAATCAGGATACCAGGGGCATGGACTTCTGTCCATGTAAGGCAGCTCCCCTCTGGTTTGGACAGTGCACTTTCCCTTTCCACCAAAACCTGAAGAGTGCATTTCCCCAGCTGAGTTGAAACACACACGGGAATAAAGCAGAGCAGACCAGCACAGGCCAGAAAAGACTGGCACAGAATGGAGCAGACCAGAGTGGAGCTGAACAGACCAATGCAGCATAACAGAGGCTGACAGAGAGTAAAGCTCATCAGTGAAGCATGGAACACAGCTGTCTAGCCAGAGAGGTGCCTGGCCCCAGCACGGCCTCTGAGCTGTGCTGCTTTCACAGCCCTGCTGTATCACCATTGAGCTGTTTGCATTAAATAAAGTTTCCTTCCTCACCACGCTCTGAATTGGGAATTCCTGTTGGTGTTGAATTGTCACCAATGACCATTGGTTGACAATACCTGTTGTTAAATTGTAGCTCACCAAAAATAAAGGAGCACACATAAAATACCTACAAAGGAAAGCTAGCAGCTACAGTTGGAACCAGAAAATGATGGAAAATGTATTCAAAGAGTCAAGAAAATCACTGTCAAAGAGCTTATGCTCAGTGTGAAATTAGTTGAAATAAAGCCATTATCAGAGATACAAAACACTGAGCTTTTAGGAACAATCCCTCGCTAACGGATATTCTAACGGGTGTATATCAGGAAAAAGAAAGATATATGGGAAGGAAGATATACAAGAATAGATGTGACTTTTTAAAAAGCCTAATGATGTAGAAATTAGTGTACTCATTATTCAAACCAGAAAACTGAGGTTCAGAGTATTTCTCAAGATCTATAATTGGTAAGTCAGAGAGTCACTGTTAATATCCTGGTCTGCATGATGCAAAGCCTGTGTTCTCTTCTGCTGTATATCTAATCCACTGCCAGGCTGTGTTGGTTTGCTCAGGCTGCTAAGACCCAGCAGCAGACCAGCCTCACTGCTTGTTTTTAATTTAAATCTCAGGTAATATGGGACTTATATGCCATCTATGTTTGTATTTGAAAAAATGCACATAGACATCCATCTTATTTAGAAGGGCAAATAAAAAGGATAAGGTAAAATGCTAGAAGTGAAAGGACATTGCAGACCTTGCATAAAGGAATTGTCCCGTACTCCTTCAGAAAGTTCTCCTTTGTCAAAGGGCCTCCTGCAAGGGGAGCCACACAGAAAAAAAAAATGCCCTTTTGTCTTCTGATGAATAAATTGGACATTATTATCCAAGTATTGTTCATTTCTCTAATGGAAGGATTGCAAGAGGAGATCATTCATTTTCTTTATGACTCATTTTTTTTTCATTTTTTCACCTTTGGAATGAGAATAAGTAGAAATTTTCAGTATTTTGGTTTAAAATAGGTCATTTCCCTTCTGTCTATGTCAGAGAAGTCTTACTTCCCTAAATTGGGTGACTGCGTGTATTTGCATAGTTTCTCTAAGCAGTGTAGCTGAGTTTCACAATCGGTGTCATTCTCACTGTTGGAAATGTACGGTGGCAACCTGTTGCAATTGCCTTGTAAGTATTGAGGTAGGTCATGAAAGCCAAAGGCAGTAGGTTAGAGAGAAGAATAGCCTCTAGTGGTGAAACCAAAAAAGTGGACAATGGGCAGGGGCAGGTAAGCTCGGATGCTATGATACAAAGGTCAAGAGAAGAAATCTAAAGAGAGGAGCAGAAAACAGGTCAGACAGTTCTCCATGGGGCCCGTCTTGTTGCTAAGATGGAGAACAGTCTGAGAGAAAAGTCCTTTTTACATACTAGAAGAATTCTGTGCAATTAAAAGAATGTGCCTAAGGAAGAATGATTCTGAAAAGTCTGCTAAATTCACTGAAAATCTGAAACTTATGCTATTCATATAACACATAGAGATTATATCCTTAAATTCCCCAGTGCTACCTTAGATGCATCCTGAACCATCAGTGTGTCGCACTGTGTGAGGTCAAAGCAAGAGACAGCAATGAGTCAGGGAAAGAGGAAATTGCTTTGCACTGCGGTACATGCCTAGGTCCCCAGGGTGATGGCAACTCAAGAGGAAAGGCAAAATCTAATAGTAGGCAGCATCACTGGGACCTCTGGGGGAGGTGTGCTTCAGCCTTGATTTATTCTCTATTAAACACCTTGAACATGGGAAGCATGACTTTATGACTTTGTATTTGCAGTGCCTAGAACCGATTTTGCCTTTGAATAAAGTAAACAGTGAAGGTTTATTGACTGAGTGTAAAAACATTCCCATGCCTTGCTTCTTCTATTTTTCCCTCCCCTAGACTCAGAAATCATGGAAATGAGGAGACTGGGTCCTGCCTGCACCTCCCACCTCCTCTGTGCCCTGCCAGCCACTCTGCTGCAGTGTGTGGTTGCTAACTTTTTAGCTAAAAGGCTAGATAAGAGTCACTTCAGAGGGGGATTCTGTGAACTTTTCAGCCAGAATTTGGCCTGAGAAAAGATTTCAAACCTTGCCCCTGCAATGCTTTCACAGCATTAAAGTGCAATGAAAGCTTTTCATAAAGAGAGATCCACAGCAGCTCTCTGTGGTGTGTAGGGCTACCAGGCAGATAGACCTGAAAGCAAATGCTTGCCTTCGTCTCCGCCGCAGAATGACCATACAGGGATAACAAAGGGAAATGCCCGGAATGTCAAGTCAAACAAATTATAACTCTTTCTGCTGTGTTCTCTGACCTTGTTCTGAGGTAAGTCACACTTGCAGGAGGGACATTTGGAATAAATGTGTTTATCACTTGAGGCTTCTATCTGCTCAAACAAACAAACAAACAAAAACAACCAGAAAACCCCTCTAAATCTTCCTTATGGAGACACTGACATTTAGTTTGGCATATTTTCAAATACTAGGAGAAGAACCATGACTTGACAAGAAAAGAGATGTCAAGTTATTATAAAGCAAAAGAGGCAAATATTTTAAGACATTTAAAGAATAATTTTTGCATAAGTGTGCAAATACATGAGTTTCCAGGAACTGAGATTTCAATTTCTTTTTGTTGTTGACTACATTAAGTAAAATAATTGTGGCTTTTTATAATCTTCTAAAATCAAGTGAGAGGTTTATTTTCCTTTGCTGTATTCAGGTTTTTGTATTGTTTTTGCTTTCTGCCAAATGTTGTTTCAAAGTCCAAGAGTGTCCTATAAAGCTGGACTTTATCACATCTGAAGATGAAGAGGGTAGTTTTTCAGAGATGCTGTAGCCTCCATTTTGAAGTAGATATTAATCTTAAATTTGACACGTATTTATCTGATGAACCTCACTCTGTGTGTTCCAAGTTTCAATGAAATCCCTCATGGGACAGCAAACACATTTGTTGATTTAATGGGAATGTTATATTCTTTTGTGAGACAAGACAACCCAGAGACACTTACAATTTAAAAAGTTAGGGATCCAGCAAAACTGAGGGGTACAAAATACTTTCCAAAATAACGACACTGTTTGGTATTTGTTGATACACTTACTGAACATGTTGCTTCCTTGCTCCTGCCACCCTGCAAAGGGGCACCTAGTTCTACATTTCCACCCTTCACGCCTCACTAGCTTCTGCACCCTGTGTCTTCTATGGTTCTGACAGTTTAAGGCAATATTTGATCCCTCCAAGTCTTTAATTATCATTTTACTTATCTCCAGACTAGCTCCTCCATCATTCTACCCTTAAAGATAAAAGGCTGGCCCAGGAATAAAATTACAAGGGGAAAGTTCATTTTTGTAATTCCAGCAATAGGACACCTTCTACATTTATTACTGCCCAAGTATCAGTTATTTGAAAGCAGAATTTAAAAAAAAAAACCTCGTGTCAGAAACATTAATGTCATGACCAAATCATATGGAGTCTCTTGAACTCTAAGGCAAAAAAAAAAAAAAAAAAGACAGCCTGCTTTTAGACCTTCTGCTTTTCTTATTAACTTTGACCTTAGCCATTTCTCAATCAGCTGCTTACACATCCATTTCATATACTAGAGGTGTAGAAAATTTCATAAGAAAAGCAACCAGCATAAAAATGACTTTTTTAAAGAAAGTTCAGCAACCTCTATATAGATCGAACATGACATGTTCAAGTCACTGACTTCATTTATTAAATGCACTTCCCTGATGTGTTAAATAACTCCTTCTCCTAAGTGCAAAGGGTTTGTGTAGCTTGCCCTGCCCCCTCCCTTCCTATCTCCACGATTTATGATGGTCCCCTGACAGCCTTCATATGTCGAGGGTCCATTAGGTAGGAAGGTAGTTTTACCTCCGGGTGAGTCCTGAAGTAATCCTGAGGTGAGCATTCTTGTTTGGCAATTTTCCTGGGAGTTTATGAAGGAACAAACTGAAAAAGAACAATCTGGAATAGAGATTTTTAGGAAGAATTTTTTCTTGCTTTTTAAGAGGCTTTATGGTTTTCTTCCATTATTATTATTTTCTTTTATTATTATTATTTTTAGCATATAAGTGCACAATGTTCTTTCTTTTAAGAACATGTAGAATTGGAACAGAGCTGACTTTAAGATGGTGGCATGACTCTTTCAAAAAAATTTGGGGAAAAAGGGCGGGCTGATGGAGTCGTACATTGGGGTCACTTGTTGGAACCCCGTTGATGGAAAAATATATCTTGCCTTTAAAACATGGTCTTGTGCTCGTGAATCATCAGTAAAGGATGTTGCACTACCTTCATCTGGAACAGCTGTGAGTGTTGGATCAGTATCAGTGTGTGCGTGTGTATAAAACAGACCCACACCCACCCACCCCCACTGAAAACCGAAGCTGCTTGGGATTGACCATAAATTAAGTAACTGAATAATTCAAAGTGCTTTCTTTCTTTTTTCTTAATTCTCCAGTGGTGTTTGATGTCTAAGCATTACCCCTACCTCTGAACATGTTCTCACCCCTGTGAGGGCTGGTATTTAAAATGAAATGTATTCATTTGGAAAAGGGATTAATACTCTGATAGATAAGAATTTATACTGCAAGTGTTTTGCACAAATTCCTTTAAAATGGAGTTGCAAATGTGTCTGTCCTTTTTCTTTCCTTTGAATAGATTTTATTACTAGATCAAGAACTGCCAACTGCCAAGCTCAGTAAAATGTAAAATCATTCCTATCTTTCTGACCTGTAACAGGCTGAGGCTTCTGAGTAAATTTTAGTTAAAAGAATAATAATGATTCTTAAAAAATATGAAAATAGTGGTTACAGGTTGCTGCTTGTCCTTAGGCCTAGCTCCAGCACAGTGTGTCGATGAAAGAGCTTGGATGAAATCTAAATTTGGTGTTAAAAGTCCATTGCTGGATTAATCATTTGAAATAAAAATGTCACAGTTATGACTCTTTGGGAACTGCTGCACTTAACTTCCAAACTGTTGCTTTTAAAAAGGCTAATTCAGGATTGGGTACATTAATGTCAATGTCCTATAAAACTGCCAGCTTGGGGAAAAAAAAAGATGTCAGCAGAGACCTTTTTCTAGCCCATGTCAGCACAAAAGGGTGCCTCGGTTGTTTCATCTCCAAACAGCTGCATGCTTTCATTGACATTTGGTGACCTTTCTTTGTGCTCCCAGCCTAACCTCTTAGGTTATTTCCTGGCCTCCCTCTTGTGACCTTTGACCAAAGCTGACCTTTAACTGGAGAATGTGACATTTTGTTCTCCTCCAGCTGACATGTGATGCTCTCATTTTTCAAAGGTATGTGAAAATAATGACCCCGAGTGACCTTTGAATTTCCTTTCATTTATTGGTTGTTTTTGGTGCTTCTCTGGCACATCCTAGCCTAGGTGAAGGGGGGTGAGTAGAGGTTGGGCTAAGATAGAGTGGCCAGTATCTCTTTTTATTCCATTTCTAAGTCTTTTCCTGTTGGACTAGCCACTGTACTACTTACGGCTAAGCCTTAGTATTTTCTGTGTATTGATTTGTGGACAATTTTGGTCTTTGAACAACAAACAGATCCTTTTGAAATTGAAGAAATTGGTACAGTGAGTGAAACTACTTGTTTGTTTCTATCATTTTCCTACTAATGGTATTTCTGAAGATAGTTTTTCATTTAATATTTCCAGTGCACTTATGTTTAGAAAATGAATAACACATGTAGTAATACATGACAAAATGAGTAATTAAAAATTTGTCATTTATATTTTATATACAAATGATCTAGTTGGATCTTTGAAGAGTTCCCTTTCTAATTAAAGTTTTATATGTTTTATCATATATTTCAATAAATCTTGATTATCTCTATAGGTTTAATGTGACAATTTAAATATGTATATTTATAATATATGGATGTCAACAATAGGTACTGAGTATAAAGAAAAAAATTAAATTTGAGTACTGACAAAATAGTCATAAATCATTTAAATTAGATTTAGAATTTCTAATTAGAGAAAATTTATGAGTTTAGATATGCTGACATTATTTTTTATTTCAATATTCTACTAAATAATCTATGACATCTGATATCCAGTTGTTCAACAAGACAAAATATATTTCCACTTTGAAAAGAAAAACAAAGTAGGGAATCATCATACTCTTTGCATAATGTATATTTGCTTGTATTCGTTCAAAGTCAAGTCTCGCCTCATATAATTACGTCTAAAATAGACCCATCACTGTACAAAACTGAGGATGAGAGTTTGGATTACTTGGCAAAAGTTAACATGGTCATTAACTCTGCGATTTCATGACTTTGAGGTGCTGACGGTAAACGACTTGAGGGTTATTGTAAGTACAGTAACAATTACACCGTCTTCAGCAGAAACCTGGGGCTCTCTGACTGTGCACATTGAGGTAAGAAGAGCCTATCATTCCTAAGCTATCATACTCTCCTAATTTCATCTTCAAACACTGGAAGAAAAAAATTATACTATAATTTATTTATTTGGGGTTATACTAAAAATAAGACGTGTATTTAATCCTATGATACTTTTTCTACTTACAATATGGTCCATTGCTTGAATCTGAATTTAAGAAACATTGAAACAAGATATTGCTTTCCTTCAAAGGACCTATGGTAAAAACCACCCTTTATCGTTCATGAAATAATGGTATACTTTCAAACAGGATACAACGGAGGTAGATGCTTCAAGGAGCATGTCTGTTTGAAGACTCAACAATAATTGGCCATCAACTACCCTGATGCATGGTGGAATCTTCCTAGAGAAAACAGGCTTTTATTTTTCATTTACAAACAGTTGCCAGGTGGGCACTACACTACACAAATATTTAAAAAGCCATCGTGAATTCAGAAGTCTAGATACATGGAGATAAAATACAAATCAGATGTAGATATGGCCTTCAAGGAAGATGCAATCTGGTAGAAGAAAAAAATCATTATAGCACTCTGAGATTTCTAAGTGCTATAAAAAATAAAGTTCTGTGGGAGTTCCATTAAAAAATAAAGAGCTTTAATTTAAATCAATATATTTTTCCAATTTTAATGGTCCTATTCAAAGAATTCTAAAATTCCACTCACAGATAATTTTTTGGCTTATCTGTAACATTCACTTCTCATGCCACTGTCCTGGTGCCTAATTAGTATATGCAAGTATTGTTTTATCATCCATTAGTCATTTAAATAAGCCTTACAAATAATTATATTTATGTCCATTAACTTCTTTGGGTGAAAGATGGAACTAATGCCAAAGCCTGAACTCCGAATTCTCAAACAACAACAACATGTTTAAATTCCTAGTTAGGGTTTTCTGGTTGCAAAGCAAACTAGAGAGGTAGCAATGAAAGTAGGATATGAAGCTCACTCAATGTGACCAAGAATTGCAAAGGGAAAGATTTGTCGGGTACCTCCAGGATGTCTACATGTTTACTTTGTCCACATTCAACATGAGCACTGGCTTAATGATTTTTTTTTTTATCATTTAGGCCTAATAGTGACTACTTAAGCAGTCTTTTATCTTTTTTTTTAAACCAATGACATGTTTCATAGACTTAGAAGAAAATCTCAAAAATTACTCTGAAAAATGTACCTTGTGAATGTTCATGTCATAAATATGATCTTGTACACATTTACATTCAAATAGATTTAATCCAATAAAAAACCAAGTTAAAAATATTTCATGGGTCTTACACTGAATTGAAGGGAATGAGATTGTACTGATTAATGATCAGAGAGGTGTGTACAGGGTGGATGTACTACCAGGGTAAAAACATTCACTGAAAGTAAGCTGCACTAGAAAAAAATAACAGCAAAGAAGTGATCAATATGTTGATAATTACATGCATTATATAGGAGAAATATTTGTTACTTTGCATGGCTTTATAAAGAAATAATTAAATTTACCAAAAGTTTTCACCTATTAATAAAATATGATTTGCCTCACTTTAAACCACTTTTCCCCTTCATGGGCAAAGTGGTTTAAAGTGATAAAGGGTGACCAAGTTATAAATGTTGAAAAAATGTGTCTGTCAGGAGACATAAGTTTCCCTCTTCAAACCCCAGTAAGCCAGCATTGAAGAGAGCCAAAGTCTGTTTCCTGCTTTGTGGATACTGCCTTATTCTTATTTAGATGTCTTTAACCACAAAATGCCTGTGCTCCCTGAAGTAGATTCCTAAGAAGCCATAAATCTACCTCCTTGGCCACATACAGTGTTTAAAAGCATCTGTTTTGTTAAGCATCAGAAATAACCAGATTTCCAGATCTTTTGGTACTTGAAGTGTCAAACTTGGCCATGATTTCCAGATTATTGGAATTAAAATAAACTCCAAAAGTAACACTCTATGTAGGGAACATAGCAAAAAGTAATAAATTTTCAGTTTTATACATTTTAAAAAAACAAACAAATGTCCCACGAGTTGTCCGATTACATATGTTAACACAATTTTCTCTATGGCTCTTCATGTAATTACAACTCTGCCTTGTTTTTACATTGCAGGTGAGATATATTGTAATTCTTGCTAATTTCCCTGAAATTCCTTGCTTTTCCTTGAGGAGCAGTTGAGATATCATGGATATATATCTGTATCATTATTAATTTAAAGATACATACTTTTTTCTTCCTTTTATAAGAATTTAATTTTTTAAATATGAAAATATTTATGCAATAATAATAATTCCTGTATTTTGGATCCATTAAATCCATGACAGTTGATTATTTAACTTTGGGGTTAGAGAAGAAGTGATTTTATAATGGTTAGAGAGAAACACATTTCTAAATCATGTCTAGTGAAAACAACAGTCTTGGAAACTACCAAAATTCACTGTACTTTGCCAATGAGTCTCTACTTTTATTTTAAAATTCATAGTAACATATTTTGAGTATCAGATTTTTATCCTTTCAGATCCAACTGGATCCTTATTTTACTGATAAAAGTGATAATGCATTCCGTTACATTAAAAAAAAATACTTTGAGCTCTGGCCAATGTGTCTCAGTCAGTTGGAGTGTTATCCGATACACTAAGAGGTTGTGGGTTCTATCCCCTGTCAGGAACGTAAGGGAGGCAACTGATTGATGTTTCTCCCTCATATCCATGTCTTCCTCTCTCTCTAAAATCAATAAAAACTATTCTCAAGTGAGGATTAAAGAGTAATATGAAATGTTCTTCTTAAAATTAACAAAAAAAATCCTTTGTCTACTACACTGTTAGTTTTACTTTCAAAGATCAATAAATTACTCCATGGGACACAATTTATTCTTGAGTGGAATTGAAATATCCTCTATATACACATAATCTGGAAAGGAGTTGTTTAGCAGAATAATAGTTAATTTATAGTGTTAAGTTGAAAAGGGCAGAAAAAGATAACAACCCAATTTAGGTAAAGATTTAGCACATATATACTTAAAGAAAATAAACATCAAAAAGAAAACTATATCTGAAATCCAGATCACATTCAGATGCACACACACACCAATGTTAAGATCAATAGGGGGTGATTGTATCCCAAATAGATTTCTTTTACTCACAGCACCCCTTCTTGTTTTGAAAGTTAATCATGTGATCTAGAGGGTTTTTGAAGGAATGGAAAAGGAAAGCAAAGGAGAGTGAAAAGGAACTGATAATGTTACTTTCCAAGAAGGCCATCAATTACAAAGTTTGGTCTTGAGATGGAGTTGGAGTAAGTTAAAATAAAGTCATTAAAAATTACAATTTGAAATACTTTGTTATTTTTGTGTGATATCATCCACTGGATATTGTTTTTGAAGAATAGAAAAAAGCAGATAAAGAATTCCAAGTTTTATGTAATCCCTAAAAAGGCTGACCAGAAACCAGAAATATCTTAAAATATTTAGAGGTGCTTATTAGGAGTTTCCTACAGGTAGGGTGGGGGTAGGCATAGCAGAGCATGCATTTATTACAGTCCAGGACAAATATCAACATATATGTTTTGTTAATGGTTAGAGGGTTCAATGTAGACTTCCCTAAGATGTGCCACTTTGGCAGATGAATATTTGAGCTGAAGGTAATTAAGACCCTGTGGGCTCACAAGAAACTTTTACCTCTTCCTTAAAGAATTTAAATTAGGGAATTTGCCTCTAACAAGAGTTATCCCAAAAATAACTTTTTATGACTTACCTGAAGGAACAGACCTTATTTCTAGTTACTGAACATTGGCCCTTCTTATGGTTCTGCAAATGACCTTACTCTCCTCTGCAAATGTCTTACCTCATTCGTAGCTCAGAATATCACATGTCTCATTTTCCCTTTCTGTCTCTGAATATCTCAGGTATGTGGGGTATCTGATTCTCTTTTATGTGAGATTCCCGTACATACACGTGATTAAATACGGTCATTTCTCTCTTGTTAATCAGTCTTATATCTGCTTGGCTAATAGACTGACTTACTGAACCTAGAGGAATAGAGGAAAGTTTATCCTTCCCCCAAAATGGGAAAGTCAAAAAGGCTGACTGTATAAAATTTCTCAGGAGCTTATTTTTGGGAAAAAGAGTAATATTTAGGCAAACAACTCAGAGAAGTAAAAATGTATCTCAAAGATGGACTTGGAAAAGAAGTAGGTTTCATTTTCTTTTTTCAAAACTCCAAAAATAATACATAATCTGAAGAAGAATATAAATCGGAGATTTAAAGACAGGTTCAATGAGATCTCTGTTTTCTCAAAGGCCCTTGATGTGTGTGCAGTATTGAAATGGTACCAGTTTTATAAAATTATAATAGGTGGCTGTTGACTCTAAATATTGAAGCACACAGCAGAATCGTATGCCCACAGATTCTGGGAAAATTTCAGGTTGTCATAGTGACTCTTAGTGCCTTAAACCTGTGTGATGACTAACTAAGGTCATGTAAGTTGTTTTGACAGACACCTAAGATACCCAAAATATTTTATTTTAAACTTTTTAATGCTTTTTTGTTCTTTTCATACAAGGATTGATTCGTTAGAGTTTGAAGTTAAGAAAATTACAAGTAAGGAGACTCAACTGGATATTTTTATTTTAGTGGCATTGTCACAGCCTTAGGTGACTTCCAATGTACTTGTTTATGCAATATTATCTTTTGATATTGAAGCAGTGTTGTACTTTAAAAATATTTCTGTCATAATGGTGCATAAGATGACATTGGGGACAGAAATAGTTATGAAGGTATCACCAGGATTTATGATGTAAATATGTATATGAGATCTTTTCATAATGTAGATTACATAAATTTGAATTAAGTGACTTTTAAGAACATTGATTATTGATCTGATAAACTATTAGATCCATTAGGGCTTTTTGTGTAAATAAAAAAATTTTAAATGCATGCTGTGTTATAATAAAAATTCTTGTGAAAAGTGCTTATGGTCTCTTGCATGCTGAATAGCCACTTTTCAACATTAAACGCCTTGGCCAAAAACACATTTTGAAATTAAGAGTCATTTAAGTTATACAACTACAAAAAAAAAAGCACTCCTGAGATTACTCAGCATACTCAGCCTGTACTTTAGCACTTATATTACTTTAAAATGACCAAGACATTTTGTTTTAAATCTCTGTAAACATGACTTTCACATTTTTAAATGGCATGCCATTCTGTGCTCTACTAATTATAGTATACACTCAGCCAAAAAAATTATACTTTTTATTGTGGTACTGATCCCTACTTTTAAACATTTATAGGTGACAAGGAACCTTATGCCGTGATAAGTTACATTCATAAAAACACATGCATCATGGAAATATGTCATCCCTCTGAAAAGAAATGTGTTTTGTCTGTGCTGGGAATAAAGATTAAAGCTTATTCTTCATAGCTCTTTGTGACATCTCATAAAAGTAGAGGATGTACTCCCATTTGTTAAACTTTCAATAAGTCATATTGATGAATTAATTAATGACCCATCCTCGCCTACATTGTAAGTTCCTTGAGGACAGGAAATGGCTCTAGCTTATTTATTTTCACACACCAGCACTGTCCTGCTTGATAAATGTCTGATGAACACATGTGTCTAAAAGGAATAAAACATCTTTTTTATCAAAACAAAAGGACTATAGGCATTAGAAAGAAAATAGATCTTTCCAAGGAAAGATATTACTTAGAATGTTTTAGAATAATAAAATGTTATAGTTGGAAGATTTTGCTGCGTGTTGAAGTGATTGTTTCTATACATTCAACACCACATTCGCTCAATTGAAAGTTACTTTTTTTTTAAACTTGAGTCCCTCCCTCTTCCCCATTTGAGACCTTTTATCTTTCAGTGGTGAGGAGTTAGTTGGAACTAGCTCTCTATTCCTATTGTTTACCTAATTTGGCACAAAGTCCATAGGTAATTTTCACAGATCAACCCTACTTGGGAGTGGAAAAGAGAATTATTTCTCTAAACTATTTAACTCACTTGTCTTGGGCAATAAGTTAACGAGGCCAAAGCAATACACTCTCCCTCTGTAACCACACTTTGGCCTATATACTTCTTGCACTGCTCTCATTGAGGGGTTAGGAGAGAGTAGAAGGATTCAGACCTCCTGGGAAAGCAAGTCACTGCATAGGCCCTGCTCTTGGCAGGTCATTAGCATCACTGTTTTACAGGAAAGACAGCATGATAATAATTCCTTGCAGGTCAGCCCTTGGCACAGCAGTGTTATGATTAAGGGATGCACAAAGCCAGACTTGGCCTGTGGGTTATCCTTCCTCCTCACCCTACTTCCTAGTTAATAAATGTAGGAGAATGAATGAGATGTGAAGAGTGGGGAACCACTATTCCAAAAAAAAAGTCTTATATCACCACAAATACAGCGATGTAAGGTAATTTCAACAGGCCAACATCCTAACTTTAAACATGTTTGTAATGTCATGTGAACTTTAAAAGATGCTTACACTTTTTGCAGCCAAGATAAATACCCTGTATTATGTGAAGGTTTGCATTGTTATGAGACTTCTGCTGGAGTTTGAACTAGTTGGTGGGGGGCGGGGAGCCCAGCTGGCTTGAGCAGGGGGATAGGAAGCATGACTGAGGTAAGCTTGCTCCCTGCGATTCTTTCTCAGGTCACTAAACTCTGTAATTAATGAAGGATCAGCAACTGGTGCCAATAGCCAGGCTGTCTTTGGAGATTGCTGGGCCATGTGCTTTTCTAGTGCTAGTTCTCTTTGCCCTTGCTTTACAAAAATAACCTCCTGTTTTTGTGGCTATTGCTGCTGCTGCTGTTGTTTTGTTGTTACCTTTATTCGAGCACCTTTTTGTTGTTGTTGTTCCAGATATTTATGTACTAGAAATAATTTTAAACCCTTAAGTATTGGTAGTACCGGAATATCAGATACTCAATGGAAAAGGGGATTGACAACCTTGGAAGGAACATCATTTATTAAAAGCCCAATAGATAAGAATTTCCCGTTATAAAATAAATCCAGTAGGCAAACAGAAAGCATTGCCACATAATAAGTCAAAGTAATTTCTAAGCTCAGTGGACTTCAGTAAGACATATCCAGCAAATATCATATCAATGAAGATATGTATGTGGAGATTTGGGAAGTGACCTTATCCCTAAAGGTTAGCCTGGTTTTTACCCAGTGGACACTGATGATGCAGCTAGAAGACAATTACAGCTGGCCTTCACTCAGATTGGTCAGAACCCAGGCAGTCCTCGTTCTTTAATATTTTGATTTATTACCAGGTCTAAAGGAATATCTAAAATAAGTGCCTGCTTGTTGTTAAATGGAAATATATTGCACACTCACTAGATCTCCTTAAAATTTCACAGCCACACTGGGAAATAAGCAAGCAGGATTCATGACCCCCACGTGAGCAATGAAGGAACAAGATTTAAAAAGGTTTGGGAGTGCTTGTTTTGTGTCTTTCCCACACTAGTAAACCATTACTCCTCACAGTGCATGAACGCATAGCAATGAGTTCACTCCCCTAGCACTACAGCTCCACTCTGTTTACAAGTGAAATGCAAAGAAATGATTCTTTCAGGGTGCAGGTACCATTCTTCATATTAAAGAGAAATACTGTCTCTGTTGGCTGACTCTCTATAATTCTTAATATGTTTGGCAAGAGGGAGTCAGAGACGGAGGCTCAGCTCTGGCCTTACCAGTTGGAGGGCCCTGCCTAGGCCACCTCACTTCTAAGGACTTCGGTCTCCTCATCTGGAAAACAAGACGGTCAACACAGAATTGCAGCATCGGTTTGCTCCCTCCAGCTCCATACTGCACCGTGCTCTTTGGCTCCTGTGTCTAATGCATTCTTCATCCCTTTTAAAACTTCTCTTAAGGAGAAACAGAAGTTATTTTTGCCAAGAGATCAATACAGGGTATGAGCTTAAAGGGCTACTTCTCAGGAATAATAGCATTAAAATTAATGCCTGAAAGGTGAAATTTCAGCATGCATAGATTTGTCCAAGTTAAGAAAGAGTATATCTTGTGGTGTGGCATGAGAGGTGTGGCAGCACCCAGATGTGCCACCCTGACCCTCTTTCAAGAAGGAACGTGCTGTGCAGCTGCGGGCAAGTGGTCAGTGTAGAGCCTCCAGCCGGCAGCTCCTTCAGGGTCAGCTCAACTTCAGAGTGTGGCCTGTTTACCCAAGGTCCCCCTTCCCCCACTACCTACGTGCAGTAATAAACAAATGGGTGTGTGTGGAAATATAAAGTCTCAGTCACTTGGGCAACATGAGGGGACGTGGACAGACAATCCCCTCTTAAGAGCTCACTTCCAGGATGGCCAAGTTTTGGTTGGCCTTTATCATGGCAGATCAACTGCTCTCCACCTACTAAGAATGGGTGTGTGGACCATTCTTGGGGATGGGGAATTGAGGAGAGGAGGTGCTAGGGAGCAAGACGAGGTGCTGGAAATCTGTGTTCAAACCTCATTTGATGCCAAAGTATGGGGAAATGCATGTTAAAAGGACCACAGCAAGAAACAGATACAGCAAGAAACAAGGACATATTGCTGTTTACTGAGGAAAGTACCTAAATATGAAGGTCCCAGAGACAATGATGTTGTAATGGCTGAGATTCACCTGGTTGTTTGGGGGGCGGGGAGGTCAGGGTGGAAGGGTTGGGGGTGTGATCTTTAGGAAACATCAAGTTCAGAATTCTCTCTGGCTGGCCTCCTCTCAACCCAAGTTTCTGTTTAGAAAAAGACAAATAATCCAATTTAAAATACTTGTAGTTATTTTAATCCTATTTAAAAAGGATTTGAGTAGACATATCTTCAAAGAAGCTATACATGTGGCCAATAAGCACATGAGAAATGCTCAACATTATTATCCATTAGGAAAATGCAAGTGAAAACCACGATGAGACACTACTCCATACCTACTAGGATGGCTACAACCAAGAAAATGGAAAAAAAGAAAAAAACAAGTGTTGAGAAGAACATGGATAAACTGGAACCCTCAGACATTGTTCGTGGGATTGTAAAATGGTGCTGCCACTTTGGAAAATAGTTTGGAAGTTCTGCAAAAAGAAAAATACAGAGCCACCACATGTAACTTTACCATGACTCAGCAATTTAACTTCTAGATGTATACCCAAGAGAAATGAAAGCATACATTCACACAAAAACGTGTGCATGAATGTTCACAGTGGTTTTATTCATAATAACCAAAAGGTAGAAATAACCCAAATGTCTATCTACTATATGTCCATGCAACAGAATATTATCCAGCAATTGAAAGGACTGAGTACTTACACATGGTGCAAGAAGGATAAACCTTGAAAACACTGTGCTGAATAAAAGAAGGCAATCACCACAGACCATGTATTGTATGCTTCCATTCCTATGAAAGTACATAATGTGCAACTCTGTAATATCAGAATTTAGACTGGGGTCCCTCGAGCTGGCAGTGTTGGGGGGGATATAGAGTGAATGCTAATTGATAAAAGATTTTTGATGGTGGTGAAAATGTTTTGACCTTAGATTATAATGATGGTTACACAACTCTCTGCATACCTTAAAACTATTTAATTTGGTGAATTTTATGGTATGTGACTTATACCTCAACAAAAAAATTGTTTAAAAACTGAGACCAGATAAGGGCTTATGTACCTTTGTCAGCAGATGGTAGAAATTCCAAAACTCATTGAACTTCTGAGATCTTTTTGAAACATTGTAGATTCCTTAAGAAATATATGTATATATGCATGTAATCAAAACATCCTGATGTATACATCAAGTGTTTTTAAAATTTAAATGACATTAGATTGAGTAAATTCAAAATGAAATTGTCTGTCAAAGCGATATGTTACCATTGCAGAGTTATTTGACTTTTTCCCTTTATAAGGTTAAATTTTTACAACCTTTTCTGAATTCCTTTTCAAGTATGTAAAGTTTTGGTACTGTTATACTGGCTAATGTATCCAGTGGTTACAGTAATAGATGAATATTTTTTTATTGTTTTTCAAACTGCCGATAGGAGATATGCCTCCATTATCATAATAATCATGTTAAATGATTTTAATGCACCAGCTGAACACAGAAAATAACCTTAACTTCTTGTCCAGTGTTCCTTTAGATATGGCCTGGAAACTCGTGTTTGCCCACCACCTGGATGACACCCTGGATGTTCACATATTAGAAACTCATCCACTCACTATTAGTTACAAATATAATCTCATTTTATGAACTAGCAAAGGGTAATAATCAAAGTTCTAGATGTATGCTACTTAGTACTCATTCCCTCTCACAGCTCAAGACTGCACTGTGCCTGGAAACTAGCAGCAAGGAGGGGGTGTCGACATAACACCCTTTCAACCTACCCACTAGCTATGATTTCTGACACTCCCAGGATCAGGCACCTGGAGAGGGAAATTTAGAATGCTCAGCCACAGGGACATGAGGGGACTGAAATTCCACTCACATTCTGCCCACCAACCATCTGCCTTGGTATAAGGCTGTGTCTATTGGGAAGAAAAGGTACCATTCAAAGTGGAAGATGGTTACCATCTGTTCACAAGCCTTTTGTCCATCGAGTGGGGATGCATTTACTTCCACAGAGTACCATTTATTATTCTTTTTAAACTAACACATTTTCAACATTATAAAGGTAGAACTGCCCTAACCCTGGCCAGGTGACTAAGTTGGTTGGAGTAGCATCCCATACGTCAAAAAATTGCAGGTTCGATTCCCAGTCAGGGCACATACCTATGTTGCAGGTTTGGTCCTGGGTTGGGGCACATATGGGAGGCAACCTATTGATGTTCTCTCTCACATCAATGCTCCTCTCTCTCTTTCCCTCTCTCCCTTCCTCTCTCTCTCAAATCAATAAATGTATCCTCAGGTGAGAATTTAAAGAAAGGTAGAACTCCCCTATACCACCACTTAGCTTAGACAATGATCAAATCTCTGGGATGTTTTTTCATTTCACATGAAGCTATTATTCCATGGTTAACCAGCAGCCTTGAATATGAACATGCTGCTTCAGTGACTCTCAGATTGTGCCTCTGACTATATAGACCCTCCTTCCACAATCCATACCACTTGTCTAAGTCATACTTATCCTTTCAGTTTTCATCTCCTCTGTGAGATCTTACCCTGATTGACCTGGTGTGCTCCTCCCTCCCTCCTTTGAAAACCCAAAGCACTCAGTACCTATTCATTGCATACTTTTCTAAAGATATGCTGTGTTCTTTCCCATCCTCTTCTTTCTTCTCTCCCTTCTTCCCTTATTTCTTCATTTTCCTTCCTCCCTCCCTCCCTCCCTCCTCCCTCCCTCCCTCCCTCCCTCCCTCCCTCCCTCCCTCCCTCCCTTCCTTCCTTCCTTCCTTCCTTCCTTCCTTCCTTCCTTCCTTTTCTTCCTCCTTCCCTCCCTCCTTTCTCCCCTTATTATTTCTTTTTTTCCTAATTTAACTTTTACTTCCATGTAAATATATGTTCCTAGTTTTAGAAGTCAAGTGGTATAACTCTCTGAACTAAAAAGAATAGTTTCCCTACTTCC